>NW_027476131.1:687531-1031297 GCF_051020955.1 Megalopta genalis
TTAGTTCGGGGTGGTCACTTTTTCCCTTGTTCACAATTTTTTAACCGATCATTCTAGATCCGGATAACTTGAAAAAACATTGAATCCGAGTGTCTCATTAAAAACTTCACACCGCTAACGATTCTTCTTAAAAAACAAAACAGACAACGAACGGACAGATAATAACCAGACATCAACGCGTAAAGACTTCGGTCAAGATTCCATTGATAGTCTCACCATCAACTCAATTCATTCTAAGCCAAGTACAGTTAGTCACCCTAGCGTTAAAAATTGTTATGTTATGTTAAAACATAGTGTTATTGATATCAGTCAGTGTTAAAACCATTCTTTATCAATCTACTATCCGTATCACTCGAAAGAGTCATAGGGAATCGCGCAGACTCGGTGTCATACACGATTGAATCGGAGACTTACGACCTCCGTAGATCTAACAGTTCACTGTTCGATCTTATCGGGAAAACGTGAATAAACAGCACTAAAGAAGGCTATGGCTCTACGAAATTAAAAGCCTAATGAGTGACCTTTTGTCGATTGCACGTCGTTCGATTCCCCATTAATAAAATGATTTTTTAGGGATTTCTGCTAGAAATAATCGTTTCTATTATTAAGGTCTTTGTACAATACAATAAAAACTGGTCATGCTGATTAACAATTTAATCATTAACAATTTAACAATTTAACAATCAACTGATTAACAATTTATAACAAATTAATTAAGAACTATAATTCTCTTAAATTCGAAGCTAAATGCACAAGAATTGTCATCGATACGTTTTTAGCCTCCAAATTTCATATTACAAAAAGCAGCCATCATTATTTCACCGGTGAAAAATAATTCTCATTATTGAAAGTGACAATTGCCAAACTAATGAAACTAATCCCGACTACTAAGAATTCAAATTGCCAATCTGTTAAATATAATCCCCATTATTGAAAGTGACAATTGCCAAAGTATTAAAAATAATTCCCAATATTGAAAGTGATAATTGCCAATCTAGTCAAAGTAATCCTCACTATTGAAAACAGTAATTGCCAATCTATTAAATGTAATCTTCACTATTGAAAATAACAGTTGCCAATCTATTAAAAATAATTCCCAGTATTGAAAGTATAAATTGCCAATCTATTAAAAATAATTCCCAATATTGAAAGCGACAATTTCCAATCTAGTCAAAATAATTCCCAATATTGAAAGAGACAATTTCTAATCTAGTCAAAATAATTCCTAATGTTGAAAGTAACAGTTGCCAATCCTTTAAAAATAATTCCCAACATTGAAAGTAACTAGTAAAGTAACTAACTTACATAATAAAAATAATATCCACTATAAAACACAATTGCCAATCCACTAAAAATAATATCCACTATTTTAAAGTAACAATTACTAAAAGTAATCCCCATTATTCCCATTAAAAGCAAAAACCACCAACTCTGTGAAAATAATTCCCTAGACTCTTTCTATTGTAGTCTTCGGACTGTCGAGTAACAGGCATGAAATCGATCTCCAGAGTTTGTGTGGTCGTTTACTCCGGCAGATCATAATCGATATGACTTAGGAATATCCCGTCGTTCGCGTTCATTGGAACATTTTTTTCATCCACGGTATCCTTCTTCTCCTTAGCCTCGTCATCAATTTGTCAGCCAACCTCATGTTCCTAAACTGATCGCCTTGGCCGAAGCTGTTAGCCATCTTGAAGTCCTTGGGCTGAGCATCTTGATGCTGCCGGAACCTACCAGCCATCTTAGAGTCCCTAAGTTGATTCCCTTGGACATGTACAAGCTCGTGAGTCATTCTAGGGTCCTGAAGTTGATTATGGTTTTGCGCCATCCTCGACTCCCTGGACTGGTTCCCTGGCAATACGCTAAGTCTCTGCGCCATTCTGCTGTCCCGAGTTTGATCTTTCTGAGGTTTACCGACTCTGAGGTCCCTAGACTGATCTTCCAGCAACTCGACAAGTCCCTGGCTCAACACAGCCCCAAGATGTTGACTTTTCTGGGGTTCGCTTGGTCTATCGGTAATCCTGGATTCCTTGGATCGATCAACTCGGTTCTATTCAACTGTACTACTGGTCTCCTAAGATCGAAAACGTCTGTCCTCGAATCAAACTGTTTTCTGGGATAGTCCGAGTGGTAAAGGGGAACAGGATCCTCCTCACTGGAGTCGTCGTCGTATTTGTCAGCTCGGAGGACCATCGATGTTCCCGTATTAAAGTCCTCGAAAATTGATTTCGATGGATCAGATAGATCATAGTTGAGGAATCCACGATTCACCGATGTGAAATTAGGCTCTGCCGGATCGAAGAGGTCGAGCTTCCTCAATTGAGCCTTGGAGCCTAGGTCAAGGGGTTGAAATGGTCCACTGGAGCCTGAGCGAAGGGGTTGAAATGGTCCATTGTTGCCTGGGTCAAGGGGTTGAAACGGTCCATTGAGGCCTGGGTCAAGGGGTTGAAACATTCCATTGGAGCCTGGGCGAAGGGGTTGAAACGGTCCATTGGAACCTGGACCAAGGGGTTGAAATTGTCCATTGGAGCCTGGGCCAATGAATTGAAACGGTCCATTGGAGCCTGAGCCAAGGGGTTGAAATGGTCCTTTGAAGCCTGAGCCAAGGAGTTGAAATAGTCCTTTGGAGCCTAGGCTAAGGGATTGAAATAGTCCTTTGGAGCTTGGGACAAGAGGTTGAAATGATGCCCTGGAATCTGGGCCAAGGAGTTGAAACGGTGCGTTGGAGCCAGGGCCAAGGGATTGAAATAGTCCTTTGGAGCCTGGGCCTAGGAGTTGAAATGGTGCATTGGAGCAGGGCTAAGGAGTTGAAATATTCCTTTGGAGCCTGGGCTAAGGAGTTGAAATAGTCCTTTGGAGCCTGGGCCAAGGGGTTGAAATGGTGCACTGGAATCTGGATCAAGGAGTTGAAACGGTGCATTGGAGCCAGGGCCAAGGGGTTGAAATGGTGCATTGTAGCCTCGGCCAAGGGGTTGAAATGGTGCACTGGAATCTGGGCCAAGTAGTTGAAACGGTGCGTTGGAGCCAGGGCCAAAGGGTTGAAATGGTGCATAGGAGCCTGGGCCAAGGAGTTGAAATAGTCTTTTGGAGTCTGGGTCAAGGGGTTGAAACGGCGCTACAGGTGGTTTCGACATTTTTATATTGCTAAAAGGGGAGGCTGGAGCAGGAGCCAGGTCAGGATAGATGTCCCAGGACTGGAGAGCGCGGGATACCTCGCGTCCGCCGGCGCCTCAGGCCCTGCCGATTTCTGCGCCACCTCTGCCTCGAGCGGCACCGTAATATGGATTATAGGAATTGACTGATAAGGGGTTGGTGCGGTATTTGGGTTGCTGGGACCGTCCTTTGCCGCTGTACCATAGTGTAGATTCTGCATCATCGTGACGTGCAACCCTTGAGAATGGCAACGAGACCCTGAAACGAAATCAAAAAGTTCCTAGATTTCAAAACGGAACGAGGTGCCTAGATCTCGATCGATGTGTAATGAAAAACAGTAAACCTGAAACGGGATATAACGAAAATCCCTAGATTGCAAGCAAGAATCATCGAAATCATTGCATCTCAAATATAGATATTATAATAATCCCTATACCTTAAATTGAACATCATCAAAGTGTCTAGATCTCTCATACAGAAAATAATGTAAATTCCTAGATCGCAGACAAGATTTCCCATATTCAAAGGGAACATCATGAAAGTCCCTAGATTACAGCTATAATTATGCTTTTTAAACGGTATATAAAAAAGTCTCTAGTATGCAAACGAAATATCATCAAAGTCTCTAAATCTAAAGAAAATTAGCGTAAAAATCTATGTATCATCCAACGGAATATCTTTAAAGTCCCTGGATCACAAATGGAGCAAAATCAAAGTCCTCAAACAGAAAATAACAAAAATTTCTAGACCGAAAATAAGGCATCATCAAAGTCCCTACATGTCAAATAGAACATTGTAATCATATCATGGAAGCCCCTAAATTACAAATGAAGAAGAATCAAAGTCTCTAGTCCTCATACAGAAAATAATAGAGATCGCTCGATCACAAACAATGCATCATCAAAGTTCCTATATGTTTAATAGAATATCATAAAAATTCCTATATATCAAATAGAACATCATCGAAGTCCCTAGATCAGAAATGGACTTTTTTACTCCGTGAATTGTTCACTTTCACACCTTTATCCCTTAACTAGAACAATATGATTTTCACAAAAAAGACTACAAATTCTAAATAAAGCACCATTAATATTTTATTCTTAATTGATGTACAAAATAAAAAAAATGGATGATTAAATTTTGACTACAAAATGTGTAAAATCGTTTAAAATTGAAGACTGATTTAAAATTGTCTAAAATCGCAGACTGACTTAAAATTGTTTATGATCAAAGGCTAATTTAAAATTCCTTAAAATGGAAAACTGATTTAATATTGTTTGTGATCAAAGGCTAATTTAAAATTGTTTAAAATGGAAGACTGATCTAAAATTGTTTAAAATCTATTGAATAAATTAGTTTGTTTGCTAACATAATCTTCTTACTACATATTATGTACTATCATTTATTTTATTAAAATTTTTGCTCGATACGATCCACGAATTCTCATAAATTAATTCTCAAGAACCTCATAAATGAAGAAATAATTCTGTAACATTTCATAAATATATTCCGGTTTTATCAGCGGATAAAAATGGCTCGCGACTAGCTCGTCGATCTGCGCGGATTTAATTACAAAATCAACGCGCTGCGAAAGGTTATCGGTGCAATTAGGATCATTAAGATCGGCGATCACACGCCCGGCAACACAGTAAAGTAAGAATTATAATTGCCTGCCGAACAATAATTATCTCGGGACTAACAAGTCGGCCGACGCGGCCGAGCTTGCGTTTAATTATCGCTAGCATGAATCAGTTAAAGCGAACGTGACACGAACACGCTCTTGATTGTTTTTTCTTAGCCCGAACGCTTTGATTTCTTTCCGTTGTTTTATGCGTTTCATTTTTTCTTTTTAATAAACTACCTGACGGAATTCGGAATGGAAACGAGTCGGTCGGTCCTATCGCGTTTTTAAAAATGGCGGAGGATAATGGAGATCCGCGCCGCGCACCGCGTCCACAATGAAATATTATTTTTAATTAACCCGGCTGAATATTATTTTGCGTTATTTATGGCCACGGATCTACCCGGTTCTCAGCTTCCGCCGGGTTCCTCATTTGATCGCGGACACGCGGACTTTAATGAAATTTATTGTATTAGTTTCATTGGAATTTTATAATTATGTGCTCCCCGATGAAATTTATTGTGATCGGTTGAATGAAATTATTGACTGTTCTGAAGTACTACATTCGATTTTACTGGATTTCTTGTTATTTTATAAAATTCTAACAAATATCACTTGTATTTATGTCCAAATAGACTAATTAATAAAACTCAAAGAAATCGTCAAATGTATTTAGGTTTATTGTTGTACGATTTATTTGGTTAAAATCAGTGAGAAATTAAATATTTCGTTATTTTAGTTAGTTTATTTTATTTTACCCTGTATAATAAAATATTTTCGTATTTTTGCTGATATCAAAAATATGTGCCAACTTTCTTTAGTTCAGAGCTAAGAATATTACGATTGATGTTCTTCTTTTCTTTCGAGATCATTTTCTTCCAAGTATTGAAGATCATCGCTATTTTGTGCATATTTACACATATTTTTTCAGAGGTCATTGTAATGTTTGGCTATCAAAAATCAAAAAATTTTGTAATTTTGTGAAATTCAGTTTCTGATATGTTTCTTGGCAGACAGGACGCAGACGACGATATAATATCGAAGAAATCGCTGCAGTCGGTCAGGGAGACCATAATCTTCCTCAAGGAGCGTACGTAACGATTTTTACGATTTTACCACAAATTTAGAAATCATTATAATCTAAAATTTGTTTTAGATTATAAAAATTCATTTTAAAACGAAACGTCAAACTGTCGACTACAACTTCTTTTAGCTTCTTAATTGAAAATTTTTCATTTTTCTTTAACCGTGAATGCCACACGCATGATATTTGCGTAGAATAATTCTACAAATTCTCCTGATTACGAAGATACACTGTTTTACAATATTACGAACATTTAAACATGTTTAAATAATTCTTAAAGAGAGGGAGGCATTTTCCACAGTCCTTTTGTAATTTATTTTCAAAATTAAGTATCCGAAGGAAGATCCGACTAGAAAATATAAATGGCGTTTTCTAGGGTTTAAGCTAGATTTGGTAAATTCTAAAGTAACCGGAAGTTAGGTCTCCATCTTAAACCACAATTAGAAAACTATTCAAACTCCAATTTTTTAAAATACAAGTTTAGATTTCGCTATCCAATGTTAATGAAATAGCAAAAAAGTTGTGGGTCAGAACAGACAGATTATTATTTTATGCTAAGTCCGCCATTTTTATTTCCTACCTTCTCTACTTTCAATTTTCCTCCCTAATTGGCAATTGTTATTTCGTTTCATATCTTGAGTCATATTCTCTGTTCACCTTTGGTGCTCTCATTTATATTTTTTAGTTGACAATTCTCAGAATCAGTTCTCTACTTTGTGCAAATACTAACGAAAGTTTTTATTTCTATTTTCCATTCGGCATTTTTTCATTTCAGTTCGTGTTACTGTAATTTATCAGTTTCCATTTTTATATTTTATTTGGCAATATTTAATTTCCGTTTCTACACACACACGCACCAGTACTTCCATTTTTATTTTTTAATTGGCAATTTTTACTTTTATTTCTTATTTGATATTTTAATTTGTAGTATCTATTTGGCAATTTTTCATGTTAGATTCCACTAGATGTTTTAATGTCTGTATTCTATTTGACAATTTTTAATTTCAGTTTCCAAATCAGTACTTTCATTTTTATATTTTCTAATTGACAATTTTTACTTTCATTTTCTATAATATTTGGCATTTCAATTTCTGCTATCTGTTTGGCAATTTTTTATGTAAGCTTCCACTCGGAGTTTTAATTTCTATAATCTATTTGGCAATTTTTAATTTCAGTTTTTACTCAGAACTTTCATTTCTATTTTCTGGTAGACAGTTTTGTATATTATGTTGTATTTGTTATTCCAATTTTTATTTTTTCATTTGGTAATTTTTCAATTTGGTATTTACTATTAGTTTCGATTTTTATACTCTGTTCAGCAATTTTTCATTTCAGCTTCTAGTTATTACTTTCATTTTTATTTTCTAATTAGTCACTTTTTATTTTGTTCTTATTTTATTTACTGCTTCATACCTTTATTTTTACTTTCAAATTGACAATCTTTTGTTTTAATTATCATTTGATATTTTTCATTTCTATTTTCTAGGTAGCAATTTATATTTTTGTTTACCACTTGCTACGTTCATTTTTATTTTTTAATAGGCAATATTTATGTCTAGTTTCCATTTGGTATTTTCATTTTCTAATATTATTAATTTTAATGGCACGTATAAGTTATTTTTCATAATATTATGCTAATTACGGTATTTTTTGTCCTATTTGTTACTTTCAATTTCATTTTCTAATTAGCAATTTTTAGTATTTGTTTCTATTTCTTTATTTCTATATTCCAATATTGCTAATACTAACAATATTATTCTTAATAATTTCACATATATTTCTCAGAAGAATGTAGTTCATTATTCACAAGAATAATATTATTATTGTCGCACCTAAAACAGACCATTCTATTAACCTTCCTAGCTGCCATGTAAGAAATATTTCTGGAACATTAAATTTTATCCAATATACGCTTCATGCTAATGAAAAACAATATAACTAAAGATGCTTTAATGGTCATACTATTATGGTAAAAAAATAGAATGAAGGAGATAAGTTTAAGGTTTCTTTTATATGGAGCACCCTGTATGTACACGCGTACACATTATTTCACTTGCACTGGTTGCAAATACATGTTTAAGGAAAAATATTAATTTTATTGCATTTGTTAAATCGTATATGTACATATATTTTTGAGAAAAATGTTTCGAGAATTCTTATCGATAATATTATTATAAAGTATAATAAAATACAGTCAATATGCATAATTTAAATAATATATGCACCCCTCCCCTAATTTTCTTCTGCAACATTTCACTTTGTCGAAATGAATTTTTCACCTTTTGATAGAAATTCGATTCGATAGAAAATGGCCTGCGTTTATTATCAAAGCGTATAATATAAAAAAGTATAAAATATGAAATGTATAATATAAAAACGTATAAAATATAAAATATATAATATAAAAAAGTATAAAATATAAAATATATAATATAAAAAAGTATAAAATATAAAATATATAATATAAAAAAGTATAAAATATAAAATATATAATATAAATATATAAAGACATATACAAATCTTCGTTTTTATATTTTGTTTAACAAGATTTGAATCGAATGAATTCGCAACGACTAAAGAAATTCATTGCTGCAAGTCTGCGCATTTAACTGAATGGCGAATCAAAGTTGACGGGAACGCGGAACAACGCGAGGTTGCCGGAAAAGTGTTAACGTGTTTTTAATTCGGTCGTTCGCGAGGATAACAACGCAATCTTTTCGATTGCACGCGCACGCTGATGAAATGAACAAGTAAACGACGAACGCTGAGTTAAGCAATAATTCCGCCATGTTGCTCAATCGTTGATTCGAAACGGTGCCCGATAATTAAAAGGGGTCACGCTGTGTCAGACAGTTTGTAAAATTTCATTTTCGTACTTCGACGTGTTCTTTGATGCGCACCGCTTTTGGAAAAAATCCTTGCAAGCTCCATGCTAACGAAGAGTAATTAAAATAGGGTCCGACGCTGCATTGGTACTTTTCAATAAAATTCACGCACCCGAGATCGATTTTGCGACATTTTTCAAACGCCATTCTCAATGTTGCTTCAGAAAGTATTATAGTAATTTCAGTTAATTTCCGTATTCCTTAATTTGTTTGTTTCTTCGTTGCTTCATTTATCACGTCGTTTCTCCAGTTTTTCATTTCTTAATAGGTTAATTTTTGTTTTCGTCAGTTTGTGAATCATTTAATTTTTTTTGCCATTATTTCTTAATTTATTTAATTCATCATTTCATCAATTTCTGAATTGTTTTATATCCTCATTTCTTACTTTGTTTATTCAATGCTTGTAATTTGTTAATTTATGTGTTTCTTCAATTGTTCATTCTGGTTTTCACCAATTTCTTGTTTCTCTTCATTTATTTATTTATTTTGCCATCTCTTGTTTCGTTTATTCTGTCATGTCCTATCTCCCTTATTTCACGTATCTTTGACTTCCTAATTTATTTATTTCATCATTCCTGATTTTGTTTATTCAACTTCTTAATTTACTAATTTGTCAATTTACTTATTTCTGGCACTCCATATTCATCACGAAAGCATCCAGTCCTCGAACTGGACAGGATTGGGAATTTGGTTTTTTAATTTGTTGATAGCACTGGTCGAGGAAAGTAAACGAACAGCAGTCGTTCACAGAAACTTTCGCACATTTGTACCGTTATTTGTTAACGTAAGTCATCAATTTCCGTCGCAGCTAATTAATCGTTTTACGCTGCCTGTCCCTATCTGCAATATAAATATCGACTTCCATAAATAAAGTAGCATTTCCTCGTTTTTGTCATTTATAAACTCGAATCAATGAACGCTGAGACCCAATAATTTCCAATTCGACGCATGGTGTACCTTCCTTTCGATTGTTTTTTTGCAAATTCTCCTACATTATATCTGCTCAGAAAAAATTGCACCCTTTAAATCGAACAAAAACCAAGTTTTTCAGATTTTACATTTCATTTCTGCCTACAAAACAATTTTATTTGAAAAATCGCTTTAAGCAATAATATTTCAGCATTTCTTATTTTCATGTAGAAAGTTCTCCACTTTAACCATTGTTTAAATAATCCTACAGCAACAACAAAGTTAAAAAATAATTCCATATTGAAACACTACTAATTAAATCTCCAAAAAATAACTAGACATTGGCACCATAACCTAACTGTCCGCCATGTTGCACAAACGGTCCCAATTGAGTCAGCAGTCGTCAGAAAACTGAATATCGAATAGTTCCAAAGTCAAATTTCCCTTATTGACTTACAAAATCATCAAGAACGGACAAGTGTCACACACCTAACCTCCAAAGCGTTCTTTAACAGCTTTTCAAACAATTCTATAGCAATAACAATTTCAAAGAACAATGTTACATCGAAACAATTGCATAAATACAATTTTCTACAGGCATTTACAAAAACGTTCTAAACAGAACAATCAAAAACTAACGCTACTAGTTAAATCACCAAAAAATAACTAGACATTGGCACCATAACCCAACCATCCGCCATGTTGCACTAACGGTCGCAATTGTATATCGAGTCGTTCCAAAGTCAAAGTTCCCCTTATTAGCTCGGAACATCATCACCATCGACAACGGATAAGTTCCACTAACCTAACCTCAATAGCGTTTAGCACGATCAACTAGGAAAGTAGCGCACGCAGCGCAGGCCAATGGTTACCATAAATCCGGCGCCATCCGTCCCCGCACGACTATAACTACCGGCGGGGGGCCAAGAATCGTAAGAGCGGTGATTAAATGGTAATTTCGCATCGACCAGCTGACAATCCGGGGGTGACCGCCGATGTGATTGTGAGGGATGCCCTGGGCTTAATACGGCAGGACGTCGGCGGCCGTCACGGAGAGCTGCTGGGCAAGCTTCTTGATTTACCAAGACACCCCCGACCGAAAGATCGGAACTACGCGGTTCGCTGCTTCCGATAGCGCTGCTCTGTCTTTTTCACTTTAACGGTAAGCCCCGGGACTTAACCTCACCCATTCCTGTTCTATGACCGCGAAGCTTAAACGTTCCCCTATCCGACTATCTGCCTTTGACACAACCCGAAATTCCCCCCGACTGTCTCACTCTTCAATCCTGGACTAATCCTGTGCGCGAATAGATCGTTTTCGCGCCACGTTGTTTAAGAATGATGGATTTTGGTACCTCAGACTTCACAATCGCAGGTTTTGATGTTGCAGATCACGGTGTGATAGATTCTGGGACACTAGACCACAGTAACGTTGATTTAGGGAGCCTAAATCATGGTAACATAGATTTTGGAACACTGGATCATAGTAACATGGATTACAGAATACTAGATCATAATAACATAGATTTAGGAGCACTAGATCATGGTAACATAGATTTCGGAACACTAGATCATAGCAACATAGATTTTGGAACACTAGATCATAATAACATAGATTACGGAACACTAGATCATAGCAACATTTTTGGAACACTTGATTATAGTAACATAGATTTTGGAACACTGAATCATACTAACATAGATTTTGGAATACTTGATCATAGTAACATGGATTACAGAACACTAGACTATAGTTACATATATTTTGGAACACTGGATCATAGTAACATAGATTTTGGAATACTAGATCATAGTAACATGGATTACAGAACACTAGATTATAGCAACATAGATTTTGGAGCACTAGATCATAGTAACATAGATTATGGAACAGTGGATCATAGCAACATAGATTTTGGAACACTAGATTATAGTAACATAGATTGTTGAACATTGCATCATAGTAACATAGATTTAGGGGCCGTAGATGGTGGTAGCTCAGTTTTAAAGACCCTAGACGATATCATCCCAGTTTTTAAGCATCCTAGACGGTGACATCTCATTTTTAGGGATCCTGGATAGTGACATTCCAGTTTTAGGGACCCTAGATGGTAGCATCCCAGATTTAGGGGCCTTAGATGAGGTGACATCCCACATTTTGGGTCTCTCTTTTGTGAATCCCCAGGAAAACATATACTTCCAAAGAATACTCTAGAATACTAGCTTAAGCTTTAACACCCCTAGATCTTAGTTTCAATGCGTCGGTACACTAGCTTTAAGGGGCATAGACTTTGTCATCCTAAATTTTATTACTCTAGGTTTTAACATCCTAGAGTTTGGCAGTGCGTATATTGGTACCATTGATACTGCATTACCACATTAGAGTTTTGTTCCCTATATTTATGAATCCAGATTAGATTGCTTTAAATCATTTTCTCCCGATTTGAGCTATAAATAATTCTATGATATAATATCGTCCCTGGGAATTTAATATTTCAGGTTTAATAGCCCTCTCTAGCACAAACGATCTAGAATCCCAGAAATATAACCGTAAAGGTTAAAGGTTGCTTTAAATTATCTTCCTTTTAGTATAAATTCTGCACTTGTGGAATACTCTACTTCTATGATATAATGGTCTCCCCAAGGGCTTAACATTTGGGGTATGGTACCTGACCAGCGAACGAGGTAGAATCCCAGAAATATAACCATAAAGGTTAAAGATTGCTTTATATCATCTTCCTTTTCATGTAAATTCTGCACTTGCGGAATCCTCTAATTCTGCGATACAATAGTCCCACTAAGGATTTAATATTTGGATCGCGGTACCACCGACTCTGTTCGGGCTATTTCCTAATTCTAGCACATTATAATAGCCCCCTACGGCTTTAATATTTGAGTTTTGACTC
Organism: Megalopta genalis; assembly: GCF_051020955.1. NCBI lineage: Eukaryota > Metazoa > Arthropoda > Insecta > Hymenoptera > Halictidae > Megalopta > Megalopta genalis. The sequence continues at coordinate 700,090 of NW_027476131.1, forward strand.
ACTTAACTAGCAGATGACGTAGAATCCCAGAAATACGGCCACGGAGGTTACACGTTGCTTCGAAATTATCTTACCCCCAGATGGGGTTGAGCTAAATTTTCAGATTGTGTTATTCTTTAATTTTACACTGCTTCTCCTAGGGCTTCAATAGTTTAATTTTGGCATGCCTGTAGGGTTCCAAATATTTACTATGATATGACTTTCTGCTAAGTTTCTAATGGCCTTTTTCTTCTAGTAAGATATACAAACCTTAATTTGTATCTAGTTCTTTAGTATATAACTCTCTTCTATAAATAATTTCTTCGTTATTTCTAAATTTTTATTGAATGAGTTTAGGTTAGAATTAGGATTATTCTACTCACATTCTAGTGACCTTTTCCTTCTAGTGAGATGTACAAATCTTAGTTTGTATATAGCCTTCTTCTATAAATAATGTCTTTGTTATTTCTAAATTTCTAGTGAATGAGTTTAGGTTATGTATAACATCATTAATCACTCCAGTCTTGGTACTGCAGAAGATTCTTCTATTATTATCAGTATGACTTTCTAGAGGCCATTTTAAATTAAGCCAGTAAGAAACCCTTTTACTGGATCCTCTTTTTTATAAGAATCTGTTCTTTTAACCCAGGAGCCCTGCTTGGTCGATTCAGGTTAAGTGTTAATGGAATTTCTTATTTTCGTCGTCCGCTAGCGAGGTAACCAACCTGAATCCATTAAACACTCCAGACTAGGTGCTACACGAGGTTCCAAAAACATCGCTATATCTTTTCGATCGGTACCTTTTAGTGAATTGTCCAGTTAGTGAATTAGTCCAGTTGGTCTAATAACATGTGTAAGCATTCAGCTGAAATTTGCATAAAACATACACAAATGTTCTCTTGCATACAATTACTAATATTCGAGATATTACTATTAAATAAAAACATTTATCGCGTCAGTATTATTACGATTTTAAAATATATCGACATTAATGGACATTTAAATATAAAAATTACATATAAAAATCTGTATAAAAATGTAATTTTTCTTAGCGAATTTACTAGCGAGTTTTCTAGTGACTTTCCCAGTGAAGTTTCTAGAAAAATCATCCGTCAAAGATTTTCAACTGATTAAACATTGATGGAAATTTATACATAAAATACATAAATCTTAATAGACCTAGTAATCATATGTAGTAAATTTCTTAGTATATCTCCTAGTTAGTTTCTCATGATTTTTCTACAGAACTTTATATCGAAAATTTAAAAAATACGGAAACATCGATGGAAAATTATACATAAAATACATAAATCTGAACATAACAAATAATTTTTTCTAGTGATATTCCTAGTCAATTTTCTGGTGTACTTAATACCGAAGATTCTAAAACATATTAAAATTGTTAGATATTTGTACGTAAAATACAACCAAGTTATTTTTTCTAGCAAAATTCCTAACGAATTTCCTACTAAATTTTCTCTTGTCGTTAAAGAGCCAAAGACAAAAATTGCCCAACGGTGAAATCCGAATGGAAATCTCGGGATTTCATACCAAAACTGTTCGAAACAGATCTATTTCTTTCGCTGATGTCATCTGGCCCAGAGCGTTGCTCTCCGGGGCAAGTTAATGAACGGATGTAGGTCGGGCAGATTCTATTTTTATTTATCGCTGCCGAATTCGATCAGTCCGGGCTCTTGTTAATTAATATTCGAGACCGGGAGGATTATACTTTGTCGGGTTGTAGAAACGCTCACGATTTAACGGGCTCGCAAGACTGATTCCTCGAATCGAAGGAGAGCAAATCGTGGTCTAAATTACATAGATTTTCCCGGGGATTGATCGATCGTCTACCATTGCAGCCAGCTGACCTGCTGAAATGGAAGCAAGTAGCGACCAGATTCAGCGAATTAATTACCGAAGCCCCTGACCAACTGCAGCTGAATGAAGATCGATCGCACGACATGGTAACCGTGGACGACAACGCCGGAAACGCGACCACCGGCTTAAGAAGCCGGAACCGCGTGTTGGCGGCGTAAAGAAGGACAAATGGGAGCGTCAAAGTTCAGATAAATCAGGATCAAGATCGAAAGAAAGCACGGCGTTAAGTCTCCCCCCCCCCTCGCTCTCGCTGGAAGAACAACGAGATTACAAATACTTTGTGCGCGCTTCGGCGACCGGTTTGCTTTTTAACTTAAAAATACGACTTCACCTGCTTCCGTAATCCGACATTTTTGCCCATTAAATGGAAGATCGTTCTATTAACGAACGTGCTTCTATAGAAGAGCAAAAACAATGACAGCGTTGTTCGCCATGGCACCGCTCGCTGTCTACGACAAGGATTCTGAAAGGACAACTCAACATCCTACTTCTAAAAGATCTGAATTGTTATTGTATCGAATTGTGTTATAGTTAATATCCTTTATTGTAAATAAAATGCCGCGACGCGATAGAAATTTTGTACTTTGCAACAATATTATAATCGTATAATAATAAGTTGAACATGACAAAATTATCATATTTGAAGCATGACATTTTTGGTTCGGATTTTATATTATAATTAAATACCATACATAAATATGTAATGTAGAGCTTATAGTAACTATGTATTACTTACTCGGTCTTTTGTTTTTTACACAATAAAAAAAAATGTTTTTCTTTCTTTTTATTCATGCAACCTGTCGCAATCCCCATTTCGGACTTTTTAAAAAATATAAAATATTTTAACAACGAAACATAATTTGTATATAATCATATTGTTACACAATTTTTTGTGTATATACATAACTTTTGCCGTCAAAAATTTCAAAAAAAATTTTGCAGTTGGTCGAAAAAATGCAACGGAGACCGCAGCTCGCGAGTTCATTTCTCGCGCAGCTGAAATATCATCCTTTGAACCTTCCCGGTCATGGCGGAGCGAGAACGTAAAACCGAAACGGCGGCCCGGAGTATTTTCATTTTAATAACGAATTTATACAAATGCTCGTCGGCGATCTCGGATATCAGGAATTTCGCCGTTTTCAATTCCAATCGATAGAGATATTAACCGCCGTTACGTTGTACGAGAGTTCCGACGCAGTGCCAAGCAACGCTGTTCGCCTAATCAGCCGCCATCCCACGGGAACCGTCGAGTTTCCGGAAGCTTTACGCATTTATTTTCACTGTGCGCGGTTTCTTTAATCACACGCCATTAAATATGTAAACTGCTCTCTGCCAGTGATTTGAATTCGATTCTCATCGCCGGCAGCTTTTGAATTTCCCGCGCTCGATCGCGGCATCCATCGGACATTTTCGTTTGAAACTTAATTTTCTTGGAATCGTTGATCCGGGAACGATCTTCTGACGCGTTTCCTACGAATTGGTTCATTTAGCTCGTCAGCTGAATAGCAAATTAATTTGCAACGTTGTAGACACTTGATTTAATTGTTTAATAAAGAATTGTCTAGTTTTCATTTTTACTTATTTATATTTGTAACAATGTCGTAGCTGATTCGGCAGTACGTGTGCTAAAAATATGTATAATAATGTGATATTATTTATAATATTTATTAACTTGCGACATTTTAGCGATATGATTAAATTATTTAATAAAGAAGTTTGGCGACGGTCGTTGTGTGTGTTTGGTCGAGAAAAGGAGAGGGGAGACGTTTCGTCCGGGGCCCGCTAGAGGACTCATCAGTAAGGCTATCCTAGCGTGCTCTTGCCTTAGACGTGGGGGTAGGACGAAGTCTCTGTATATACAGGGATCGAGGCGGCTTGGTTACTAGCGGGAAGAAGAGCCCTCTGCTGGCGGGTCTGGAGGTAGCCGCCACAGAAGTTTCTATTTTCAATCGATATTTGTCCATATCTGCAATAGTGTTAATATTGTCCTCAGTAATAAAAGATCTCGTAGCTTGAATTGGTATTTATTCATGTTTATAATACTGTTAATATTGTTTCTAATATTGTTAATCTGCAACATTCTATATATCTAATTAAATTATCAAATAAATAATTTCTTAGTTTTGGTTATATTACTTATTTATATCGATAATAATGTTAATATTGCATTTAAATGTTGTGATCAATTTTTCCATATTTACATACTTAGAATTTTGATTAAAATTATTATTAATTTAATAACATCAGTAGAAAAATTTATTTCTAAAATTCTTAAATTATCGAAAATCGATGAAATTTATATTTAAAGTAGCTTCACCTATTTGTTCAACATTAATTACCAGTATATCAATCGAATTCAGTCAAATTCCATTTTATTTAATTGCAGAAGAATCAGAAATAGTTTCTGGACGTATTAGAAGATTATTTGGATGAATTTTTCTAGGTGCATATTTAACAATTATTTCTGTCTTCGATAGTTATTATATTTTTTAAAAATCCTATTACTAAATAAGTTTGAAAACCGAGATTTCTAATACATTAAAAAAAAGATATCGTCTGTTAAGTGCTGTTTCTAAAGGAATTCTTTCAATCAGGTATTATCGAAATAATTTTCTTCGTTTTTGAGACTCGAATTAAATCACAGAGAGCACGCGGCATTCCAGTGGATGGTAATTAATTAGGCTTTTATTCTGCAGCAAGTACACAGCATTTAAAAGCCTCGAGAAAATTTCGTTATTGCGGACACACGGACGGAGGAGGGTAGTAACAGAGGCGCCGGTGCGCTCGAAACGTGTTTGAAACTAATTTGCTACACTTCAGCTCATTAAAATAATTATTCGACGTAACGGTAATTATGCAACCGTTACAGCTTGATGCTTGCGCTTTTCCCGTGCTGTCGACGCTATCAATCTTCCCATGAAACAAACGTGTCCAATCTTTCTCCGGTTTCAATCAAGTATAAAATTTCATAAAACAAATTTTCATCAGGCAATTAAGTTTTTAAAGCATTCGAAACTTGTTTTCGAATATACCTGTAAATAAGTTCCCAAATAGATGGAGAACATTTCTGTACATAATTTCTAAAATAAATGACGAATTAGTTTTCTACAATTGTCGAAAAAAATGGAGAAAATAATTTTGCACAATTTACAAAATAAATGTAGAAAATAGTTTTGAATAATTGTCAAAATAAATGAAGAAAATGATGATATATACGTTTTTTTTTTTATTTATCGTGGGGGAAATCTGCTGGTCAGACACCCCCGTCCCGCCCGAAGGGCGGGTCGGGGGTAGTTCGGGGTTCGACCTGCTAAAACCCCCACGACGGCCTAGGGCGCTGGCTATTAGCGGGGGAGCCACGGGAACTCTCAAGAACACGACCGCGGCTCCCCCTCGCCTGGCCGGCCGCCAGGATGGAGCGGTGGCTGGCCGCATCCCGGGGGGAGATTAATCCTCCCCCCATGAATCATCTTGATTCGGCGGAGCGGGGGACCGCACTCCACACCGCCTCGTCATGACGGCCGCAGCGGCGGCCGTCGGGGGCGACGACTTTTCGTCGCCCCCACTTCTAAAAGGACATCCTCGGTTGGCGGGCGGCGGGCAATTAAACCAGAGATCTGGTACACCCGCCGCCCGCCTATTCTCAGCTGCTCGGCGACCCCGCTCGGCAGCCTCCTTCTGCAACATTACCTGTTCGCAGAAGGCTATGGCTGCCGCCCATTTTGTCGGGCTCTCCAGCATGGTCCCAACTAAGCTGGAGAGAGCGAGGTCGCGACCAACTTCCCTTCTTAGGACTCGTCGCAGCACTGAAAAGGCGGGGCATACCTCCAGTGTATGCTGCGCTGAGTCCTCCTCCGCGCCACAGTGGTGGCACACCGTCGTCGCTTCCCGACCGATGCGACACAGGTAAACACCGAAGCAGCCATGCCCGGTGAACACCTGCGTCGCACGGTAGGAGAGCCTGCCAAACCGCCTCTCCCGCAACGAGGTGAAGTGTGGCAGGAGAGCCCCAGGGACGCGCTCGCCGGCATGGGAGCAAAGCTCCGCATGCCATCTGGCGAGCGCTAATCCCCGGGCCTGGAGCTCGAAGCACTCGACCGCCTCCCGCTTCGGCGGGTAAATGATGATATATACTGTAAGATATTTTAATGATTTTTAACGAATTCTGTACTATTTTATACAATTCTATACTATTGTAGTATCGTAATTTAGTGGGTACGTTTAGGACGAGGAGGAGTGTTAGGCATAGGAGACCGTAGTTTTAAGTCTTTGTATTTATGGTAGGCAATAGAAGAGAAACTTTGGCGAAGGCCGGGTCAGATGAAAAAAATCCCTTGGCGACGGGGAGCCGGCGGATGCGATTGGCACGTTTTTAGAAAAGGCAGGCTTTGTGTCGGAGGAGCGTGTTTGGAGTGGACAGAGAGTGTACGAGAGTCGTCGAGTGAGGAGTGTTGCAAGTTGTAAAATTAAGTGAAGTAGTTGTAATCCTAGTTGAAGGTACGGTACGCGATATTTTCTGTCTTCACCACGTTTTGTCCTTTCCTAATCGATACAGATTCTATATTGTTTAAATATTAGACAATTTCTACATAATTTTGAGGGCTCAGCCGGGATTTGAGGAAAAGGTAGCGTTGAATGATAACAATGATATTATGACTGTAGGAGTTGAGAGTTGAACTTTAGTTGTTGTGTTGTGCATTGAAAAACCTTTCAAGATGTCTGAAGGAAACGATACCGTTGTCGAAGTATCACAAGCAAGCCTATCTGCTGACAAATTAGAGGAAATTCTAACAATGAAGTTAACCGGTTTAAAGGAAGAATTGAAGAGCCGCAAGCTGAGGACGTCGGGAAATAAAAAGCAACTACAAGATCGGCTTAAAGCAGCCATAATGTTGCAAATCGAACATGCCGAAGAGGAAGATGATATTGATGGCAGTGAAGATGAAGAAGAAGGAAGCGATGTGACACGATGCGTGCGACGGATGCAGGCGTTAACATTCAGGGATGTTGAGGAGTCCATGCGTACATTTAGCGGAGACGATAAAGCAAACATTCGTTGTTGGCTCGAAGAGTTTGAAGACATGGCGGAGCTATGTGAATGGAGTGAAGTACAAAAAGTTATTTATGCGAAGCGGTTATTGCGTGCATCGGCGAGATTGTCCGTCGACTGTGAAAAATGTTGTCGCAAATGGGTCGAGATGAAGCGAGCATTGGAGTCCGAATTTGGTAAAACTGCAGATACGTACAAGATACATAAAGAGTTGTCACGTAAAATTAAAAGATCGAACGAGTCGTATCAAGAATACATTTATCAAATGTTGGAGATTGCGAAGCAAGCAGACGTGGAAGTCTAAACAGTTATTAAGTATATTATTGACGGAGTTCAGGATTTCGAGACAAACAAAACGATATTGTACGGTGCTAGAAATATACGTGAGTTGACAGAAAGATTCAAAATTTACGAAGACATGACGGAAAAATCAAGAACGAAAAACAGGCGACCTGAGGAGAAGAAGAAGACGACCGTCCATGGAACCTCGTCACAAGGTGAATCACAGCAAGTGGCACGGCAAGAATTACGGCGATGTTTTTTGTGTGGAAACCGATACCATACGGCTGCAAACTGCCCGACGAAAGAAAGAGGACCCAAGTGTTTTAAGTGTCAAGGCTATGGGCATGTTGCGTCAAGCTGTAACGGTGCGAATGGGCCAGCAAGGGTTGTGAGTAGTGTGTCTGAAGCGTCGAGAAAGAAGCGAGTTAAAGAAGTGCAAATCGAAAATTGTAAGTTGACAGCGTTAATAGATTCTGGAAGCGATCTGAATTTGATGCGAGCGGATTATTATGTTAAAATTGGTGCTCCTCGATTGAATAATAAGATTTTGCAATTTCGTGGTGTCGGAGCAGAGAACAACCACACATTAGGGGAATTTTCAACAACTATTGCAATAAATCAGATAACATATCCAATAAATATACACGTTCTACCCAATACTTGTCGCGTCCCATAGTTTAATAATCAGTACAGAATTTTTAGATTCCGTAGAACTAAGTATGAAAGGAGAAGAAATTTCTATTAAATAAATAGATTTGCCGGAAATTTTTAATGTCAATGTCGAGGCTATAGTTGACAATGTAGATTTATCACACGTTGCGGTTCCTGAACACAGAAATGTTATAGAAGATTGTGTTGCAAATGATAAACCATCTAAAACGAAAGAAGTAGGGATTAAAATGAGCTTGATACTGCAAGACGAGATCCCAGTGTACGAGAGACCGCGATAAATCTGAAGTTGATAAACAAATAACGTCATGGTTGAAAGATGAAATAATTCGAGAGTCTTGTTCAGATTACGCAAGTCCAATTGTACTAGTAAAGAAGAAGGATGGCACAACTAGAATTTGTATTGACTACACACAGCTTAATAAAAAAAAATGGTAAATGATAGATATCCCCTACCTTTGATAGAGGATCAATTGGATTTATTAGAAGGCGCGAAAGTATTTAGTACGTTGGATCTCAGAAATGGATTTTTTCATGTTCCCATTAATGAGAATGGCAGAAAATGTACCACCCCCGTAACTGCCACCGGTCATTATGAATTTTTAAAGGTTCCGTTTGGGTTATGTAATTCGCCAGCCGTCTTTCAAAAGTATATAAATGCAGCGTTCAAAGAGTTAATTGCAACCGGGGTCGTTTTGACATACATGTGTTTCGTTTAAATTTGAATCTAAATCACGTGTTTCGTATCAATTTGAAGTTAAATCGTTTGTTTGGTATGCATTTGAAGCTACATCATGTACTTCGCATGGATTTTAAGCTAAATCATGTGTTCCAAATGAATTTGAATTTAAATCGTTTGTTTCGCATGAATTTGAAGCCAAGTCTTCTGTGTGCCTCGATCCCTATATATACACAGAGACTTCGTCCTACCCCTACTTCTAAGGCAAGGGCCCGGTAGGATAGCCTTACTGATGAGTCCTCTAGCGGGCCCCGGACGAAACGTGTCCCCTCTCCTTTCCACGACAACGACACTTTGAACCGCCGCCAAACTTCTATTTCTCGTAGATTTGAAGCTAGATCGTTTGTTTCGCATGGATTTGTAACTTAATCATTTGTGTCGCATAGATTTGAAACTAAATATTCTATTTCGCATGGATGTGAAGCTAAATCATGTATTTCGCATAGATTTGAAGATAAATCGTTTGTTTCGGATGGATTTGAACCTATATCGTTTGTATCGCGTATGCATTTGAAGCTAAATCGTTTATTTCTCATGAATTTGAAGATAAATCTTCTATTTCGCATGGGTTTGAAGCTAATAATGTGTTCCGCATGAATTTGAAACTAAATCGTTTGTGTCGCATGAATTTGAAGCCAAGTCATCTATTTCGCATAGATTTGAAGGTAGATCGTTTGTTTCGCTTGGATTTGCAGCTAAATCGTCTATTTCGCATGGATTTGAATCTAAACCTTACATTTGGCATGGATTTTGAGCTAAATCATGTGTTTTGCATGAATTTGAAGAGAAATCATGTGTTTCGCTTAAATGTGAATCTAAATCACGTGTTTCGTATCAATTTGAAGCTAAACCGTTTGTTTGTTATGCATTTGAAGCTACATCATGTATTTCGCATGGATTTTAAGCTATATTTAAGCTATATATAAGCTATATATACGCTATATAAACGACGTTTTTATGTTGTTTTAGCTTGTTTCACGTAATAATCGAGGTTGTTTAATCAACAACGCGAGAAAGCGTAAATAAACGTAAAGGAAGGTAAAATAATGTACTACAACGTAAAAACAAAGTAAAACAACGTAAATCATTATAGCGAAACAAAGAAAAACAAGCAAAACAACGTAGAAAACGATAATCATTAACGCGAAACAAAGAAAAACAAGGTAAAACGACGTGAAAAACATAAATCATATATGCGAAACAAAGTAAAACAACGTCACACAACGTAAAGCTATGTAAAACAAAATAAAACAACGTAAAGCAATGATAATAACGTAGAACAACGTAATACTGTTTTAAACAACATCTTGAGACAACGTAAAACAACGTAAAGCAAGGTAAAACAACGTAAAACAACGTAAAACAACGTAGAAACAAAGTAAAGCAACGTTAGATAATGTAAAAATAATTAAACGTCGTAAAAGCATACTATAGCAACGTAGATCTACGTAATACAGTTTTAAACAACAACGTGAGACAACGTAAAACAACGTAAAGCAAGGTAAAATAGCGTAAAACAACGATAAAAAAAAGTAAAACAGCGTAAAATAATGTAAAAAAACGTAAAACAACGTAAAAACAATGTATAACAGCGTAAAATAACGTAAAACATAGAACAACGTAAAAACAATGTATAACAACGTAAAACACAGCAATATGGTTTTGAAAACAACGCCAAACAAAGAAAACAACGTAAATCATCGTAAAACAACGTCAATCATGAATGCGAAACAAAGTAAAAGTACGAAACACAACATAAACCAATGTAAAACAGTATAAAAGAACGTAAAAACAATGTATAACTACGTAGAACAACGTAATACTGTTTTAAATAACAACGTGAGACAACGTAAAACAACGAAAAGCAAGGCAAAACAAAGTAAAACAACGTAAAAATAATGTCAAACAACGTAAAACAACGTTTGTTAACATAGCGAAACAAAGAAAGACATGGTAAAATACCGAGAAAAAACATAAACCATATATGCGAAACAAAGCAAAACAACGTAACACAACGTGAAGCTATGTAAAACAAAATAAAACAACGAAAAACAATGTATAACAACGTAAACCAAAGCTATACTCTTTTAAAAACAACACCAAACAAAGAAAACAACGTAAATCATTGTAAAACAACGTAAATCATGAATGCGAAACAAAGTAAAAGAACGTAACACAACATAAACCAATGTAAAACAGTATAAGTCGACGTAAAAACAATGTATAACAACGTAGAACAACGTAATACTATTTAAAAAACAACGTGAGACAACTTAAAACAACGTATAGCAAGGTAAAGCAACGTAAACCAATATAAAATCAAAGTAAAATAATGTAAATCATCAATGCGAAACAAAAAAAACAACTTGACGCAACGTACAGCAACGTAAAACAATATAAAACAACCTAAAAACAAAGCATAAGAACGCAGAAGAACATAAAACTGTAATAAATAACAACGTGAGACAAGGCGGAATAACGTAAAGCAAAGTAAAACACGTAAAATAACGTAAATGATGAATGCGAAACGAAGTGAAACAACGTAAAGGTGGAGGTTGATATGGTGGATGGAGGTAACAGGTGGAGGTAGAGATAGAGATAGAGGCACATACGTAGCGGTAGAGGTAGAGGTACATGCGTAGAAGTAGAGTTAGAGGTACATGCGTAGAAGTAGAGGTAGTTGTACAGGTGTATAGGTAGAGGTAGAGGTAGAGGTAGAGGTAGAGGTAGACGTACAGACGTAGAGGTAGAGGTAGAGGTACCGGGCGCAAGGGTAGAGGTAGATGTATAGGTCTCTACTCTACGCCTGTACCACTACGTATGTTCCTCTACCTCTACTTCTATGCGTGTACCTCTAACTACACCTCGACTTCAGCGCATGTACCTCTACCTCTACCTCTACGCATGTACCTCTACATCTACCTCTACGCTTGTATCTCTATCTTCTCCACTACGCATGTACATCTACCCGTCCAAGTTGAACGTAAATGGCTTTTACAGAGCCCCGACGGCACAGACGACGACGACGGAAATGTTGCACGAGACTATTTTCTCTGATGCAAAGTGTCTTTACCTTATGTGCTTCCTGCTGTACGTTTATTTCTTCGCTCTCTGCTTTTTAAAGAAATCTGTTGTTTTCTGCTCGTTTACTTTTGCATGAGTGGTCTTTACCTTAGCGACACTGTGAGTGACACGTCCCTTAAAATTCTTCCTTGAATTTTGCTCCAGTTTTCAATGGGAAACGTTTGTTTAACCATGGTGTTTCCTCCGTGCCGCAGGAATGTTACCCCGGAACTTTGTAATATTGAATGTATGCTTTATCCCGCTTCATTTTCCCCACCAGGGATTTCGCCCGACTTCATACCTTCAATTCTCATGTACTCCGTCCAGGTTTCTGTTGTTAAAAGCAAATATAGCAGGAAAGTTAAGTGATACTTGAATTCGAGAGGGTTGAAACAACCCTCTGGAATGTGCGGCGTCTCGAAAATTATCTTCGAAACTAATTAGATTCTTATGTTTAGTTGTTTTCGTAGTTGTAATGTTTCCATTTTCAATTACACAACGCTATACTTACTGAGTATACTAATCCGACCAAAAATTATATGCAAGATTTTACGAAATCTCCGTATTCGACTCTACAGCTTCCAAGAGCGATTATCGTAGACACGAGAAAGCAAAATTTTTTGGTTTATCGTTTCGATTGTTGCGTCTGACTTCTGAAACACTAACAGATAGAGGCGGTCATTCCTACGATTTACGCGTTGCGGAGATTCCAAGAATAGCGAACGTCCGGACGGTGTCACTTTAATGCCAACGGTTTCGGAAGTCCATTATTCATTTACGCCATTCTTCGATTAATTATTATCCTGATAAACGTCACCCGGTGCGCAATCCGCCGATAAATCGTTATTCCGCAAACGGGCGCAACCGATGAAACGAGCAATTGATCTCGCCAACATCACGCGAGGTAATTGACCCGACGACAATTTTTTTACCGGAGATCAACGATTATACTGGATCGAGCATATTGCTACTTTGTTTGATATGCAAACCGAGCCGTTATTCGCTTACAACTATCCGAACAATTCGATTATAAATGGTTAATACATGTGAGGTTAATTGAACGAAGCGCCATTAAATAAATAGAAAAAAATATTGGCGAAAGACGCCGTTAAATGCACGCAATAAATTATCACCATATCTTCATTTGCTATTAGTTCATTAAGATTTCGCGTATTTCTGTAAACCTTCTATTCGCTCGAATTTTTTGCACCACTATACAAGAACTGGTAACTCGAAACTAGGAAATATGAATCTCTAGATGCAAAATAATGACGAAACTACAATGTTATTTTCTCGTGTTTTTTAATAACACCGATTTCCTTTTACCATCGTATTATTAAAGCTGTTTAAAAAAGCAGCCTTAAAAATAACTCCGCGCAGAAAATTCGAAATAATTCCAAGGGAACTACGAAATTGAAAATTGTCTAAATTTTCCCAAAAATTTGCACCAACAACTATTTTCGTACATTTTTTCCACATCAGGAAATAACAGAGATAAATCGCAGGGCGCGAAAACAGAAATTTGTCAAGCGACAATGGGTATAAAATGTAATTTGTCATTTTCGTGCAAAGCTGCAAATGAAATCGTATAGAACGACTCGCAGGCCTAGTTAAAATCCGTATTCAATTGAGCAATATGAAGGGACTCTGGGAAAAATTCTATTCAGAATTTTCCACTTATTTCTCCACGATGGTTCGCTACTGTTCTCGTATATATTGTTCATTATGGTATTTACCCGGCCCACATTCGCGGAACCGTTGTCAATACGTTTAATATATTTGTGCGAGCGGAGCTGTTATTGTTGAACCGGCTTTCAGCGCTAATAAAAATATTTTCTGCAACCGATACGTTGATAATTAATTTTGCAAATGCACGGTTTGTTTCATCGAATGTTTTTCCAGAGGGTTGACAGAGATGAGCAGTACAAGGTGGCTCAAGCGTTTCATTTTATTGCAATATTTTAATATTGCGTTTACTAATTCATCAATTTGTAATGTGAAATTCTTCTAAATTGTACAAGTTCAAGAATAATTTACTTTATTGTTCTTTGCCTGCTTTATATCATGGTGAACTATTAATAATAATTATATACACAAGTAACGTACTAAAATATAAGTGTGGATCTGTGGCATCAACAATAATAAAAAAAGACACTCACCATCTTAGCTTGATCTCTGAAATCACGTTTTAACACTAAATCTATCAAATCCTGATCATAGTAATAATAATCGGTTTCTCACTTTTCCTTTTAAAAACGTAGAAAATCTATTTTACTTTCGCAGAAAATAATTAACTACATTTTCTTTAGTAAGTTTAAATAAATGCAGTAATGTCATTTTTTTTAAATAACGCAGGTCAGTCACTTCGAGTGCTCTATTTAGTGTGAATAATTTCCGAACTAACATGGTTCTCGGTCATCGATCCCATAGACAGTATTCTCGCTTCGTTTTCACGAGACACCCTATATGAACAGTCGTCGTTTGTAAGACAGGATACACGTGACGTGCAGGCTCTAATGCAGCACTCGTAAAAAACATTGTAAAAGTGTGTCAAGTTGTAATGACTTTCCGGATCTGCAACCGCGGCGAGATATACCGTTTCGCAAGTGATCATCAACCGTTGCCAGGTAGACGTCGATTTTTAATGAAAAGCGTTAACGCGAATTCCAGGATCCCCCCGTTCGTCAAACACACAGACTTTTATTTGGTCACGTTTCGAGGACCGGAGCCGTCGAACTTTCGCTGACGGTTGCAGTTTCCGCGAAATTTCGGAACGTAAATCTGTTCCCGCGCGCACGCGATGGGGAGTTCCGAGACGAGATGGGAACTTCGCCGGCTGAACTTTGATGTACGAACTATGAGCAGCCTAATTTCGGTGTCAGAATACACACTTTCAAATGCAAATCCCTTTCGATATACGTTTCCTCGGGTGAACATCTTGATTGTAAATTTTACGGTCTCTTCGCGAACTGAACGTGATCCCGCCACCGCCTCCAACAAAAACTGTTTGCCGGGACCAAGTAGCTGAGAAAGTCAGTCAAGGGATACGCTGTGTGTGGTTTTAGTGTAATTTAGAGCGTGCTGGGCTCGCTCGATTCGTGTTCTTGAAAACAAAAGGAACGAACCGGAATGAAAGAACGCTTCTGCGTGACGTCACTAGTTCATTTAGGTGTAGGTTAACGTACAACTTGTACAGTTACGAGCAGCAAGAGTTAACTAACAAACTCACTAGAAAGTATAAACAATGATACATTGGAAACAAGGATCAATTGCAATCAAGGATCATTAATTAAATATTACACATACATGTGAAAGGAAGAACAGTAAAACAAAGGGAAATAGTATACCCTTCTTATATTAGTAAATTACAAACTTTGCTCTTATTTATCGAACGAATTAATTGATAAGTTAAATATCTTTTGTAAATTTTTCTCTTAAAAATTCTTTTTTGTACTTTAACACTTTGACAGCCGCGTCGTCTACATATAGGCGATCGAAAATGATTGAATTATCAGATTTGAAAATTGATTTTCACGCTAATCCGTCATAATTTCTTAATTTTATTAATACCCGCGAAACGTAATAATATTGGAAATGCGATTCACGAGATACAAGTTTGCTTTGCAATTCGTAATTTAATGAAATGAAATACTTTAATTTCGTGAAATTTTAGTGGTTGTCGAAGCGTGGCAGTCGATGTGTTGAAGTCAGTAATAAATGAGAAAAGGTGTTTAATGTCGAAAGAAACTGGCAGAAAGTCGGAGCCTAATACGACGTTTAATTAGTTACGGCGGAAATCGCGCGGAACCGTAAAATACGGGCTGCCACGTGCAGTCCGCACGTTTAGGATTAACCATGTCAAGTTCAAATTAACCGGGCGGAGCTTCTGATAAGGGGGATTTCATGAGATCCATTCTTTCCGGTGAATTATGTATCATATGATTACATATCGTTTTCATAATCGTCGACAACAGGCAGCTATAAAAATGATACGCGAGGCTCGATTAAGCGTATCGTTTCCCAAATTTCCCATATTTTTTAGGTTAACTTAATTATTGACTGATCCTCGCAAGTGTACAGGACGTTGCAAAAGTGAAATGATCGAGGGAGAAACTGATGTACGAGCACCGGAATGGGTACCGCGTAAATCACGAATGAAAAGGGTCCAGCAGAATCTATTCGTACATGATCGAGTTCACGTCGACTTCGCGCAGCAAGAAAGAATTACATCCATATGACAATAACACGAGGTTCAGTCAGCGCTGGAAAGTGCTCGAAACCCCTGAGGACTTGCCCGGAAAGTTTAAGCAGAACGGATAGATGTAGGAAGAGAACTGAAAAAGAGTCCGACAGAGGAAAAGTAACTCATCCCAGGGACGAACAGATAGGTTACGTCCGCTAATAAGTGGAGTTCGCTAAATAATTGCCGATTACAGTTATAGATGTCTCCCGGGCTCGGGGGGACCCGCCGGAGCAGGAGGCGGTCCAGTGCTTCGAGCTCCAGGCTCGGGGACTTGCGCTCGCCAGATGGCATGCGGAGCTTTGTTCCCCTGCCAGCGAGCACGTCCCTGGGGCTCTCCTGCCGCACTTCACCTCGTGGCGGGAGAGGCGGTTTGGCAGGCTCACGTACCGTGCGACGCAGGTGTTCACCGGGCATGGTTGCTTCGGTGTCTACCTGTGTCGCATCGGTCGGGAAGCGACGACGGTGTGCCTCCACTGTGGCGCGGAGGAGGACTCGGCGCAGCATACACTGGAGGTATGCCCTGCCTTTTCAGTGCTGCGCCGAGTCCTAAGACGGGATGTTGGTCGCGACCTCGCTCTCTCCAGCTTAGTTGGGGCCATGCTGGAGAGCCCGAGAAAATGGGCGGCAGCCATCGCCTTCTGCGAAGAGGTGATGCTGCAGAAGGAGGCTGCCGAGCGGGGTCGCCGTGAGCGGGGGGTGCGGCGTGTGCGCCCACGCCTAGAGCCCCCCCCCCCCCCGAGCAGATGAGAATAGGCGGGCGGCGGGTGTACCAGATTACTGGTTTAATTGCCCGCCGCCCGCCACCCCCCCCCCCAACTGAAGCTGTCCTCCCCACAGTGGGAGTGACGAGGCGGTGTGGGGTGCGGTCCCCCGCACCGCCGAAGCAAGATGATTCATGGGGGGAGTATAAATCTCTCCCCTGGGACGCGGCCGGCCACCGCCATTCCATCCTGGTGGCCGGCCAGGCGAGGGGGAGCCGCGGTTGTGTTCTTTGAGAGTTCCCGTGGCTCCCCCGCTACTCACCAGCGCCCTAGGCCGCCGTGGGGATTTTAGCGGGTCAATCCCCGCACGGGGGTGTCTGACCAGCAGTTTTTTCCCCACGTTAAACAAAAAAAAAAAAGAAAAAAGAAAAGTTATAGATTTTTATGATATCCGTAAATGTTATATTATAAAATCATTATTATTATTATTATTATGCTATTTTTTATTATCCGTGAATGTTAGCAACTCGACAAATTGAATGCAGCGGTCAAGGAAAAGCGACTAGAATTGGTCAATCGTAAAGGTGTTATTTTTCAGCAGGACAATGCTAGGCCGCACACGTCTTTGTCCACTCGGCCAAAATTGATGGATATTGGTTGGGAATTGATGTTGCACCCACCATATAGCCCTGATCTCACGCTATCGGATTACCACTTACTTCGATCCCTGAATAACTCCCTTCGTGGTAAAGCTTTTAATGATGATGACGGTGTAAAATTTCACTTAACTCAGTTTTTAGCCGAAAAGCGTGGAATTTTCAAATTGTCAGAGAGATGGCAAAAAGTCAGCGAACAAAATGGAAAATACATTACAGATTAAACTTCATTCCAAGTAAAAAAAAATTTTTTATTTCATGGAACAAATCGGCAATTACTTAGTTGCCAACCCAATATATTGTCTAAATACATTTCACATGAAATATTTCCATGTAAGAGATGTCATTTGAATATAAATACACGCGTTTTAGGAAGAATTATTTGTTTGAACCATTTGCAATACTATATGCAGCACAGAATTTCACAGACGACGTTTAATATTGTTACGAATTACAACACTTCTCCCGCGTCGCGGCATTTTATTTACAATAGAGAACACGAACTATAATACAACTGAATTAGAATATGTTAGAGATCTTTGAATTAGATGGTGTTGATCGCTCGACGGTCCGATCCCGACTCTCCGATTGTCCGTTGATAAAACACCTCCGTGGCAACCCCTCTCTTCTATTTTTCTTTAAGGAGTTGCTCACAGCAGGGCAGTTTCACATTACAGCGACTTGATTTGGACAAGTCGCCGTAACATTGCCCTGCTCGCCGAATGAGCGGCCGTCCCGGCCGCGGCAAATTTCACTTGTGTTGACCAACGACAATCAAACCGTTAATCCTGCCAGCTTCAGTCCTATAACCTCGAACTATCGTTCCATCGGACAACTGACAGGTAACCTCCACCGCAAGTACTTCTGTCTGAAAAGTAGGTAAACAAGGAAAGAATGTAATTAGTTACCCAGGTGGCCTTTTCCAGACAGTTTACGTCCTGACATTTGTCCTCCGTCCCAAGGGAAAACCACCCAAAATAACCTTGAGCAGAACGTCAGTACTTCTACGACGCGTACAGCTCTAATCTCTGTCGCTCACCCTTCCTCTTAATTCTTCGTTTTGAGGCTTGAGCGTTTCTTTCTTGAAGAAGTTTTGAGAACTTCTCACTTGCAGACTTCCCGGGAGTTCCCTGCTCTGATCAATCACCAAAACTCTTCCCCGGATGCACCTCCAATCACCACAGGATACTACCTGCAGTAATATGGGATCCGGTGCATCTCATTTTGTGGACCAGTCAGGAAAGGGTGTACCCTCCTGAGAACACGTCCCCACTCCCCAATGGGAGGACGTAATCTTCCAGAGGATACAACTTCCTTCCCCCATCGAACCGTTACTTCCACAAATGGAAAGAGCTCAGCGTGTCAGTACACAGATCACTCCCTCGTCTTCTGCGAAGAAACGTCCTCTTCTTGGGTGAGAGACAGTCAAAGGCTTCTGTGTACAGCGTCGTAGCGAGCCAAGCGGTTAACGTGTACGATCTTCGGTTTCGACTTCGGAGAACGAGTTACACGATAAATAATGTCGTTCAGGCGGTCCTGTACCACATAAGGACCTTCCCACGCGGACTGCAACTTGGGACATTTTCCTTTCGTCCTTCGTGGTTGGAACAGCCATACTTTCTCGCCTGTAGCAAACGTAATTGAATTAGCGTAAACATCATACCAAGATTTCATTTTGTCTCCGCTAATTCTCAGTCTCTGGCGAATAAATTCATGAATTTTAGCCAGTCTGATACGCGTTTGCTGAACAAACTCGTCCTCCTCATATCTTGATTCAGGCGGGAGTCCTCTCTGAAGATCCATTGGAAGTCGAAGCTCTCTACCAGTGAGAATCATCGATGGAGTGTTCTTCATTGTCTCGTGTCTGCTTGAGCGATAGGATAGTAAAAATAACGGTATCCAATCGTCCCAATCCCGTTGATGATCCGCTACAAACATTGACAAATACTGCAGCAGAGTCCGAATCAACCTCTCCACGAGCCCATCAGATTGTGGATGCAAAGGAGTAGTGCGAGTCTTCTTAATACCAAGCAGCACCATCAACCGCTTGAAGACCGCCGACTCAAAATTTCTCCCCTGATCCGAATGAAGTTCCAACGGTACGCCATGACGACTTACAACTTCTGTAAGAAGGGCCTTCGCAACAGTCGTCGCGCGCTGGTCCGGCAACGGAACTACCTCCGGCCATTTCGTAAAATAATCCACAACGACCAGCGCATACTTGTTACCAGCCGCAGACTTCGGAAACGGTCCCACAATGTCGAGCGCTACCCTTTCAAACGGTGCCCCGACATTATAAATCTTGAGAGGTCCATGTCCCCTCTCCCTCGGACCTTTCCTTGCGACACAAGTATTACATCGACGACACCAGTCTTCCACATCCTTGCGATTATCAGGCCAGTAAAACTTTCGGCGTACCCTGTCCAGAGTTTTGTTCACTCCGAAATGGCCACCCGCCGGTGTATCATGACAATCTGTCATCACCGAACTTACCATTTCTCTTGGAACCATCAGTAACCACTTGTTACTTTTTCCATCAGGGGATTCCCACTTACGAAACAGTAGATCCTCGTACACTTCCAAGGAATCCCAGATTGATACGAGATATTTAATTCTCGTATTCCTGTCCGAAATCTCCTTCGTAGCCGAATCTTCTCCATACTTCAGCAACGGCACTTGCATTCCTTTCAAATGAAGAACCTCGTTTGTAAAGTCTAGTTGACAGGCATGTTTTTTAAGAAATTCGATTCCTAAAATGCATTCTTCCATCATACTGACGAAGAAGAACTCTTCTTCGGTCTCGACTTCTCCAATAGAAACAGGTAGATGCTTTTTACCAAAAATCGGTAATCTCTGACCGGAGACTGAAAAAATCTTCACTCCTGTCATGCTCGCCGAACTATTCTGCCTTGTAGCATAAGTTTCCCGTAGAAGGTTAACCGATGAGCCCGTGTCCAAGATGATTTTCCTTTTCTTCGCTCCAACGATGCCTTCGACGAAGAAAATCCCTTGCTGAATAGGTTCCAAACACAGCACGACAGGGGAAAAAACGGAAGATGAAGTCGGACTATCTCCCATTATACCGACTTCATGAAGTTTCCCTGCGAAGTCTCCTTCCTTATTTTCTTTAAACAATCCCGCTGGAGGTGGCCCTTTTTTCCACAGCTCCAGCAATGCGGCAACTCCCGTTGATGTCCAACCACTCGTTCAGAATGCCGTTCAGCCGCACGTTCCAGCATTCCCTCGGAAGTAAAGGGACGTTTTAAATTCCGTTCAATCGTTTGTGTTTTTTGAGAGCTTAATTTATTGAGAGCTTCCATCTCTAGAGCTCTGATCACCGTAGCTCTAAGAGATGTAAGACTTTCATATCTCAACATTCTCTTCATCTCTTCATTGGCCAACGCCGTCACAAACTGAGATGCGGCCAAACGATCCCGAACATCCATTGGACATTCAGAGAAAGCACATTGCGCCAGCCTCTCAATCTCCGTGGCCAATGCAGAAATTGACTCCCCTTGCCGCTGTTTATAATTTTGAAAAAGAACGTAATTTAGCTTCGAAAAGTTTTTTTGACCAAACCGAAACTCGATTGCCGAAACTATTTCATTGAAGTCGAAATACTTATCGGCGGGAAGAGAAGTCAGTACTCCTCGAGCCGGACCATCCAACGAAGCAATTAAAGCCGCAGCTTTCTTTGCTTCGTCCCAGCCATTTACATTCGCGACCATTTCAAATTGAATTCGGTACTCATCCCATGACGTGGAACCGTCATAACGTGTCGGCTTCACGGAATATCCTAATCCAGTTTCGAAGCGTGTAGATTCACGACACGCAGGCAAGGATGGCACCGACTGTGAAGCAAATACAGGAACACTCGGAGCAATAGGTCCACCCGCGTTATATACACTATTAACATTATTTACAGCAGTGCCCGCACTATTTACACGCGCCTCCGAGTGTTCCACAGACGAGAATGCCGCAGAATTTAAGAGAGAATATCGCAATGAATCCGATAGCACCTGGCATTGGTTCTCGATCCTTGCTATCCTCTCTTCCATGCGAGCCTCTCGTTCGGACGCAGCAGCCTGTTCCCGTTCCTCGCGCTGAAGCCTGTCCGCTTCCAGTCCCGCCTCGAACTGCCTCTGCTGCTCCTGCAGTTGCTCGCATAATTCTTGTCGGAGGTTTGAAAACAGGATCTCCAATGCCGGCGTGACATTTTCGATCGATTCTTCGATCCCGGACGAGCCCCCAATGTTACGAATTACAACACTTCTCCCGCGTCGCGGCATTTTATTTACAATAGAGAACACGAACTATAATACAACTGAATTAGAATATGTTAGAGATCTTTGAATTAGATGGTGTTGATCGCTCGACGGTCCGATCCCGACTCTCCGATTGTCCGTTGATAAAACACCTCCGTGGCAACCCCTCTCTTCTATTTTTCTTTAAGGAGTTGCTCACAACAGGGCAGTTTCACATTACAGCGACTTGATTTGGACAAGTCGCCGTAACAATATTAACGTTATGAAATTACAAGTATAAAAATGCCAACAACAAATATTTCGTTGGTTTGTTCAACAATTAATTGCATTATTTTAGCAAATGAAATGTTTGTAATTACCGGTGAAATTAGAGCAACAGTTTTTATAACCACCGCATTGTTCCATCGATTGATTTTTGCAGTGCACAAAAATTGATTGACTAAACGGCATCATGTAAATTCTAATAATATAATATTATATTATAATATAAGCTTTATATTATTATATAATATATATAAATTTAAATTTTATTATATAAATTATTATATTATATCGGATATTATAATATCCGAAGCTTATATAATAATATAAGCTTCAGATATTCAATGTGTTTCTGAATTGATTCCAGTTTCGAGGAATTCCTCGCAACAGCAAATAGAGCCGGAGCAAAATCTGTTTCCAGTACCACGGATATTGTTCGCAGGAGTAATAAGCCACTTCGGAGACAATATTGAAGTCCTAAAAGTCTTAAAGGACTGTGCGGAAACTTTTCCTGATTCTGTTCGTTTCCGAACAACAAGGACAAGGGAACCAGATAAAACCCAAGCGGCAGGAAGCGCTAGAAGTGCGAAATAAAGTAGAACGAAAGGGCACCTCGGGGAAACACGTCGTACTACCAGCGAAACGTAATATTAATAAATTTTCGAACGCGATATTACAGTCTTGATTTCGTGCAATCCCTAAAGCTCACTTATTTGCGAGATTGTATTCGCGTGTCATTATATAAGAATATGAATTTATGAAAACGCAAATAAATCGAACAATTCGATTAACTCTACTTTTTACCAAAATAGTGAAAAGCACTGAGGCGGCTACCTCCAGACCCGCCAGCAGAGGGCTCCTCTTCCCGCTAGTAACCGATTCGCCTCGATCCCTATATATACAGAGACTTCGTCCTACTACCACGTGTAAGGCAAGGGCCCGCTAGGATAGCCTTACTGATGAATCCTCTAGCGGGCTCCGGACGAAACGCCTCCCCTCTCCTTTTCTCACCCAAGCACACACACTACGACCGCCGCCAAAGCACATTTAAAAATCTGAATTTTAATTTATTTTTTTACAGAAGCGTCAAAAATATCTTTCAAAGTTTTCGTTTCGCCTAATTTCTGAGAAAGGAGTCGAGAGAGGGGTCAAAATGAGATTTTAATTTAACAGTATTTCTACATAAGGGGTTAAAGACGACACTTCATCAAATTTTCGTTTAGCATTATTTCTACGGAATGGGTGAAACGACACTTTATACAACGTTAATTTAATAGTATCTCTACGAAAGGGGAGAAAAGACACCTCTCAAAATTTCCGTTCAACATTATTTCTACGAAATGGGTCAGAGGACACTTTTTAAAATTTCTATCCGAAACAATTTTCTAAGTTAAATCACTTTTCCTCAGCCGGCTTCTCAACTTTCCCTAGAACGATTAGAAAAGTGACGTGGTAAAAATAGGTATACACAGACCAAAGTACAGTGAAAGTATGATCGATGATGTTCAATCTTCGATTAACGCGAATTATCAATACCCTCTTTCCCGGCGCTGCGGAAGAGTGTTCAAACTTCAGATTCAATTTGAACTAACTACTCCGACATCAATTTGGAGAGCGGTTGACGCGTTAAACGCGTGAAAAATTCAAGTTCGCTGGTGCAATTTCCAAGGAATATTATGTTAGAAGCTTGCCGGAATCTGAAGGCAAATATTACATCCTTTGGGTAAGGCACGCCACTTGGCCGTAAGCTTAATGGCTCAAACAATCGGGCGCAAAATTCTCAGGTTTGACTCGCGGTGTCGCGAAACTTCGACGTCAAATTTCCGACACATTCGTTCATAATTATCGCAGCTGCGACCGCGCTTTTCGTCGCCGAGGGACACGCAATCGCGCAACAGTTTGCGCGACAAAGAGGCGACTCCAACGCCGATGTCGCGTCAAATGCACGCCTAAAAAACTGAAATTTCGGTAGTGACAAGAAAAAAAGGATACATAGAACACCGAGTTGATCGATTCATCGGCGACACAGCGTTCGCCTTATTTAGCGCGGACGAACGATAACTGCTGATCTAGGAGGAACAGCCCCAAGGACTCGGAAAAGGGGCCGAGCGGAAGAAGAATTCCACTCGTAAAACGCGGGAGGGCTAAGGAGTATGGGTGCAAAGCAATGATCACATATTATCCGTGGACATATATCTCCCGGTTTTAGGTGCCGCGCGATTTTTTCGTCCGATCTACGGCAATATTTCGGCGACCTCACGGGTTCCCGAGGGCCACTTGCGACCGAGGCCGAGGGGGGCCTCGCTAATTGAACGTGTAGGACACTGGAGCCAATTACTGTGAGCTAGCCAATTACTGAGTCTTTTGTATATTTTCAAGCATAAATAACATAATCGAAAAAGATATACCAAACATTTCTACTTAAATTCAAATTAATTTCTTCTAATACTACAAAATTTGTTTGAACTTTTTTATATCGATTTCGTGAATTTTTCAGCAAAACTCGAGAAAATAGTGAACGAATTGTGTCGGTGAAACGAATTAAAATTACCGGAGAACAAAACAGTGATTATTTGTTCAAATAACCTACATAACCTGAAAATTTTAATCATCTCTGAATCATCATCAAATCGTATTTTCGAGAAGAAGAAACGTAAACAGGAAATTTTGTTGATACAGTTATCTCTATTGAGAAACTCTGTACCTTTGAGTTCTTCAAAACTGTTCATTAAATTGCTGGATTTGTTTTTAGCAGTGGGAACGCCAGGAGTCCGCTAACGAGGCACAGTAATTGGCTCATCTGACCTACAACAGCATTAGAGAGGCTCCAATTACGTCTGTATATCGTTATGCAAATTTTCTAAGCTGCGACTCCGAAAGGCGAAACGCGTGCACCGGCACGCCGTCCGGATTTTAACCGTGCGTGGAAAGCTCGATTACTTCGTTCGAATAATAAGCATGTCTTTAATCGACCAGGATACGATACACGAAATCCCAATTGAGTTTGTTGGAAAGTTCGGTGCCGGGCTCGGCGTCGCCCCCCCCACGCCGCGGAAATCCGATTCGCGCGTTTCGAATGGTTCGCGAAAAGTGGATACGCGTAAAGAGAAACAGATGCAAATTGGATTGCGCGACGCGAAATAAATGTCGCGGATGCTGCGGCATGCATTCGGCGCCGCGGTATTTAATGCGGCTGAAATTTAGTATGCGACTCTGTCGCGTTGCATTTCTGTTGTAAATCGTCTGCGACCGCTGGAAATATTGTCGCGGAATCATTCGATGGATAAATGCTTGCACGTACGAGATGGAAATGCGATAACTACGCGAGTCATGGGTTCGAGCACAGATTTCGATGGTATTTTCAGCCGTCCGTGTTACCGGGATCTACGACAAGTATTCTCTAAATTTTCATCAGCTTTTAACCTTATTCATTATTCCAATCTTTTTCATCATTTCAATCGATTGATAGATTTGCCCAATATTTTAAAGTTTAATGACTTTAGTAAATTGGTTAGTTTTTAAAATATTATTCCGATTTACCAAGAATGTTTTTAACCATTTGCAGTGCAGTAAATGAGTCAGTCACGAGTTGAAACAAAATTCGATTCTTCCATTATCAGTATCTAGGATTTAAAGTAAATAAAGTCAGAAGAAAAAAAATTATCTCGTTTTATAGAGAAATGATTCGAAGGAAAGATACCAAGAAAAATATCAGTTTCATAGACATTTTCAGCTTATTAACCGTGAGACATCTGTTAATAATATTTTTTCATATTAAAAAAGAAACAGAGATATTCCAGTGCTAGTTTTGTACTGTATGGAGTACTGTCTTTAGAAAAGTATGTCGAGAGTTTCACCCAACTTGATAACGAACATAATACCCACGCAATAAAAATACAAACGTTATACTTGTTATTCGTTTAGTACAGCCTGCTTAAAAAGACAAAGAAAGTAGTCATGTCTACTACATTATGTATACTTGCTATAAAATACCATGCTCTTTCATATACTTGACTGGGCAAATTATTTCACTAACGCACGTGTATTTCTATCAATAACCAAGTCTGGTAATTCGGCTGGCAATCCGAACTGCTGCTCCACTAAACCGCCAAGTAATGCCTAACAATGACAATGCTCCACTCCGCTTTTGTGTACTTTCAGTAAATCCCGCCGCGATACCATTCGAACCGGGAATTAAGCATAATAGCACAATCTGACACATGTGGGGTCTGAGCAAAGTCTTATGGACCTCGACTTCCGTGGTTTCGTGTATCGAACAGGTCTAATCGAGTATCAGGGATTTCAAGGATTTCGCAAGTTCGGGACTCCATAGAAGCTTCGAAGACCTCGGGACCATCCTGGACAGGGAATACTAGGATATCCAGAATATCCTGAAATCCCTAAGATGCTCTACGACTTCGCGCATGCGAGGTAACTCTTGAAAGTTCGCTAGAAAAAATCTGGGCACTCTAGGATCGTCATAAATAGCAGCCAGGTCGATGGTATAGAATCTACATATTCTATGCTATAGGCTATAGATTATGCAGTTCTGTGTTGGTCCGAACGAACAGTTGCGGTTGTCGGCTCCTTCTGTGTCCCCAATGAACTACGCATATCGAATAACAATACCTTACCTGAATCGTATCGGATGAATGCACGGGGCTGAGAGTAAATAATATCGGATGACTCTGTAATTATATCTGTATCAAGATTCGGTGCACCATGCCCCGAACAGTCTGAATAGTACCCGGTAACTCTGATCTTAGTTAGTCGCGATCAGTTTCTGGACCGCGATTATTTCTTTCCTTGAAGCTGTTACTTACTTTATCATTTTTTAAGTATATCGGTTCTTGATAATTCTTATAACCTAGTGGTCAAATATAGTACTTCCTTATTTGAAGGTTTACTTTTTTTATATTCTGACACAAAAATAGATTAATATCTAAGCATTTCATTCGACTTCTCTGCTAGATGATAATATATTTGAATAATATAATGATTATGTGATAAAACGTTTGGATAGCCGAATATTGCAAAAATAAATGGTCTGATAAGACAGTACGAGATATATAAATTATTAAAGAGGTAAAAATCTTTTTGGAACCTTTGTGCTCACTATTTTTATTTTCTATATATATCGTCAGTATGCTAATAAAAACGAGTAATTATTATCGTTCAAGTATGGATATCCAATGGATATTTACTTATTTTTGTAATATACTGACACAAAAATAGTTTATGATGGAAGAATTTCATTCGAGTTCTCTGCTGTATGGTAATATATTTAAATAATACAATGATTAGATGATGAAACGTTTGGATAGCAGAATATTGCAAAAATAAGTGGTCTGATAAGACAATACAAGATGTATAAATTATAAAAGAGTAAAAAATCTATTTGGTATCTATGTGCACACCATTTCTATTTCCTATAAATATCGTCAGTATGTCAATAAAACCAGTAATTATTATCGTTCAAGCTTGACTATACTGACGATATTTATACAATAGAAAATTAAAATGGTGTGCACAGAGATACCAAATATATATTTTACTCTTTTATAATTTATACATCTTGTATTGTCTTATCAGACCATTTATTATTCCAATATTCTGCTATCGAAACGTTTTATCATCTAATCATTGTATTATTTAAATATATTATCATCCATCAGAGAACTCAATATGAAATTCTTAGATAATAAACTATTTTTATATCAGAATATTACAAAAGTAAACCTTTTGGTCCTAAATGGACCTCTTGTCGATTTTTAGCCGAAGGAAGATATGTCGTTATGGCATTTCCCTGGCCGGAAGTCACGGCGTGAACACCAGAACGCAAAAATATTTGGCCTTTCGTTCGACCAAACGTGTCGATGAACTTTCATAGTCAGAGATACGGTATAAATCGAATGACTGTACGCGAGCAAAAAAGAAGATCGAAAGTGTACAGACACATTTTTCCTCGTACAGATCCGATTGTGAAAGAGTCGAGCACGAAAATTTATTGAGATCGTTATTTGTACCGTGTCTGACAGTCACTGGATATTTCTACTTCCAGGGAGCATCGATCCTAGTACGTACATATTTCGTTTCACTGTTTGCTAACAGCTGAAATGAAATTTATGTGAAGAACAAAGAATGCAAGCAGTCAATAAGAGTTTACAAATTATAATTGAGCCGTTTATTTTGAAAGTGGCATAAGTCACTTTTTTTTTAATGAAAAGATACCGTTCAATTGTAATTAGTGTTGCCATTAACTCGATTTTTTTGAAAAAGTAACTTATGCCACTTTCAAAATAAACGGCTCAATTGTAGCTGGAGCAATTATTTGTTCGTATCGAATAAAAAAAGATCAACGACAGCGACAGTTCCGTCCAATACTTACAAATATCTTTCTTAATATCTTACCAGTTCCATAAACTGGTCTATTTGAAGCTTCAATATGTTTCTAGGTTGACCTCGAGACATTGGACATTTCAGAAATCGCTTGGACCGATGAATTTTGTATTTTTATCAATTTTAAAAATTTTTTAAATTTCGAACTTCTTTTTCGTCTACCTCCGATGGCAGTCCTGAACGCGGATGATCCGTAAGCACCTTTATAAAAGCAATGAAACCATTTTCTGTGCGAACGGAATGATCAAAGATCTACCTAAACGGCGCGAGCACAGTTTGTGCAACGACAATTGCTTTATTTCCACCGCGAAACTCGTTCGCCGGAAGGTATCGGGAGCTTGTACACGTGTCACTCAACATTTTCCACAGTGCAAAAGATAAAATGCTTATCGTTCCCTTCCCTTTCCACCCCGAATGCCGCTTTTAGACTTAACTCGATCATCTCGACCTAGTTACCTTAGCGACTAACACTCTGCGCTCGTTAAACACATTGTGAGTAGCGGGGAACGCGTTCTGCCGAGCATCCGGTACAAGAAAAATGTGTCGAAAACGTTGAATAAATCTCACCGGGGATACTCAGCGTCCAACGGATCCACTGCAATTTCCTCGAGCAACGTAAGAATCGTATTATTGCCCGACTGCGAGACCGACGTCTGTGATTACAATTTTATTGCTTCCGTCGTAGACGTAGCTCCGCGACGGTGAGCTTGGAGTCGCGGCAGGCACGCGTAATTAACGGGAAAACAGGATGGACGACCGTCGAGGACGATACGCACAAAGGTGTCCCACGATGCCATTCTTAATTACTGTTCCGGATTGATTCGTCGGTTGCGGTGCCGTTAGGACTTCAGTCAAAGCGAAACGTCTGGCTCTAATTGCGTTCGAGCCGTTTACGGCGATTGCGTATACGCGCGGAATTTGTCCCAGCAAAACTCGGGACCGCGCGTACGCCACGGAATTCCATTATCTCGAGAAAGTTTGGCTCGCCTCTGTCGTCTTCTTCGACCAGGTTTATGTCGCGAACATGACGAAAACGCTGTTTCCGAGATTCAGACGATTCTCACATTCCGCGATCATTCCGCATCCTTCGCGGATGATACCGAAATACCAGTCGCGCATTCCGGTCCCGACAGTACCAGTAAACACACTCGGTATCGCGTGGGGAAATAGAGGAATGGCTCAGGGATAAAAAAGAAATAATAGCTAACTTCGGTGAATGTAACCGCGTCACGTTCACAGTTTCCAGACGGTATCCGCCGAATGTTAGGGAAGTGGAGCCGGTTACTGTGGGGTGACCGATTGCTGTGCCTTTGGTTCGTTGACAGGGATAATTCATTTTATATTTATCGAATTAGACGCGTTACATTTTTTCTATTGGAAATTGAACAAAATAAGAAAAATACGAATATTTAATGACATATTCGGTAAATAGAAAATTAATTATCATACACTAATTGACAGGTATATTTAATTCCGTATTTATCCAATAAGATGCGTTACATTTTTGTTATTGGAAATTGAACAAAATAAAAGAATGCGAGAATTTAATATGATTTATTCGACAAATACAAACATAATTATCACGCAGTAGTTAACTCCTTAGTGGACACGGTAGTTCGCTCGAAAACTCTTTTGTGTATTTTGCCAAACATCTTGTGTTCCTTCTATATTTCAATAATGATCAAATTTGTACTAATGCAAAAGACACAAACGAATAATTGAAATGTATCAAAAAGTGAGAGATATAGGTAAAAAAAACCGTTCAATTTGTCGAAAACTTCGAACATCACTTTGATGGACACAGTACCTCGCTCAAAAACTGTCTTGCATATTTTATTAAATATTTCGCGTTCTCTCTATACTTGAATCGATATATGTACATATACAAAAGACATCGATGTACAATCGAAATGTTCAAGACGAGCAACACAGATAAAAAGTACTGCGGATTTTTGGGAACATCGGTCGTCGCTGTAATAGGCTCAGTGAATGACGTACTTACCCTAAAAAACAAAAACGTAAAAAAGGGGGGAGACGAATGTATCGGCAGAGGAAAAAAGTCATCCGTATGTCTCTTTCCGTAAAGCCCCGAAACGGCCGTTTCGTTACCAACAGTAATCCTAGTCGTCGAAGACCCTGCACGTACCATGTTCCCGGAGCGGAACAGCCGAGCTGCGCGCTGCGTGTACGAGAATGGATATCCGCGGCAGGTCGATAAACGGCGTGGAAACAAAAAGGAAACAGAGTAGAATCGGCGGGGAACCCGGAAGCCGCCTTGGTATAAGGGATGATAAGCTTTGCGAGACGGCGTCAACAAACCGGAATATCGGTTCCGTTCGCTTTGGTTCTCGCTGGCGCGGCGAACGGCCATTTACATCGACACGATAATAAGCCGCGTTCGAAAGTACCGTCGAAACCTCTCGAGATTCTGGAAGGAACATTGTCGTGGAATTTACCGCGAAATCCCGCGTACACCGGCGTGAATGGAGGTAACCGCGCAGCCGGCAAAAAAAGACCGCGAGGTATAAAGAGGCCACGTTTCGCGGCCTGGCCCTGGGAAAAGTGGAAAGTGCAGTCGGGCAAACGAAGGCAGAGGAACGGGGGGGGAGGGGTGGGTGGGAAGACGGCGATTAAACGAGGCACTTCTTTGCATTACGCTTGACGCGATGGGACGAGCGAATTAAATGAGACCGGCGCGGCGTTCACGCATCGTTTTCCTTCAAATCTCGCGGAATCCGCCGCCGGTTTCAAATTAGTTCTTGATGTCGCACGACCAACGTGGATGCTCGCAAAGTCTCTTAATGAATGGTATAACGAGGGTGTGTCGCGAATTCTGCTCGGCGCGTCGAGCCCGCGAAATAGTTTGCCGCTGATGATGCACGGGGTGTCTCAGCCCGGATAAGCCATCGAGATGTCACCTTAAGCTTCCGACGATCACAGCCTAGACGATTTTCTAGTGGCTCCGCCAGCAACCGCACTTAACGCTCTCTCACCTGGCCCCGCTTGCACTCGGAACCTCGAGTTGTGTTTTTTATCGGTTTTAACCGTAAAACTGCTGAGCACTTCGCGCGATCGACGGATGTATGGTTTTTTTGACAAGATTGCGTTTAGTCGCAGGTTGTACAAATTCCATTCAGATTCATATTTGCAATATTTACATCCTTGTTTGAGCATTAATTTCTATTCAGATTTATCATATTTCTGATGTCTTTATTCATATTTACATGGTGATTTCTATTCACATTTATTCATAGTTGTGATATTTATATTCACACTTACATATTAATTAATATTCACGTTTATTCATATTTGTGATATTTATGTTCATATTTACATATTAATTAATATTCACGTTTATTCATATTTGTGATATTTATATTCATATTTACATATTAAATCCGATTCGCATTTGTTCATATTTGTGATATTTATATACATATTTACTTATTTAATTCCTATTCACATTTATTCATATTTGCAATATGTGCTTCAAGCAAGAAGTTCATTCGAATTTCACGAAGAAATATTTTAGTAATTTCAATAATCGTCCCCCATTTTCCGAATTTAATTTCTGACAAAAAGTCAGTGTAATGAAAACATTGATTGAATGGAAAGAAATACATTTTACAACATTATCAGTGAAACAGTGAAACTATTTCATTTAAACAAGAATGAATAAATAATTGTTTCATTAGACGTCTCATTAACAACCACAACTATTCAATTCTCCAATGTGAAAGTTTTCCATAAAGTTGAAATTGTAACAAACATTTTTATTATTCTCACTCATCCAATTTTAACACGTTGTTGATTGCGGGTTGCAGATAGAATTTCAATTCCATTTTCGACGACACCCGGAACAAATGAAATAAAACGAACGAGTACGTGCGGTAAAAATAAATGTTCAGCAAACCTTGTCGCGTACAATATAATGACCGTTTCCTAATTTATTTAAATTAATTGCAAAACTTCACTCGTACACAGGTCTGTCTCAATGTATTCTTTCGCTTCTGACGGTTTTCGATTTCTCAAATGTCTTCTTAATTCCGTAAAATTCTTAGTTTCTTAATAAAAATTAAATTAGAATATTTCAGACACTCGTAAAGAGAAAGCTAAGTGCAGTCTTCCGACAAAAAGAATAACGAAGCAAAACGATTCGGATAAGTAGAGAAAGTCCAAGTGTATTGTTGTTGCCAAGTGGCCAGGATTTATGGCAGGGGCCATGTGCTACGGGTATCCCGACGGTATGGGTCTGTCTTTGGCCGTTCCGGGGCACGTGCGACCCCGTCATAACGTCTCCTGGTCCTTGATTACGGTCCAGTCAATTACGGTTGGGTCTCGCACTGTTTGGGCACGTAGGCCCATCAGCGCGGGATGTTTAGCAGGTGTTAGTTTGCCATTCTCCCTGCTAACTCCCGGCCCACCGCTTTGGGGCAATCTCAATGGATCTGTGATTGCAGTGATTGGACCGTAATTCCTTGCCGCCCACCCTAGGTCAAGAAGAGTAGGGAGGACCGAGGTAATATTAGGGATGACCCCGTTCCTCTAACGAGAGACATTCGTGAGACCACAAGGGACTCACTGGACACGAAACCACAAGGGACTCGGGAGATACACGAGAGTCAGGAGAGACCACAAGAGACTCTAGAGACATCGTGAGAGATACGCGAGACCATAAGGGACTCACGAGATACCTAAGAGACTTAGTAATCGGACGGCACACCACGTACAAAATTCTACAGAGCTCGAAGCTCACAAGGAGCACCAACGAGCATTTTAACATGTATTGTACTTAAATCTCGGGGAACTTGTTAGCAAAGGATCAAAACGTTCCGCTCATGCCTTTGATATTTTCGCGCGTTTACCCGCGGTTAATGCGGGAACATTCAAAATCAGGTTAAGATACACGATCTATTAAGAGCTGAAATTTAATATTTGCTTTACTTTCTTTTTTGTTTTTTTTTCTTTTTTTACTGAAAGTAACTTCACTGTGCCGCTAAAAAGAAGCGAATCGACGTCGAATTCGCAGTTCTGCTCGCCCCGAAATGTGTAACCGAACTTTCCGATGGAAAAAATTACACCGCCGTGGTTGTTTTCAGAGAAAATATCTTGGACGCGAATTTTCTTTTCTATTGTGAGCAAATTCTCGCCAGCCTCTAATCCGGGTTTTCATCGACTAGATATTTCGCTGGTAAAAATTAGGCAGCGATAAAAAGAAGTCTGCTTAATTAGTACATTTACTATCCAAGTAAATTCAAGGTGCATTATAATTACAGATTAACTGACTGCAGTTTTTCGTGCATTTATTATAAAAGTTAATAGCTACAATTTAAAATAGTACGACAATTAATGGGATTATAAAATATAAAATATAATTGAATATTTTAATGTACTTTAAATACGCCTTAATTTGTTGAAATTATTAATATATATATATATATATATATATATATATATATATATATATATATATATATATATACATGAAAAGTCCATAAGCGGTTCTTATTACTTACAATAGATGCAACAAATTTTTATTTTGTATAAAGTAAGTTTCCTTTCTTTACGAATTTATTTATAGGTTCCTGTGTCTTTCTAAATTTCTAGTATGCTTCTGAAAAAATTTATTTACGTCCTTCAAATGACGTCGAAGATGACAGAACTTTCATATAACGTTCAATAGTTGCGTTTTCTTATTTCAATAAAATTGGATTTACAACACAAATGAGACACCGTGCAATACTTCACGATAGCAGCAAGAAGGACTGTAGCTTAATAAGCCCCATTAATAATACGGCCACAGGGAATGGTGCAATGCGTATTTGGATTCATTCGGAGTCCGAAAAAGCTGCTGAAGTAAATGGTGTAGGAATGAATAATTTCTTCGAGAAACATATGGCACGTCTTTCCATCTTCACGTCGGCGACTTGCGAATGCTAATTAAGCGGATAAGAGTTTTTCCTCCAACAACAGATTTATTGGAAACGTGAAAATAACTTCCCCAGTCATTCGTTACAGTGGATGTTCGGACACTTTTTAATACGGAGAAAATGTAATGACATTGAATCGTGAAGAGGCTCAATTTAGCAGACAATCGCCGAAACAATATTTACATAAATTAAAATTGGTTGAAATGGTAAAGAGAAATTTAAAACAGAAACCATACTTTTTAACTTTTTTATTTGAGTGATTAAATTATGTATAACATGTCATAAAAGGAATCCAATTGTTATTTCAATCTATTGTTCAACTCTATAAAGAAATAATTGTACCGTACGAAGAAATAATTGCGCATGAGGTACAGTAAATTCTCCCCAATTGTCCCTCAGCTTCGAAATGAAAATGGACAATTTAGGAAGATGAGATACGATTATTCGAGCCTCGTGGCTCGTTTTTATAGTAAACAATTGTAAAAACAAGCCACAAGATCATTTATTAATCGTGTTTAATAATCGTAATAATCGAAATTAATAATCGTAATAATTATCGTATTTAATAATCATATCTCCTCTCCCAAATTGCCCATTTTTGTGCACAATCTGAGCGTCAATTAGGTAGAATTTACTACAGTTTCGACTAATAAATGTACCATCCTATATTCCACGGTCGGCTGGAGGTGGAAATTTCCACGGTGGCCTGTATCCTCGGAGCGAGGGTGGTGCGAGAAGGGGCTGGGCGAAGGGGACGAAGAAGGAGGACGCGAAAAGCGATGGTCACCTCAGTCACCTCAAAGAAGAGGCGAGTCGTCACCCCCCACTCCCAACAGGAGAGGACCTCTTCTATTGGCGGGCGGCGGGCACTAAGTCTAGCAAGAGCTGGTTCACCCGCCGCCCGCCTACCCTCAGCTGTTCGGGGGCTCGAGGCGTGGGCGCACACGCAGCCCCCGAGCTAGTCGGTCCCGCTCACGACCTCGCCCGGCAGCCTCCTTCTGCAGCATTACCTGTTCGCAGAAGGAGATTGCTGCCGCCCATTTTCTAGGGCTCTCCAGCATGGCCCCAACTAAGCTGGAGAGAGCGAGGTCGTGGCTGACTTCCCGTTTTAGGACTCGGCGCAGCGCTGAAAAGGTGGGGCATTCCTAGAGCGTATGCTGCGCCGAGTCCTCCTCCGCACCACAGCGGTGGCACACCGTCGTCGCTTCCCGACCGATGCGACACAAATAAACACCGAAGCTGCCATGCCCGGTGAATACCTGCGTCGCCCGGTAGGTGAGCCTGCCATTACGCCTCTCCCGCCACGAGGTAAAGTGTGGCAGGAGAGCCCCGGCGACCCGCTCGCCGGCGTAAAGACTTACCCTTGCCAGAGCGACAGCTGGGAAGCTGTCCCAGGCGAGTTCCACTTCCTCGCCCGTGTTTCCATGACGTTGACTCGAGAGGTTCCTCGCTGCCGTCAGTGTGTTCATCCCCATCCCATCACCGACGAAGAGAACGTCGCCCCGCGCCACGCCGCACGGCGGCGTCGTCCCGCTGTCGCTCGAACTCGCCGCCGACACGCGAATACGTGCCTCGATCGCGTGTGTCGCAACCTCATACCAGACTTCCCGCTCTGCGAACAGACATTTTTCTCCATTCAGGGAATGTTGTGTATCGTAATCCCCTCTCCCCTCACGAGCCTCGAACCCATCTTAATTGAATCTATAGTCCGGGCGCGCTCGACCGAGCTATGAATCTACGTGGAAAAGGATCACTAGTCGGAAACGGCTTCTTATCTTAGCTTGTAATGATGTTGTTAACGGAGAAAATTTACTTTGGCGAGTTTCTCGATTTTCATTACCTGTAGAACTCCGTTTTTGCGAGCTCGACGGCAGGCTATTGGAGCTGCGCAGGGTGGTGGGGCCAGTTACTGAGTGGTAGTAAATTACTTTGTGTTTTGTTTATATTCGAACGTAATTAACTTCTTTTTTTTATTAAGCTGTTAAACACCCTATGGGTTTATTAACAATATAATTTGTAATATATTATTACAAAATTAATATTACATGTACAATATATTGTACAATATTATTACATATTACTTTGGATATATGAAACTTGTCAAGTATTGTATCTTACGCTCAAGGATCATAATTAACTTCATGTTTGTCGAATAAGGTATAACACATTTTTATATTTAAATTGAAATTGATTGTTTATTTGTTAAAATAAAACATGCAAAAGACAAAAGTTCTTAAAATACGGAAATTGTTTGAATTTTTGGTACTGAATTAGCGAGATCTCCTGTCAAGCTTGCGAAAAAGCTTAACAAAATGGCGAACGAATGAAGATCAATGTTCGGTAAAATAAATCGTTGCAGTCCCTTTGAAAGGTGTAAGTTATTGTAATTGTACTGTATATGTTTGATTTTCTTCATATTGTGTTTAAATACTTCTATGAAATACAAATATGATATAAATATCGAAGTATATATCCTTCTTTAAACAGTTAGCTGTCTTCGACGAGTATACTCGTCATGAAGAAGTGGCCATAATCTGTTATGACGAGTATACTCGTCACGAAGAAATAGCAAAAATTTATGTCACGACGAGTATACTCGTCACGAAGAAATAGCAAAAATTTATGTCACGACGAGTATTCTCGTCACGAAGAAATAGCAAAAATTTATGTCACGACGAGTATACACGTTACGAAGAACTAGCAAGAATTTATGTTACGACGAGTATACTCGTCACGAAGAAATAGCAAGAATTTATGTCACAATGAGTACGTTTGTCATGAAGAAATCACAAAAATTTATGTTACGACGAGTATACTCGTCATAAAGAAAGAACAAGAATTTAGGTTACGAGTATACTCGTCACAAACAAGTAACCGATTAACAGTGCTGTTAGATTGCTTTCAACGTACCAAAAATCGCAAAAATGAAAACGAACGACTAGTTAACTCTTGTTTGTTGCTCTCAAGATAGTGAATGTTTATACCGCATAAATAAAATATTGCATAAAATTCTCTGCATTTAGTGTTTCATATTCCGCCGATCGCTCTCGCCACACACGCATAAAATCCGCAGCCCGCTCGTTACACTGTCAGCCATATTGAATCTTCGTCTATTCCGCCGATTCCCTCGACGCTAATGTATTAAACGTTTAAATATTTTAATGCGGCAAGTGGACATTCTCGATAACGGAAACCGAACTGTAACAAGGTGTTATTAGACGCCGAGGGGGATTCGCGAGCGCTGAAAACGTGGAACGACGATGATGCTAATCTTTAAGTACCGTGCTTCTTCCCGGGCCAGCTCGGCTACGTTGGAATTGTCATGTTGCAGGCTGAAATCGCGCTCCCCTGTCTGCGACAGAAGCGTCTCTCGTTTGGATGCTGCCGAAGGGGCCGGATATATTAATTGAATCTGTTAGTAAAACGGACCGAATCCAACTGTTTCCGGGGAAGTCGTTTGCCGCTGTTACCCGCGGAAAAAAGATCGCCTCGCCAGCGTTAACCGAGTCAAAAAAGGAACGGAACGACGGAGATTAGAGTCTTCTAAGGGTCGCGTAAAAGTCGTGGAATTTCGCCGAGTTATCCCGACTCGAAGGAATAATAACCAACGGAAATCGTCGACTTTTAAAGCGTCCGATAAAATGGGAAAATAGAATGCATCGAACGGACGAAATTCTTATCAATTATCTCAACATTAAATTAATTTCTCCGGCTGTGTTTCACTCGATTATTATGTCTGCCCGCTTCGCCGGACACAGATGCAACTAATTTTACATAATTAAATTGTACTTAACATTACTCGTGTGATACGAATTCATTTGATAATTAACCAACCGGCACGGAAATAATCAACGATCTAATTGTACGAAATTCTTTTCTTTTCTGTTTTGCAATTATGTGGAGCGTATTGGTTAAACTCACTAATTATTTTAATTGTGCACACTCGTTACACGACTACGATAAATTGACTGAAAATTTTATGAAAAATTGAAATTGTCAGCATTAATTGCAAGATTTTGGAGCTACGTAGAGATTTCATTCTTTTTCGAATTATTTTATTCTGTTGAAAATAAAATAACGGTATTTTTGTATCGTTTAATTTATTTTTCTTCTTCGTTTTCCGTTTGACCTACTCATTTTTGTCACAAATGCATAAAATCCGCGCTCTAATGATAAGAGAACACGTTCCACCCGGCGTAAAATAACTTTTGTTCGTCGTCGCTGTATCCTTCGTTTTATCAGTTTATAAAAGTAACAATGAGACAATTGTTCTGATTTTTAACAAATATTATTGCAACGTTTGCCGCAAGTAACATATAAATTGAATAAATAACTCGTAAATGTATCTCTATACGATACAAATAATCGTAAATTAAAGAATTAGAGACCCATTATTTTGACAGGTTCCGTAAATCTAATGTTAACCCTTTGCACTCGAAACTATTTAAACTGTAAATATAATCATTTTTCTCACTTATAGTATTTTTTATTTTATATGATAAAATGCATTTTATGCATATGAAATTGATTCTTGGAACTCACACAACAGTTATTGTTATTATATAATTATTATATAATTATTATATAATTATTATATATTATATAATTTTTTAAATCTAAACTTTATTAATATAAACATTATCTTAAAACGTGATGTAACAAATTTTAGTGGTGCCTCTGAGTCACTCGAGTGCTAAGGGTTAATCAAATAAATTTACTAGCAGCGTCAATTTTGTCACGAAGTATTATTTCCGTTCCGTTGCCTACGTGACGGAAGAGAGACCATTCTGGCCGAACATGATAATGTGATTATCAGACAGTGGCTTCTCATACTATCGCAGCGTGTTTAGGGCAACCTGTTATGCAACTAGACGGAACAGTTGACGCAGAAAGTTGGCCAGATTTGTGCCGGCGGAGATTTTGTTCGATGGCAGTGTCGCAGAAAATGTATTATGGTGGACGACTGTTTCCTGGAAACTGCGCCACTCCAGGATCTCGTCTCTACGGTTTGCTTAGAAACACATTGCCGGCTAGTAGCCACTAATGGATGAGTTTAAACTGCGCCATACCTACCAAACTACCATATCCTGTCGCGATGTTGGCCAACCCCGTATCTCCATGAAAGCAAGATCCGATACACATTGTGCTACAGAGTTACAATCTGTGCACCCCTTCGGAGACATGTTTCTACTCCGGAACTGCCTTAAGGAAAGAACCCGCCGTGTAAATGGCACTACAGTACTATCTACGGAGTGTCCGCGTGTCTACAGAGTGGCCCGAAAGTAACGATAATATTTTCTACTAAATCTTGAAGTTATATCGAAGTTATATATATATTACTATCGAGCCCAGAATCTTGAATCACTCAGGGTGTCCCGAAAATGTCTCGTAATCCGGATATTGGAGGTTCCTGAGGTCATTTGAAGCAACTTTTTCCTTTGCGAAAATTTTCTCCGAAGCTTCGTTTACGAGTTATTAACGAAAACAAAGATCAATGTTCGAAAGTTTAACGTTGTCAATAAATATAACGGGATAAATCGAAATTTTCTTCTTTATTAACATGTGTGCCATCAACATTATAAATCGATAACGATTCCGTATTTTCTGCAAAGGGAATTAAATTAATTTTACGAAGGCAGTTAATTACAGTCACATAAACCCTACCGTTAATAATCAGAAAATTTGCGATTCTACTTTGTTCCATATTTTCCATATTTCGTGCAACGGACGTGGCGCATTTAATAAAATATTGTATCCCATGCTTCTACTAGCTTTGTTTTTTTTTTAAAACGATGAATCGACGAGAGAAACTGCAGATATGTAAATTACTCTCTTCGTGCACAAAGGAGAGAGGGAATACGTGTATTTTTATTTTACTAGGAAACATTTCAATCACGCAACACGGTGCACGGAGAAGTTATGAAACAATACTGAAGTTATTCTTTTATTGTGCTCAGCATTGCAGAATATATTGCAATGCCCGAAACGCGTGTATAAACTTTTATTCAGGAATATGCATCACTTTTGATCCGCATGAGACAACAACTTTTATCAAGATCAGTGAAACGAAATGAATACTCTTTTGATAATCACTTCGGAATCAATGCAAAACTGTATGAAAAGTTTGTACTGTTGCACTGAACAACAAGGTTCAAATGGATATTTTATAAGGAATATAGACAAAAGGCATTATTAAAAAATATTGGATATAAAACATAAAGTGCAATACTTTGACCATTATTTCTGCAGAGTGTAAATGGTACGGTATAAATTACTTCAAGTATTATTTATTATGTATTATTATATATATATATATAATACAAAATAAATAATACTTGAAATAATTAAAATGTATACTATAATATATAATAAAATATTATATGTATTACAATATTATAACATTATACTATATAATATATATAATAAAATATACACTATAATATATATTCCATATAGTATAAACAGAATTAGTAATAAATGATAAATAAACGAAATTGATAACAACTGATCGCCGATACTTATGCAGCATAATTTATTGTTCTATTTTTACATAGCAGTGAATCGTGTAACAAGAAACAATCGCTGCTGTATATTGTAACATAATTGCATTGGAACCTCACTAGTTGCAGTTTCGATACCGGCACGTGACACGCCTCGGTTGAATGTGATCAAAATACGTCGGTGGCTGTTGTGTAATTACGGGAAACACGTAGCACAAGGTACTACGTTGTCTAATATAGTAGCATCGATGGTATATAGTGGAGA
Source organism: Megalopta genalis (assembly GCF_051020955.1). Classification (NCBI taxonomy): domain Eukaryota; kingdom Metazoa; phylum Arthropoda; class Insecta; order Hymenoptera; family Halictidae; genus Megalopta; species Megalopta genalis. The sequence goes on from NW_027476131.1 coordinate 740,970, forward strand.
TGAGTGATTCCGTATAGTTGATTGATCGCCTCGATAATTCCAGGAACTTGGTCACTTGCAGCTTTCATGTGCTTTCGTGCAACTATCGGGGCTCTACCGCGCAACAGATGAAATTCCATCGAAACAGGAATGCCAATAATGTTCAATTTATAGAATGATTCGTTTACTTTCCAGACGACAGGAAAATAAACGAATTTTTATTTGCTGTAGCTCGTAAATTATTGTTAGACTGCGGATCTTCACGCGAAATAAAAATTGTTCGTATCAATTGCAAGAGAGTCGAAATCGAATGATTATATTTTTTCTAAACTAAACCTACCAAGACGGTCAGGATGACCGGTTTTACACTTTGTATTTTAAAATTGCTGAAATTATAGAGACTTTTTCATAAGAAATTATTAAATGAATTTCACAGTCCGAGTATTCGTTGTAATAAAAATTATGGGAAGTCTAAAGAGATTCGGTTTTATCGTTCTTACAGAGCAACAGAAATTCGTCGCTTTTAGTGCTCGGTAGGTTTAGTGTTAAAAAATCTAATAAGCTAAAACTATAATACATTGACATTCATAAATACTTTTAATTTGTCTGCTGATTTAAATTCGTTGCTAGGCTAGTAATTGCTCAGTTTTCACATACAGATGTACCAAGGAAAATGGCTGTTTCAAAATGACCGTATAAAATTCTCGAGATTTTAACAAAACAAATCATTCGAAATCCTGAATAAACAGCGACAACATGGAATGCCTCAGGACCTTTCCTTCGCGTGATTGGACTGCAGCAGCTCGCAAATAGTAGATTTCATTTCCGAACTCCCTGCAGTAGTATCACAGCTGATTCTGCGCAATTTGGATCCTGAACCTCTTCTCGGCGCAGCTCAAGTATCGCAGGAATAGTTGAATGTCTGTAGGTCAGATCCGAACCTGGGACGAACTGCAATGCGTTTCAAAGAACGCGCGGAGAGGAAAATGAAAGAACGTTTCCTTGGTGAAGGTATTGAGGAGCTGAGAGTGACGGTTCGAAGGAATCTACCTAATCCCGCGGTAGTGCAAAAAATTGCGGCTCACGCTTGGATCAAAGCCGAGGTGGTATTTCGACGAATTCCGCGAGGTTCTTCAAACCATGCTGACAATAGGAATGGGGTGAAGACTGTTGCAATAAGACGCGGCAGATATATTAGAATGGCGTACAATAGAATATCCTATTTTGACAAGCTTGCAGTAGCAAGCTTATTATTTAGTTCCAATAAGTAGACTGCGAATCTTTATGGAAACTTTCGTGAATTTTTGTACAAAAATGGTAAAAGGAAGGCGAAATTTCTTACGTCAACTATAAAATGCTTTCTGGTCAACGTGCGACAATATTACAAAGATATTATGAATTAATCTTTGAATTGCTACAGAAAGATAATGAATCAATTTTTGTTATGCTCGTTTATGTGAATTTTAATGGGTAAAAATCAGTTCAATAGTAGTAAAAATACAGATTTTGCTGTTCCGTAACGTGGAGCAAAGAGAACTTTTCACCAGTTTTATTTTGATTTGCTCGAGACAACTTTTTCTATCATCTCCAATTTATTGTCTAAAAGGAAGAATATTTCAAGCTTATTGTAGCATATTGTACAAAATCAGGACACGCGTTCAAAAATACCAATTTTACCCTTTATAAAATAATGTTACTGAAAATTTTAATTTGTCGAGCTTGCAGCGAACAAGTATTCGTATTATTTTTAATATTTCTGTTACAGAAGTTTTGCATAAAATGCAAAAGCTTCATTCTGTAATACGCCACGATGCATTTATTTTACATTGCCGATCTTTCTAACTATAAACGGCTTTTCAAGCTTGACGAAATAATTCCGTGTCAGTTCTATATATCCCCACATGTTTGACATGGAACTGTCGAAATCATTTCTACAATTATACGCCCGGAAATAATAAGGAATTTGTATAGCTACGTATCACGGTCCCAGCTCGCATGCACTCGTGATATTGAGAGCTTCGAAGCCACATTCGTAGAACACAACTTACGGAGCTGAGTTTCACCTTCGGTCAAGTTCTATGTGGTCGGGGCGCAGTGGAAACTGCTGAGCTCCGCGCAGGTGCGAAAAGTTGCGCTACATATGAGGTACGAAGCCAAGGCAGTGCTTCCGACAATTCCTCGAAATCTGCCAAAACGGATTTAGGATAACATAAGCTCCTTAGTAATAATACGTAGAAAATGCATCAGAATGTTGTACCACTCTTCGGAGAAAATATTTCAGCAGAATGCTTAAACGCGATTGTTGAAGTAAATTATTACAGTCTTCGTTGAAAACGAAGATTATTTTAAATTTTAACATAGAAATAATTACTGTCACTGTGAAAGTTTCTAACGTTGATCGACGCGAATAAGAAAAGAATGGAAAAATCATTCAAGAATAAAGCAAACGGTACAAAATATTCGATGCTCTTTTGTTTATACGTCAGAAATTATATCACATAATTTCTTTATTCCGTATCTTATAAAAATATGTATAATTTCATATTAATATTGTCTTTATATATATAGTTATTAAACAGTATATTATTATAATAATTATAATAATATTGTAGATATGTACAAACAAAGTTAGTATAAAATTTAATATATATCTTTATAATTATTATAATAATATACTGTAATATAATATATTATACTTATATATATATAATAATATACTATATTATAATAATATAATAAGCTATTAAACACTGTATAATTATAGTAATTATAAAGCCAGACGTCCGTTCTATCGAATAGAATACTTTTTACCAATAGTAACAGTAACCCTACAACAATTGCATTCTCATTTCACAGTATGCCTGAATGCAAGTTTCTCCTAAATTAAGTACAATTCGATAGAATTATGTGGAAAGTGTATGTCCAGTCGAACTCGCTCCTGATTGGTCGAATCACTGTTCCGGAACGGTCACCACGCGAAGCGTAAAGCGTGACCAGGGATATATATGTACCTATATATACGCCTTGTATCTGCATCAGCAACATGGTGTACTTCAGGAAATTCCTTAATGTGATCGGATGGCTCGACCCTACCAAGGTGGATTTTATTTCCGAACTTCCGCCGGAGGTGTCGCAGTTGATCCTACGCACGTTGGATCCTCGATCTCTGCTTTGCGCTGCTCGAGTGTCAGGTAAGTGGTTGAATGTCTGTAAGAATGATCCTATACTCAGACGAACCGCGAGACACTACAAGCAGCGCATAGTGCAGAGAAAGAGAGAACGTTTTGCTGCGGCTGCTGTTAAAGAACCGAGGGCGACGGTACATAGAGCAGTTCCATTTCCTACTCAGGTGAGAATGGTCGCACCTCATGTACAAGCTCGGCCAGCTTTGACAAATTCGACGTGTGCTCGAATGCGTGGCAGGTCTATTAGATTGTAGTGTTTTTTGTATTAATAAATTGTTTAACCTGACATTTGCTCCTTTCAGCAAATAAATATTATTATTATTATTTAGTTAAGTAAGTGTATATAACTTTTAATTTTTTGATGTATCTTGACCAGTTTCTTTAATAGTAGCAATATTTTTTTAGGTTTATCATAGGACTATTAATAATAAATTGTATCTTGTATAGTTGTATTTTGACCAGCTGCTTCTACAGTAACAATTTTTTTTTCTAATTAGTTCTAATATCACGTAACTAAGAATAACTTGACATCATATTTGACGATCTCTGCAGCCAATGCGAGTAAAGAACAACTATAGCAGATCTCTACACCGACAAAATGAAAGTTCACTTATCCGCATTTCATACGTACATACAGAGTGTCCATGAAAAATGGTGTACAAGTGGACTCCAGCCCAGAAAAGCACAGAAACGTCTTTAAGACGTCTTAAAGACGTCTGGTGTAGAACATTCGCGACAATCAGAACAATCAGAACTTTCGGAAGAGTTCTCCAAACATTAACGGCAGTCACTGTATCGCCATTAACGTTCGTACAACTTTTAAAACACAATAACTTTTTTAGAACTGGACCAATCGACTCGAATTTTATTTAAATGATTTTGCTATTGCTTGGAATGACAAAAGAAAAAAGAAAAAAGCTCATGTTCGAACATTCAAACTCGATTTACTCGGAAACTACGTGCCGTGCATATGTAACGGCTACACGAGTCATATCCGCGCATTACGCCGACTCTTTGCGATCAATCCACCGAGAAACAAGGCAGCGCAATTTGTATCTTTCCGTATATCTCGTATTTTTACGGGGATGTGTAATCGGCATGCATTCCGGCGGACAGGCGATTTACGCTGTGTTTCGCGTTACACAATGTGTTTATACATGATGTACGATTTAGATGTATTTCAGGAGAAAAAAAATGTAGAAGAACGCTTCTCGCACGCATACAATGTTTGCAGACTTTTATGCGAAATAATTATCTCTCAGAAAACACGTCTTACAACAAAGTATCTTCGTCGATAACTTTAGTTAGTTACAAATAACGCGCGAATCTTTTTAAACTATCCTTTTATCGTTCTCAGTCACAAAAATATCGTGAAACTATCGATCTGAATTCGAAACGGTCGTCAAACGTCTAACAAGTTCGCGCGAAATGATTATTAGGTCTACCGGAAAGTTGTAGAATATACTTTCCATCGTTACTTATGACTTCTTGCCAGCGCGATGGCAACTTGTAAATGCCAGTTTTGAAAAATGATTTATTTTTAGAGGCGAAGAACTCAACTAGTGCTTGGTTGACATCAGCTTCATTTTTGAATTTTTTTCCTGTAAAAAGTTTTGCAAAGAGAGAAACAAGTGACAATCAGAGGGTGCTAGGTCTGGGGAGTATGGTAGATGTGACAGAATTTGCCAGCCTAGCTCTGCGATTTTCTGACGAGTCGCCAAAGCAGCATGTGGTCTGGCATTATCATCGGTAGCCATGTTTTCACGATCGTGTCTCGCTTAATAATAACATGAGACATCTTTGTTTCAGTTTATTTAGGAGAGTACATGTGCAAATGCAATGATAATGAGAGATAGTCATATATGTCTCAAATCAACATGTGCATATGGATTGAAACTTGAAGTGACACTATCGGACTGAACTTTCCGGAAGACCCAATAAAAAGAAACGTGGTCCGTTGCTGCTGCAAACGAAGACGCTACATCGAGTATTCGAAGCCGATTATAAAAACGAGCATACACGGCGCGATCCATAGAATATTTTAGCCGACGGTTTGCCGTCCGAACGATTCTTTCGCCGTGTCGTTAACCCGAACACCGTGAATGGTTGATACTTGGACGACGAGAGCTACGGATTTATGGCGGGTCGGTAGTCGGTGACGCATGTGTGCACGGTCCGGCGCCGGAATTTATTTTACTAGGCAATTCTGATAAATATTTGCGTGGCCGCGACGGATTGATATCCACACGGAAAGCCGTTCTCGTGCCTGTTTCCTACTATCGATTGACCGCGCGCATCGCGCCGGCTGAATATTCATAAATATGCGCGGTCCGATGATTCCTCCGAGGGCAGAGACTCGCGCGGGATGTAAGCCTGCCATTGCGCCGGCCCGTATGCCGGCTATGTTTGTATAATCGAAAATTAATTACCATGAATTCGCATGCCCAGCTAGATTAGTGATCCGCATTTAAAATGCGCCAGATGCTGCGATTCATGCGCGAAATCGTGATCCAACCTAGATAGTAAACACGATTGTTTAGTACGTGCCTCCATTTGCCGAGCTTACAGGGGCTTCACCATCCTTCACTTTTCGGCAACGCGATAGAGTCTGCGGGAGCAGTGATTAGTACCGTTATTAATGGTTGGTAAACCTTCGCGGGCCAGGATTTATCGGAATACTGGAAATATTTCTTCTCGGAGAAGCGATGAGAGTCGGCTCGACTGTTCATTGATAAGGCATAATTGTGACAAAATGTAAACTTCGTTGCAATATTTTGGACCTAATCAACCGGGGATTGTCATTTAATCTTCTCGCAGGTACAGCACAGATTCCGGCAAAATTTCTTACACTCGACACGCCATTATTGCAATTAATCGTTGATAGAGGGCCGTTTTACTGTTCTGCTCACACGGACTGAGATTTTTAGTGTTTCAAAAAGGCACATGCAGTTTTTTCGTAATAACTTCACGTAAAGAAATGGCACGTTAAAGCAATCCGGGCTTCCCGAGGCACGGTGCACACGGGAATGACATACTTGCTTCGGGAACGTTAATGGGAAAATAATTCGACTCGCGCGAATATTTAATTGTCGCGAAACGATCGAATAACGACGATCGCTGGAATCAAATGAAAATTAAAGAATAATATCGCTTTCAAGAAATAAGTAGCTGCACTTTTCCATAGAACTGAATTTAATATTTTATAATATTTTTGATTCAATTTAATAAAATATACAAATGTTTAACCACGAAATTGTTTCGTCATTATAAATACGTTGCAACAAGTACAACAACATTACGTTATATGCTCATTTACGGTATATGCTCTTAATATATTGTTTCGCTCTTTACGCATTTTGCAAAAATCATTGCTATTTTCGATTCGACGTGAAAGATAGAAAGAACCCCGGTGACATGTTTACGACGACGCGTGCAAAATATTTTGACCTGTCTCTCCATTTACATTTTGATGTAAATGCAACATTATATTTATCAATTTTGCAACGGTTCTGGCGGTCGACCGTAGAATATTTTTGTTCGTCGCAGCGATAATGCGTCGCCGGTTCTGTTCAACGATTAACTTTGTTAATTATCATCGCTTGTCGTCTCTTGTAATTTTATTGTAACTCCAATGAGTAATTACTGTATTGCCAATCACGTTTGAATTCCGTTCTGAACGATGCGGGAACAAAATGAACCGGAATCCAGAAAATAACCGTTCCCACCTTTGTGGATTATAATTCTCTTTCGAATCGAAATTGCTCCGACTCAATAATTTTAAGCTACGCTCCCCCCTCTGTTTATAAATTAATGCGTTAAATGAAACTAGCACGCGAAAGCTAATTTCCTTCGTTACAGTTCGTTTCACGCGGAAAGAACCGAACTGGAAGATAGAATGTTTAATCCGATATGGAATCGATATAGAGTCCCGATGTAATAATTGGCATCTACAGAAACCGTAATCGGTGCCAATATAAACGAGCTCATATTTCATCTTACAACTGGACCGCGAATCTTTATGCCTTTATGGCATGCGCACACTTTTCAAACGCGAGGGAACCTGTAAATTGTCTTAGTTACAATAGCATTTTCTCATTTTATTTCTACTTTATTTCTACTTTATTTCTGTCTATCACGTTTCTATTTCTATTCATATAATCACTCTGCTAATCTTTTCAACGCCGCGTTTAAATGAAGGAACTTTCTGCATACGATCATGTACAAGGTTATGTCAAAATTATTGCACAAGCGAGAAATGAGGGATTCCTGGGGTCACTTGAAGCAACTTTTTCCTTAACGAAAATGCAGTCTGCGACTTCGTTTACGAGTTATTGACGAAAAACACTGGCCAATGAGAGATCGCGTACGGCTGACGCCCCACTCTCACGACCACAGCCGCTGCGCAAGGGCGGATCGGTGGTCACGCTCGCTCTCCGATTGGTCAGTGTTTTTTGGTAATAACTCATAAACCAAGCCGTGGATTGAATTTTCGCTAAGGAAGAAGTTGTTTCAAATGACGCGAACCCCTTATTTCCCGCTTGTACAATAATTTTGAGACAGAAGTCTCGAGTGATTTAACGTGCAGCACCTGCCCAAAGGCTTATCCACACGGCCCCCATGGGCGCGGAATTGAGATACGCTCAATAAGCGCGCTCCCACATGCCAAGCCATGCAGAAGCTACCAGTTACTACGAGGACGCGGACTCTCGTCAGCAGACAACTGGTGGTGCCGAGCCCTTTCTATGCTCTACCGGCTCAGCAGGTCGGTTCCCGAGCTGAATACCGCAGCTCACTCGTCGAGGCCCCCAACAACTTCAGGGAGGGACAGAACGAGGAGGGAAGGAAGAGGTAAGGAGAGGAAGGGAAGGAGCCTCTGGCCAGCTTTAGCCATTTACCACTGCCCCCTCGATGGACCTACCCACTGCCGGCCCGAGGTATCCCGAGCCAGATGGCCGGAACCTCGTGGGCACGCCGACACCCGAGGTACCAGTATTTAGAAGGCCGACTGGTAGGACCTGTCGTAGCTACGCTACTACCATGTTCGGAGACACCGCATCTCCAGCACTGGTCGGCTAGCGCTTCGGGATCGTGTAGTCGCTACTCTACAACGCCTAGCACTTAAGGAATCAGCAGAATAGGACCCGGCAAGCCGTATCCTACCCGCCTTTCTGCCTGTGTTCAGCGCCCTGCGCCAATAATTTTGAGACAGTTTGTAGAAGAATTTAGAAGTCAAAATATACTTCAACGAATAATTTAATCATTAAAAATAAGATTTAACTACAATTCCATTACCGCCAGTATATTAGAATTGCCATTTTACTAAATTATACAACGCTACAGCCGAATGTAACTTAACCGAGTTTTTAGAATACTAGCCGAAACCGAGAGTTGTAATCTGATTCTAAACTTCGCAAGACCAACTTACAAAGAGAAATTACATCAATATTAAATACCCAGGCCGAGGATTCTTACGGATTTAACGCACGACCCGTGTTGAAAATTCCTTGGCAAAAGATAACGCCATAAATCAACGGTGTCGCGAGTCCTCACGTAAACGGAGTATTTTACTCGTGAAGAAGATACGAACGGTAACTGCATAAGAATAACAGCTAGGAACCGTGGGATATTAGTAACGCGACTTAATACTGATAAGAGTCGTTGAAAAATGCGACCGAGATGAAAGAAAGGAGACCGTCGAAAGACCCCGCTGGGAACTCCAGATAACTTTGGGAAAGTACAATACTCATCCCCGGAGAACTTTCCGAGGAGAGCAGAAAATGGTTTTAATAGTATGATCCCCGGGGTCAACCGGGCCCGGTAAAATTACAGGCCTAACAGAGCAATAAACCGAACGATAATAATGGCCGAGAAGTGTCGAATGAATACTTTACAAGTTCTTTCCGCTGGCAATTATCGGAGGTTATTTGTGCAGCTTTTCTTTGCTGTGAACAGCTTTTTTCTGGTATAGGCGTTTTCTCTCTGAACTACTTTCTCTGACGTTGCCGAGAACTTCAATGCATAATAACTTTCCTTGGTCATTCATATTAAAGCTTGATAAATTATTAATTTATATCTGTGGCAAAAAGAGGCACCCGTCATATCAAATCGAATCTATTTGATAAGTAGGAAAGATATATAATGTACAATAATTTTGCTGGGAATTGTTATGCACGATAAAAACTTTCCGCATTTGTCGCAACAAATTGTAATTACTTAGCGATTCCTTTCCGTTTGATTGTTTTAGTAAATCGATTGTATTACGATACTGTTAAATGCTTTCAATTATTTTACAGTTTCAAATTGCGGTCGCGCTATTCCCCGTCAGCGGGGAGGCGTCCCGACCCGTCCCTCAGCTAGAGGGACATGAGTGGTCCCCGGATCTGGAGGTCGCGCCGGAGGAAATGGCCGGGGTAGTCAAATGGCTTCGGGGCAAGAATACTGCCCCGGGGCCGGACGGTATCCCCGGCCGGGTCTGGTTGCTTGCCATGAGCGTCCTGGGCGGGAGGCTCAGAAGCCTCTTCTCCGGGCTCCTGAGGTCCGGGGTGTTCCCGGACCTCTGGAGGAGAAGTCGGATGGTCCTCTTAAGGAAGGATGGGAGGCTTGCGGATTCTCCCTCCGCGTACCGGCCCATTTGCCTCCTGGACGAGGTGGGCAAGACCTTTGAGAAGATCATTGCTGCCCTCCTCGCCAGGCACCTGTCCCGCGTCGGCCCCGATCTGGCGGACTGCCAGTTCGGCTTCCGGGAGGGGCGATCGACGGTCGACGCAATCGACCGTCTAAAGTCCCTCTCGGACAATGCCGTGGCACGGGGCGGGGTGTGCTTGGCGGTGTCGATCGACATCGTCAATGCGTTTAACACCCTGCCCTGGTCCGCCATTAGGGAGGCCCTGGTTGAACACCAGGTGCCTCCCTATCTGAGGCGGGTGATCGGGGCCTACCTGCGGGACAGGTGGGTGGAATACCCGGGCCGGTACGGGACGATACGGAGGGAAGTGGACTGCGGGGTCCCACAGGGGTCCGTGTTGGGACCACTCCTGTGGGACCTGGGATATAACGCAGTCCTGGAGAAGGCCTCCCTGCCCGACGGTGCCACCCTTGTCTGCTATGCGGACGACACGTTGGTGGTCACCGTCGGGGACACCTTCGAGAGGACCATCCGACGAGCGGAGGTTGCGGTGGCAGCCGTCGTCGCGAAGATCCACGATCTGGGGCTGAAGATGGCCCCGGAGAAGGCCGAGGCCGTCTGGTTTGGACGGCCTCGGTCGCGGCCACCGGGCGGATCGTGGATCTGGGTTGGAGGAGTCTGCGTCGAGGTGAAGTCCGAGATCAAGTATCTCGGACTGATCCTCGACAGCCACTGGAGATTCGGGGCGCATTTCGGCCGCCTCGTCCCCCGGGTTGAGAGGGCGGCGGCCTCGCTCGGCCGCCTGTTGCCCAATCTCGGGGGACCGGATAACATGGTGCGTCGCCTATACCTAGGCGTGGTGCGGTCCATGGCCTTGTACGGCGCCCCGATCTGGGCGCCGTCCGCGAGGGCAAGCCGGCGCATCACTTTATTGTTGCGCCGGCTTCAGAGGCAAATGGCCCTTCGCCTCATACGGGGTTACCGCACCACGTCTACCGTGGCGGCGCCTGCTCTGGCGGGAGAAATTCCCTTCAAGCTGCAGGCGGCGATGCGCGCCTATGTTTATAGGCGCATATGCATCGCTGGCCGGGCTCGGGGGGACCCGCCGGAGCAGGAGGCGGTCCAGTGCTTCGAGCTCCAGGCTCGGGGACTTGCGCTCGCCAGATGGCATGCGGAGCTTTGTTCCCATGCCGGCGAGCGCGTCCCTGGCGCTCTCCTGCCGCACTTCACCTCGTGGCGGGAGAGGCGGTTTGGCAGGCTCACCTACCGTGCGACGCAGGTGTTCACCGGGCATGGCTGCTTCGGTGTGTACGTGTGTCGCATCGGTCGGGAAGCGACGACGGTGTGCCACCACTGTGGCGCGGAGGAGGACTCGGCGCAGCATACACTGGAGGTATGCCCCGCCTTTTCAGTGCTGCGCCGAGTCCTAAGACGGGAAGTTGGTCGCGACCTCGCTCTCTCCAGCTTAGTTGGGGCCATGCTGGAGAGCCCGAGAAAATGGGCGGCAGCCATCGCCTTCTGCGAAGAGGTGATGCTGCAGAAGGAGGCTGTCGAGCGGGGTCGCCGTGAGCGGGGGGTGCGGCGTGTGCGCCCACGCCTAGAGCCCCCCCCCACCAAGCAGATGAGAATAGGCGGGCGGCGGGTGTACCAGATTACTGGTTTAATTGCCCGCCGCCCCCCCCCCCCAACTGAAGCTGTCCTCCTAAATATTGGGAGAGACGAGGCGGTGTGGGGTGCGGTCCCCCGCACCGCCGAAGCAAGATGATTCATGGGGGGAGTATAAATCTCCCCCCGGGACGCGGGCGGCCACCGCCATTCCATCCTAGTGGCCGGCCAGGCGAGGGGGAGCCGCGGTTGTGTTCTGTAAGAGTTCCCGTGGCTCCCCCGCTACTCGCCAGCGCCCTAGGCCGCCGTGGGGGTTTTAGCGGGTCAAAACCCGCACTACCCCCGCCCCGCCCCTCGGGCGGGACAGGGGTGTCTGACCAGCAGATTTCCCCCACGTTAAACAAAAAAAAAAAAAAAAAAAAAGAAAAAAAAAGTTTCAATTTGCGGTTACTCATTATTATTATTATTATTATTATTATATAGATGCACAAAATCGACAGTCTAGCAATAATGACAGAAGAATATAAATGGATCTACTAACGATGATGATGATCTACTTTCGATAAAATTGTTTCGCCAGAGCGCTAGAAACTTTTACGGATGTTTCTTCAACGTTCGGACAACCTCGGGACTCAATTCTTGACATTGTTTACCGCGGTACATGTAATCGCTGTACCGCTTTAACTTAAACTTCCATCGATGTACTTCTCTTCGAAAACATTCCCTAATAGCGAGTACCTGCATTTCAAAACTTCCCCGAAGACTGCCTCGGACGCGTCGACCGCTGATTCATTGTATTTCGAGTCTCAGACTTATCGCGACTACGACCAGCATATTTTCTCCCGAGCTCCTCGAACAACTGAACTTCTCTCGCAAATTTAGCTCTCACCGTTTTTTCTCCGACACGCGCACATATCGCAATGGCCACGCGAATTGGGGAAAAGAATGATCAGAGACATTTTTAAACCAACTACGGTGCCAATGCTCTCCACGATGGAAATCAAATCAGCGTTGAATAAAAACGGTTCCTAGACAAGTAACAGATTCGAAGCATTGATGGTTTATTTAAACGAACACTAATAGGCAAAACACTATACAAGTCTAACACCGTACATTCCGAAAATTATCAGAATAAAAAGTTTATATTGTTCGAAGTAGAGACACGTATTTGCTATCAACGGAATCATTGTTTTTTAATTTAATGTCGCATCTGCTTAATAGCAATTAGCGATCATTTATTGGATAATATGTGTAGGGTTACATATAACGCAATATATACAATAGTTTCGCATTACATTTTTACATTATTTTCTTCATTAAGGCTTCTCAAATTACTATATAATTTCGCTAAACAATTTGGTTTCGTTTAAGTATGACACAACATTTACAACAGCATCATTTGTTAGACGAATAATACAAAAATGTCTTTGATTTTTTTACCGAACAAACGCTTTGTTATTACTTCCAGCAGTTTCTGCAGCTTTTCACCCCAATCCAAACCGATGTAACAAACTCGTGCAAAAATAAACTCTTCCACCATTTTCGCTAGAATTACAAGGACAATCTAATACCGACAGTCGAATCGAAAAGCAAAACGCTGCTACTGGCTAGAACTTTTCGCGCTTTAAATCAACGTGCTACGAAGGTAATCAGATAAAACGTCGCTTCAAAATAACCGCTCGGAGATCGAATCGCTAAAAACAGGCGAAAACAAACGTAGCCCGATAAAAACCGGCAAAAACCAACAGAAGTCGATAAAAACCGTTCGTAAACCGCAATTATTTTCGCACGAATTCGACGCATTATCCCGCAGGTATTAACGGATAAATTCACCTTTGGCCGAAATCGTACGGGAGCGTGAAAAATAAAAGCAAAATTCAACGATGCCCAAGGGTTGACAGCGAGAGGGGTCCGGGCTTTCCATTTTTCTCTCCCCCATAGACAACGGGCTGCTCGCTAGTTTAACCGTAAATCCCGATGTCGGGCGCATCGATGCGGATGAAGGTGAATTGAAGCGGGAACGAGCCGATGCGAAACAAAAAGGCCGGATCCGCGGCATTATCCAACATTCGCGCTCGCAATTAGACGTTGCGCGCTCCACCGAAAACGCGGCCGAACAATATTTACCGTCACCGATCCCGCTTGACATCCGCGAGTTTATCCGGAAGATAAACGCGCCTGTAATCCGCTTTGTGGCTGATTGCCGAGATCCCGCAACTTGACATAATTTACGCCCCTGAACTTATTATAACCAGCGCGAGCCGCGAGTCGCGAAACGTCGCATTGCGAAGCGGAAATCTGTTTTTGGTGCTGGAAACTCGAGTTTCGAGGTTGCAAATTTCGTTTAGCAGTAATCTAGCGGTGATGAACTAAATAACATCGAATTGACAAGGTTATTATACTAAGACCGCTGAAGAGAGTCATCATAACTACAGTAATTTCTCCTGAAAATTCCAAATTTCGGGTTGCTGTGAATTTCCCTGGGCTAATCCTACAGTAATCTAGCAGTGATAAACTAATTAACATTGAATTGTCAAGGTTAGTATACTAAAACCGCTAAACAGTCGTCATAACTACAGTAATTTCTCCTGAAAATGCCAATTTTCGGGTTGCTGTGAATTACCCTGTGCTAATCCTAAGTCTATGTAAATCATTACATTCTAACCGACAGTTTTTGTATAATAAATTCAAATAACACTGGCAAAAATAGCGAAGCTTATAAAAAGGATCTAAATAGGTATGAACGACAGTGTATGCGCCTACTTGATTCCACGTGTAGCGACAACCGAGGGAGTCAGCTTATGATCGCGATAGGTCGCCGCGAGAAGCATTGCGGAACCGCTTCCAGCTCGTTCGCGTCGATGGTCGCAGCCAGGTGCAACCTACTTGCTTTGAGGGTAGAACGGAACCGGATGCGAATATCGTTATCGGACTGCTGCGGCCAGCCTACTTTCGCTGGCTTTTCTCGTCCGGCCTCGGTCAATGTGCCATTTTAATTACGTGACCGATCCGAGAGCGCGGCTACCTTTGAGCTCGTCGACGCTTTGGAACAGACCCGTTTCAACGGGATAGACTACGGCCAACGTATCATCCGTACACGAAAAGGTCTTACCCATCGTCCGCGAGTTACGTCAATTCTTCTTTTTTAACGGAGGTAGTTATGACGCTTAAAATGCCGGCAGATGAAGTTGCGGGCTTTCATTGGATTACGGTGATTGACCATCGGATATTTCACGCATCGGTTTGCGAACGTGAAAGCTATTTTAAATATTCAGAGGCTAGCGGAACCGGTTACTGTGCGGTGGGTGACCAATTGCTGTGCCTTTGGTTCGTTTTCGGGCACAATTAAATTTATATTTGTCGAATGAGATGTATTCAATTTTTATACAGTTTTATTTTGTTTATTTTGCAATTAGAAAATGTAATGTGTTTTATTATTGATATACAGTTAATTCGATATATTATTTATTACTAATTATATTATTATTATTAATTGTATTTATTATTTATTAATTATATATTATACAGTTATTATTTTTCCGGTTATTTATGGCACAAATGATACGACGTGAGAATAGTCGAGAGTAAGCGAAATGATACCGATGAATTCCTAGCTTTTCCCGGGCAATGCTCGGCGTTTCTAACGCAGTGAAAGAGTCTCCTACGAATCCTCAAATATGTATATTGATGAAGCTTGCCACTTCTCCGCAGTTGATATCCTACGGTATCATTCCTGCGACTGTCATCAAGAGGTCATTCAATTGACCTCTTTGGAACCACACTACAGATCAATCACTCCAGTTTTCATTGCTCTCGACACAATCCGTTGAAAAGGATTGGTTACTCTTAAAAGGGCGTGTCTCTCGAAATACGGTGAAATGAAACATGGATTTGAAAGAGAATTAATCGATAGCCCTGTTATAAAGTATTTAAACTTCCCGAAACTTCTGTATAGGGGTTGAATACATCTAGTTGCCTCGCTGTTTTGGTTTTTCAAACCAAAGCGTTTGTCCTTTGATAATGCACTTTTGTGTTCGAGTAAAATTCACAGCTCACTTACCGACTTAATTAACTATTCCTAGTTAACTATTTAAGTTAGATAACTATTTAACGTATAAAGTAAGATTTTTATATATTAACTAGTATATATTAATATATGAGTAAATTTATATATAGTATATAATATATTTATATTAATATACTAGTAATATATTACTACTCAAACTAATATTAATTTTTATATCAATATAGCATATATTAATATTAATATAATTAATGGCTATATTGATGCTATTGCTATATTGATATAAAAATTAATATTAGTTTGAAAATGTAATTCACGAATGCAGAAAATTCGCAGTGTAATTAGTTCAGTCATATTTTTTTGAACATATTCTTCATCCTTTGTTTGCAAGTCGATTTCTACTGACGCAATAAAAAATGATCCAATATGCAGACAGATGTTGAATTAATTTACATTCTACACTACTTTCGTCATTCGCTGCAACGAGAAAAAAACTGCCACCGTTCATTATGCTTCCGTATTAAAATCACCCGTAAACCTTCCTCCGTTAATAATCATCGGCATCCAGCAATCCGTTTGCTCGTCTCTTTGCAGACGATAGATCCAATGATATTCCACGTGGAATAAAGACATTTCAGAGTGTAACGTAGTTTCCCTTGAACAACGCAGGCTCTCCAAACACCTCAATTTCGGATACATCTTCGCGCCGCGCGTTACATGAAACCGGTTACGTGTCGATGATCTTATCAAGAATTCTGTCTCCAGCAGGATAATTGATATCGACTGTGGCGGTACAATTTCATCTTCCCAGTTCCGCATCCGAACAAGCGCTAATTAGTTAAACACTTTGCTGACCATAATTAATACGGTCCTAATGAATATTCGCTGGCGGGATCGAGTTCCGCGAACTTAGCTCCAAGTTTGCCTGACATGAACCTGGCTCGCTCCTAAGGGATTCCTGTAAAACCACACGGAACCAGCTAAATAGACAGTACCTCAGACGAGAAACAGTATCTCGAACCTCTGCTGCGAGAAATCGATATCAATAGCTTCGATGATATCTATTTTATTAAATGGAACGTTATTTCAAATGGATTTCTTTCTCTTTCTCTCTCTTTCACTTTCTTTCTTTCTTACTTTCTCTCTCGCTCTCTCTCTCTCTCTCTCTCTCCAATAATGAAATAATCTAGAGAAAGACTAGTTATATAGTAACATAAAATAGCAAATAATTTTGTCAAATAACATGTATGCAAATAAGATAATATATTACTATACTGCAGATTTTAATGCAGATTTTATGCAGATAAAAATTGTCTGCACTAATTACATAATACAGGAGCTAAATAGATATTCACTTAATTTCTTAATAATACTAACAGGTTGAAAATAGTTCAATAGTACTTTCTATCTGAAATATCGAAGTGATGAATAATCCCGTCATTGTATTTTTATTTCTCATTGTAGTAAAAGTTTAATTAAATTCACATGATTTCATTAGCTAAGAATATAATACCAATAAAGCGTTTTTACAGTTTTTCCGTCGGGTCTATCATGACCCCAGTGTAAAAATCATTTTTAATGATTAAATTCCTTAAATGTTCTCGCAGACTCGTTTCACATAAAATCTACAGTCCGCGTATTAATTTCACGATTGTTCGTTGAAGAGATTTCCTTGAATAATTCCGAAGCTCGCTTTTCAAGTACGACCGCTTTCCGTTTGCTTATTTAAGCACGGTTCGGCCACAAATAATCTAAAATAACGTCCCGAACAGAGTCTCTAGTGTCTGTTGCGTTCCTTTTCCTCTGGCAAGGATCCTGCGGAACGAAGCGGCGAGTTAGAGAATTTATAGATCGCGATTATATCTGAATTCGAAAGCCCAGAAACGATCATTCCAGCATTTATTTATCGTGGTCGTGTTATCGCATAGGCAACTGTGTAAAGCAGAACTGAGGAATAGTTGCGCGCAACAGCTTTATTGCTCCCGCCGCGACGAGAGCAACTACTTTTCGGAATTAGCTGTTCCGCAGTCCATTCCCGATTATGAATCAGCCAGTTTTCCTACTCGTACTTCTCCCTTCCCCCGCCCTCCATAACGCATACTTCACCCGAACTCCATCTCTATTACCTCCGATCCCCATCTTAAGCGTCAAATTTAAATTTAAAGGATACCACGATTGCCCGACTCGATATTCAATCGGTGGCTGGGAGAACCGATTCCGAAGTCCCGATGAAATAAACACGAAACAAAATGCGATAACGTATGTATAATGGCGGGCAATCTTGAAATATTAGGTTCTGAAATTAGTATTTATGTACTTGTGCTAATTGCAAAAATTTTGGCTCGTAGAATTTGATACTAATAACTGAGATTTATGGTAATAAACTGCTCCGAAAGATTACAGCATAGGCACATATCGGTTGAGAATTGGTCAACTTTGACTGACGATAACTTCGCGAAAAATCATTGACTTTTATTTCAAATTAAAGCTTGAAACCTCTAGTTTAAGACGATATTTCTCAATTTTATATTCTACGCACTCTCGCCACTGTAACTATTTAAATCTGAATCCCTGTTTATCATATTGAAAATTGCCAAGTTTGACGAAGTGCACGGACTTTGTCAAATTTTTTCCGGGGATGCCGTTTAGAGTAGAGTAAAGTTTGATCTTTCATCTCTAATTTTTTTCTCGCGAAGTTGCAGCACTTTAAAGTAACCAAACCCCATATGTCAGACTCCTGGAAAGAGGTGCAAAATCAAATCACGTGCAAAATAAAAAATATCCCAGGGTAGGAAATTGGATGAAAACTAAATAGAATGTTTTCAATCATTTTCTACACTGTTTCTTGATGTCCTATCAATCATCTGGAAATGCCAACGCCGACGGTACGTGACAAAAATGCGCAAAAAACTTCAGTTCTAAATGAATAAATTGATGGTATCTGGCTTTAGATTTCGCACAAACGAATTGCAATTTCTGCATACTGGAACGACAACCAGCCGATGCTCATGCCCGGTGTCTACTTACACCCGGCGAAAACTGTATTCTTGCGCGATTTTTAGGAAATCGGTAAAATAGCCAAAAGGCATCCCACGGGGAATTTCAACCGCGAGACTTATGCAGCATTCGGCATACGAATGTAGGAATACATCCGCGAATAAACCTAGACCATCTGTATCGGTGGCCTGGATCTCACGTCCTGACTTCCAATATTTCGGCAAAGATACCTGGCGAAACCAGTAAAAGGGAGCAAATATTGGTTCGAGGTGCACGGACTCATCGCTGTCGTCAGACGTTTTCGGCGATCTTGAACGGCTCAACAGATATATCAAGTTCAAATATAATTATGTTGTATCTGTGAGATTTAATTGGTAGCCGGCGAATCTTTATGTATTTATGACGCAATCCGGGCATATTAACGAATATGCACTGTTCTATTATTCTGTGCTCTCTGTTTTCCCAAAGAAAATTTTCTTCTTCCGATTTTCATGAAATAATTATAATGAAAATATGCACAAATATTCGCTGTTCAATAATTATAAATCAAGGGTAGGAAATATTCCATCGAAATGGTAAATATTAACGAAAGAAATTAATAATTAATTTAATATACTTGGATATCGGATATCAAATTTTAACGAAGAAAACAATGTTCTAGAATGTCCAAATTATATTCTCGAATTTTTAGGTCTCGATAATGCTGTTAGTGTTTGAGTGACAGTTGCTTGAAAACCGCATCATAATAATGCTGCACCGCGAGCTACAAACTCACAAAAGTCAGATCCGCCGGGTAACATTTCGAACGGAGTTGTGTGACCGGTGAAATGCAAAAAGACCGCACCGGAAGCAGTATACGTGATTTAGTGGGTATGAAAAATCTGCCGTGAGTTCGGGAAATCGTCAACATGCAGTTCTCCGACGCTGCTAAGCACAAAATGGAAAAGAAGAAAATAAAGTGCGAACATGAAAACATCAATGGGAAACTGCGGGCGTTATTCTCGGGCCGGCAACGCCTAGACACATGATGCATAGTCTCATATACACAGTAAATACGTTAGGGCGATTCGCAGGTATAGTGCTCCCAGTTCGGGAAAAACAAGCCCGTAAATTTCGATCCTCGTATTGCAAGGAAATTCACGATACTTTAATTGCTGTTGAAAATGGGACAATGGGAAGCATCCTCATAACATCTAAACGAGTTGTCACATGTTACAACGAGCGGTTCGAAATTGAAAAAAGAGGAGTGCGTTGAGCGACAAATGCATTTGTGGTCGCTTGCTTCCCGTAGTAACCGAGCGTGGCAACGTAAAATAACACAATCGGTGTACTTATCACAGACACATCAAATTCGCAAATTAAGCTTCATTAGTTTCTTAACACAGATTCAGAATAATTAATTTTAAATAGGGGTGATACGAATTATAATAAATTATGAATATAAAATTTAATTATAACGAATTTTTAATATAGATTTAAATTGTAATAGAATTTAATAGAAATTTAATATCTTGGTACATTTACAATGGAAATATAATTAGAGATTTTAAATTATAATAAATTTTTAATAGAAGTTCAATTAGAAATTTTAACTTATATATTTTTGACAGAAATTAAAACCTTAATATATTTAATAACAACTGATATCTAGTAAAGAAGATACAGCGATTTAATTATGCAGTGAAGTGAGACTTATGTAGAAGTTGACTTCTAGTGTAAACACTGTAGATAGCAATGCTATAAATTATCAAAATGCAAGCAGCACGAAATGCATTGCGTTCAATGCAATCGCTGATTTATCGGTAAAACATTCGTGCCAGGAAAGTTCAGCATTGTCGAAACGACATTGAGAAGTGTCGATACTCTGTGCAGTTATGGTTAAGTGGACGTGTTTATAATTACACCGTATATAATAAATTTGCATACGTCGATGCTGATCCAACGGCGTCCGCGTGTCCATAAGTCCTGACAAGCATTAACGCGCACATCCCGCGAAATTTTTCAAACAATCGCTCTATCATATCTGAATTTTCTTTATTTTCGTAGGAACGCGGATAACGATCGCGCAACGTGCACGTTGCGCAACTGTTCGTTGCCCGTTTCATTATCCGTCTCCGCGTTCATCACGCGCAACAGAACGCCCGACATTGTAACGACTAATTTGCCGAAATATCGCAGATAAAAATCCGACGAAAATATTGCAATACTGTCCCCGTACTTGCTATTTTATGGCACCCAATTAAAAGCCCCAATGACGTTTCATTGATTCCCGTAATTCAAGTGCGGACGATCGTCCGATTATTGCAGTAAATTCTCCCTAATTTTCCTTCGTCTTGTAAACAAAAATGGACAATTTGGGAAGGCAAGATACGATTATTCGAGCCTTGTACCTCGTTTTTATAATTATGTAAATATTATTATTGTTACAAAAACGAGCCACGAGGCTCGAATAATCGAATCTCCTTCTTCCAAATCCTTCACTTTTGTTCACAAGCTGATGAAAAATTGGGGAAATTTTACTGTAATGCGTTCACGGCGGAAACCGGGAGAAATGGCTATCAACCTGCATACCGTCCTTTAGAATTAGATTCTGCAACGCTGGAAAATGTTATTGTCAAGACTCACAGATTGCTCGCAGAGGAAATTCACCGGTTGTATTACGAGTAGACCGTGGATCTTAATGCAAAATAGAAATTCTCCACCTCGATCGCAGCGAGCAGGAGTTAAATAAAAATTTATTTTCATTCTCAACAGTTCCATTCAGTTGATATTAACGAGAACGTTATTATAAATACTGTTGAATTTTTGTATTGCATTTACAACGTGCTGTATTCGACCTAGTTGCTTTTGTCATAAATGCAAATATTACAAACAGAAACCTTCAGATAAGAGAGTCTCTACTGTGCTATTCATTTCTTGCAAATCGAAACAAAATTTGATTCATCTGTGATCAAAGTTTACGAATGACAGATTATTAGCATCAGACAAATTATGAAAACGAAGAAGTGTTAATTCAGTGCAGAAAGAAATCGTAGTGCAGGCTCGAATATGCAGTCGTATTTAGAATAATCAGATATTGCAGCTTCGGATAATCCAGATTCTACCGTGCGAATAAAATAAAAGCGCAACAAAATTTCCGATAAAAATAGAGAATTCTCGGCGACGTTCCTTATTTCGAATATTTCGAGCGATAACTAATTAGCGCCGCCATCGGAGTTCCATCGACCGCCGTGTCGCGGCCACGGAAAAGTGTCCATCGACCCGCATTTGCGATGCAGATGCGGGAAACCGGCGGTGAAAACGCGTGAATTTTCTTGAATCTGTGCGGAGCAGACGCCGTTTCCGGTCTCAGAAGAAGAAAATATTGAAATGTAGAAATTTGTTCAATATTTAAACAATATAGAATATGTATTGATTAGGAAAGAACTAAACGTGATGAAAACAGGAAATATCGCGTACCGTATCTACAACTAGGATTACAACTACTTCAGTTAATTCTACAACTCGCAACGCACCTCACTCGACGACTCTCGAACACACCCTGTCCACTCCAAACACGCTCCTTCGACACAACGCCTGCCTTTTCCAAATACGTGACAATCGCATCCGCCGGCACTCCGTCGCCAAGGGTTTTTCCTATCTGACCCGGCCTTCGCCAACGTTTCTCTTCTATTTCCTACCATAAATACATAGTCTTAAAACTACGGTCTCCTAAGCTTAACACTCCTCCTCATCCTAAACGTACCCATTAAATTACGATACTACACTCGGTCGTCCTGACCGGACATCTGCCCACAGATGTTCTCATCGCCACTGTACGAACTTTCACTTTCACCGGAAAAATCGTCCTCTTCGTCGGCACACATAGCTTCATGTAATCGGCTGCAGTGGATGTTTCCTGCGGCCCTTCATGATTACCCACCTTCTGCACTTCGTAGCGGTCATTCCACAGTATTCTTGTCACACGGTATGGTCCAAGAAACTTCGGGTAGAATTTTAACCCCGGATCAGAGAGCCTGTGTCCTTTTCACTCCCTCTCTATATCGTGCTGCTTCCTTTTTCCGTATCTCCTTAAACCAGTAATCTCTCTTTACGAGCGCCTCTGTTTTGGAAATACCGAAATGACCGTGCTCGTGCGCCTGTCGAACTATCTGGATGTGCGTTGTCCTCAGCACAACTACCAACGGCGTATCATCAACCTCTCTATACAGAATATCATTTCGCAACGGGTACGCATCACCTTCGAACCGCTCAATATTATCTCGAATTTTCCTCAAGTTGTCGTCCTGTACCTGCGCTCTTCTCAAATTTGCGATAATCCCCAGTTCGCTTTCTCCCACTAGCATAATTGTAGGTAGTGGGTTTCGGCATAGCGCGTCAACATGTGCCATATTTCTTCCCGTTCTATGCTCCACGCTGTAGTCGAACTCTTCTAAGAGAAGCGCCCACCTGGCCACACGCTCACATAAGTCCTTTTTCCTCATCGTTAACGCAAACGTTTGACAATCCGTCACAATTTTAAATGAAATGCCGAGTAGATAAACACGAAATTTCATCAACGCCTTTACAATTGCCAAAACTTCAAGCTCGTAGCTTGTATACTTTTCTTCGGCTGGAGTAGTTTTACCACTCGCTTCGCTATCGCGCTGCAACAATATCATACCATATCCCATACTACATGCGTCTGTATGTACTTCTGTCTCTGCACCCACACAATACAACTTTAGTACAGATTTTCCGCTTAGAGCTAATCTTAGCCTATCGAAAGCTTCTTGTTCACTCGCTTCAAACTTGAACTTGATATCTTTTCTTAATAAATTCGACGATGGTCTCGCAATAACAGAGTATTGGTACACAAACTTTCTGAAATTTCCCGCTAAACCAAGGAAACTCTGAACATCTCTAGCACATCTAGGTCTCGGAAAATTCGTAACAGCACTACTCTTTCGTTCTGACGGTCGAATGCTACCGTTTCCAACAATGTGACCTAAATATTCTACTGTTGTGTGCAAAAAACAACACTTGCTCCAATTAATCAATAATCCATATTCTCACTAGCAACATTTAATATTAATTTGAGATTCTCGATACCGCGTGAGAAATCAGATGAAGGTATTATTAAATCGTCCATGTATGTCAAAACGACCTCGGTTGCAATTATCTCTTTGAACACTGCATTTATAAACTTTTGAAAGACGGCTGGCGAATTACATAACCCAAATGGTACCTTTAGAAATTCATAATGACCGGTGGGAGTCACGAAGGCGGTGTATTTTCTGCTACTCTCATCAATAGGAACATGAAAAAATCCATTTCTGAGATCCAACGTACTAAATACTTTCGCGTCTTCTAATAAATCCAATTGATCCCCTATCAAAGGTAGGGGATATCTATCTTTTACAATATTTTTATTAAGCTATCTGTAGTCAACACAAATTCTAGTTGAACCATCCTTCTTCTTTACTAGTACAATTCGATTTGCGTAATCTGAACAAGACTCTCGAATTATTTCATCTTTCAACCATGACGTTATTTGTTTATCAACTTCAGATTTATCCCCGGGAGACAATCTTCGCGGTCTCTCGTACACTGGGATCTCGTCTTGCAGTATCAAGCTCATTTTAATCCCTACTTCTTTCGTTTTAGATGGTTTATAACTTGCAACACAATCTTCTATAAGTTTTCTATGTTCAGGAACCGCAATGTGTGATAAATCTACATTGTCAACTATAGCCTCGACATTGACATTAAAAATTTCCGGCAAATCTATTTATTTAATAGAAATTTCTTCTCCTTTCATACTTAGTTCTACGGAATCTAAAAATTCTGTACTGATTATTAAACTATGGGACGACAAGTATTGGGTAGAACGTGTATATTTATTCGATATGTTATCTGATCTATTGCAATAGTTGTTGAAAATTCCCCTAATGTGTGGTTGCTCTCTGCTCCGACACCACGAAATTGCAAAATCTTATTATTCAATCTAGGAGCACCAATTTTAACATAATAATCCGCTCGCATCAAATTCAGTTCGCTTCCAGAATCTATTAACGCTGTCAACTTACAATTTCCAACTTGCACCTCTTTAACTCGCTTCTTTCTCGACGCTTCAGACACACTTGGGTCCTCTTTCTTTTGTCGGGCAGTTTGCAGCCGTATGGTATCGGTTTCCACACAAAAAACATCGCCGTATTTCTTGCTGTGCCACTTGCTGTGATTCACCTTGTGATGAGGTTCCATGGACGGTCGTCTTCTTCTTCTCCTCAGGTCGCCTGTTTTTCGTTCCTGATTTTTCCTTCATGTCTTCGTAAATTTCGAATTTTTCTTTCAACTCACGTATATTTCTAGCACCGTACAATATCGTTTTGTTTGTCTCGAAATCCTGAACTCCGTCAATAATATACTTAATAATTGTTTAGACTTCCATGTCTGCTTGCTTCGCAATCTCCAACATTTGATAAATGTATTCTTGATACGACTCGTTCGATCTTTTAATTTTACGTGACAACTCTTTATGTATCTTGTACGTATCTGCAGTTTTACCAAATTCGGACTCCAATGCTCGCTTCATCTCGACCCATTTGCGACAACATTTTTCACAGTCGACGGACAATCTCGCCGATGCACGCAATAACCGCTTCGCATAAATAACTTTTTGTACTTCACTCCATTCACATAGCTCCGCCATGTCTTCAAACTCTTCGAGCCAACAACG
This sequence comes from Megalopta genalis, assembly GCF_051020955.1. NCBI lineage: Eukaryota > Metazoa > Arthropoda > Insecta > Hymenoptera > Halictidae > Megalopta > Megalopta genalis. The sequence continues at coordinate 766,103 of NW_027476131.1, forward strand.
AATGTTTGCTTTATCGTCTCCGCTAAATGTACGCATGGACTCCTCAACATCCCTGAATGTTAACGCCTGCATCCGTCGCACGCATCGTCTCACATCGCTTCCTTCTTCTTCATCTTCACTGCCATCAATATCATCTTCCTCTTCGGCATGTTCGATTTGCAATATTATGGCTGCTTTAAGCCGATCTTGTAGTTGCTTTTTATTTCCCGACGTCCTCAGCTTGCGGCTCTTCAATTCTTCCTTTAAACCGGTTAACTTCATTGTTAGAATTTCCTCTAATTTGTCAGCAGATAGGCTTGCTTGTGATACTTCGACAACGGTATCGTTTCCTTCAGACATCTTAAAAGGTTTTTCAATGCACAACACAACAACTAAAGTTCAACTCTCACCTCCTACGGTCACAATATCATTGTTATCATTCAACGCTACCTTTTCCTCAAATCCCGCCTGAGCCCTCAAAATTATGTAGAAATTGTCTAATATTTAAACAATATAGAATCTGTATCGATTAGGAAAGGACTAAACGTGGTGAAGACAGAAAATATCGCGTACCGTATCTGCAACTAGGATTACAACTACTTCACTTAATTCTACAACTCGCAACGCTCCTCACTCGACGACTCTCGAACACACCCTGTCCACTCCAAACACGCTCCTTCGACGCAACGCCTGCCTTTTCCAAAAACGTGATAATCGCATCGGCCGGCTCCCTGTCGCCAAGTGTTTTTCCCATCTGACCCGGCCTTCGCCAACATTTCTCTTCTATTGCCTACCATAAATACAAAGTCTTAAAACTACGGTCTTAAAACTAAGCCTAACACTCCTCCTCGTCCTAAACGTACCCACTAAATTACGATACTACAGAAATATTGAATATATTTCGAAAATAAATATATTAATTGTTAAATATGTGTGTATAATGAAGTATTAGAATAGAAATTTTTCAAAATTCGACCGGGTTGCGTGAATTCGTTTGTGATTTCAGAGGGAATATTTCTTGCAAATATTTTGCCTCCTTAGTCTTTTTGCCTAACACTAACCTCAAAAATTCCCCGAAACAAAGTGATTTCCCAGACGAAACCAAAAAAGTAAAACGAAAGATCACGATTTATATCAACTCCATCACGCTCTAAAAATCGTAGAAATGTTCGATTCATTCGAACGTACCGCAACGCAAACCGAAATATATTAGTGTCATCCATGCGTGACCGCGACGCGGTATCGAGCGCATTAATCAATTACCGGGCGCTTCTAAATAAACAGAGAGATCTGTTGGTAACAAACGAGCTGAGAGAATGGGATCGAACCTGACATTTTAATTCGTGCGGCTCCCGGGCAGCGTTTGCGAGAAACGAGGTCGGCACCGTCGTGAAACAGCGATTCTCCGCCGAAGTTTCCGCCGAATTTTTTACGCACTGACTCCGCATTCCTGGAACACTGCTTACAAATCATTAGTAACAATTATTACTCGATTGCCTGCTCGTAACGAAGGAACTTTCGCCGTAAACCTCGGAATTGGGAATAGCGTGCCGGCGGACATGTCGCGAAGAACAACGAACTAAGTCCCGGCGAAGAGAGGGAGGGAGGGTGGTTGAACGCACAGAGGCTTTAAAAGTCAAAAATTCATCATCGCGGCCAAGTGTCTGCAAAGTCGGCATAAAAGAGCTAATAAGGGACGGCGTTTTATAGACAAAGTCCAACAGCTGCTTCAGCCGAGCTACTCCGCAGTGATAACAAAAGAAGTTGAAGTATTAAATCCGAAATGTTCCTGGACGCCGTAAATGCCCCGTCCATGTCGCACGCACAACTTTTAAAGTCTTCCCATGGGTAAGGTTAATATCGGCGCTATCGGAGACACGCCTTTTTTCACGGGACAGGAAAACAAAGTAATTGCGAGCTGCTTCGCGTTCGGTTTTTTTTCTCCGTCATTAATTTTGTTTTTAAGCTTTTTACGAGCGCGCGCGAACCCGCGCAGTTTGTCGCCGGGAATGTGTGGATGGCTCTTCAAGCCGAGTCTGACAACGATGGAAAATCCACCGGCGTAGAATGTCCTGTCGTAAATTGAGTACGTGACTACGTTCGTTGCCGTGAAAACACCGTTCTCAGAATATTTATGAGTCGACGCTATTATGTGTCACAGGAGTGGCGTAAGGCTCCAATATTTTCGTTTTAAATACACTTATATTTATTTTTCATGGGCTGCCCCGTCGGTTTACGGGCGCGGACGTGCCGTTCACATATTTCTTCGCCAATTAACTACTACATGCGCACCACCTTTCTTCCCAACGTTTGTCCAACTATTGCCCTTTCCACGGACACTGTGCCTGCCGAACGTTTTTTCGCTGTCAATTAAAGCTTGACCAAATAATTTGGCGTGGATTTGCAGTGGATTCGTAGCATTCGCGTGTTTAACCGTGTTAACGCTTTTTGGAATTTTGTGACTTCCGTTCATTCACGTGGCGATTTTCGTTAAAACTGACACACACACAATCGGTTTAACTTGAATTTAAAACTAGGTAGAATTTTTTCGGAAATATCGAAAGTCAATTTTGGAATACAATTTTTCTGTTCGATTAGTATATACACGAAATTACAATGATGCGACAATAAATAAAATATATGAAATATATATAAAGAAAACCAGTACAGGTCGATCAACGTATTGCTCTAATTTCACTAATTTTCTGCAGTTGTTGTTCCATCAGAAACCGAAAATTCGTGTGCAACGAGGGATGTAATTTTACGTTTGCGACAATCAACTGTAACCCGGGGTGCTCGGAATTTTTATTTCGATAGCAACGAGCGCTTGATAACCGAGTTAGTAGTCTTAAAAATGATGTTTACTATTCTGCAGCCCCGAGTCTCCTGACCGTAAAAATTTACGGACTAATGCAGTTCTCCAGAACGGACCTCATCCTATTCTTTCTTGCGGATGCAGTGCACTTTTCCGCAAAAAGAAATCTAAAAAGCCATTAACACTAAACTGGAATAATGGACAGTCTTATCTTCCATTGCCAAGTTCTAAAGTTCCCTTCGCCTGAAATTTGTTAACTTTTAAACATTTCTATGGAAAGCCTACTTTTAAACTACTTTTTACTTTAAATTTAATTTTATTCTCTCGATCAGTTTAATTTTTATTTGACGACTGTTTTTTTTTTTAAGTTCGTTCTTTGTTGATATAGCAGATTACTCTGCCGATGTTCCTGGAAAATTATAATAATTTTAATCATTTATTTATTCTGGAATTTATTTATTCTCTTTTCAAACTAAAAAATGATCACGATAAGAAGAAGGTCGGTTAAGTGGAATAATGAAAAGGAAGCGCACAAATGAATGCACAATGCCGGAGATTTATCGAAGACAATGAAAATAAAACGCGAACGGGTTAATACCGATCCACCAACAATGCCCATAACTTTTTTCGCCGTTGAGAAATTTGAAATGAATTTTTTATCGATGCCGGAATATGCCGCGTGCAAACGAACGAGAAAACTTGGTATAAATCGGATAATATTTGAATAAACGAGCCATCCCGGAAGGTCTCTTGTAATTTCAGTAATCGTCGAGAGAGGCTTCGATCGCTCTCGCTAGACCGACGAGCTCTCGGGTTAAGTGCAGCTGCGAACCGTGTCGTCCCGTGTAAATACCTTCGTGGTTCTCCCTGGACAGAATAAATTTGGATCGCAAAGAAAACAGGCGCCATCAAAATACTTGGACATTCAATATTCCCTAACAAAACCCATCGTCGCAGCGTAAGAGTTGAATGAAGAAGGGCCCTTGAAATCACCTTATCAAAGAAGGCGGTGCGGTATTAACCATTTCCTCGTTGAAATTGCAGTCTCTCTCTGTCTCTCCCTCTCTCTCTCCCTCTCTCTCTCTCTCGTCGGGCGCGACAGAGAAAATGGAAAAATTGTTGGAAAGATTGTGTCCCTTAACAGAAGATGATGATGACACTCGTTACGATCGGCCAGGGGCGTGCGTCGTCGTTACGCAAACGACACTGAATAAATCTGGTGCTTCATGCGTGCTTAGGAATCGTCGCGGCGCGTCGCGGGGACAAGCGTTGGCCTAAGCAGAAGCGGCAAATTGGCGTCGAGTGACGTTTCCTGTTTGCCTCGTACAGTAACGGACAAACGATTGAGGCATCAAGAGAGAAGAAAAAGATCGGTGGAACGCGCCGTGCTTGCAGATCTTCCACAAAATGACGTCCGTCATTTGAAGAGCAATTCGTCATACGAAATACGAGCAAACATCGAATCGTCCAAGAATAATATTTAATATTTAAATTATATGTATATATTTTGATGTAATATTTTTATAGAATATTTTTATATAAATATTTTGCACAATGTTTACGATTGGAAGTCAGTGGAATTCATTTTTTCGTTCGAATCAAATTCACCCTTTTACAAGCGACACTCGCTGTTTTGCAATCGATACTCACCCTCCCACAAATTAAATTCACTTTCGTTAACCTCAGCTTTTGCAAATAAAGTTCTTCTACGTTGTTTTCTGAAACTATTCAAATGAAAATAACATTTACATAGAACAAGGAACATGAAATGCTCGTTTAACAGTAAATTTAGCCGCATCTGTAATTTTCCTTCCAGTTTGGTAATTTCATACGCATATTCATGTAACAATAACGACAATCCGTGGGAGCGATGGTTGCAACAGAATAATTAACAACATCCGACAAAAACTATTTGCCGAAATAATGTTCAATGTTTGAGAGCTTCAACTGTGAAATGAACAAAGGGTGCCTCGTCTGACGGACGTGATCACGCGGTTCCTGTGTCTTCTGGAAGCTGACATCATCTAAAACGATAATGATCTCTGAAGAATTTCGCGAAAAATATTTCCAGCTGAAAAATTGTTAATGTTATATAAGTGAGACACATATTTTCAGATTGAGGAAGGAAACAAATCGAAGAAACAAGTATCAGTTGCATGCTTCGAACTGAAATTAAAATCCGTCGTCTTAAAATTAAGACCGCTGCTACTCTATGCAGCAAAGTCTACCGTAGACGAATACTTTGTATGCTAGCATAATCGCCGGCGGGGGAAGACCGAACCAATATAATCTGGAAAGGGATCAGAGGGGATTTGGTGCGAGGGCAGGCATTCGCATGTTTCGGACACAGGCCAGCTTGAGCACAAGCGACCCCTGATACACGCTAATTAAGCTTTATGAATTTAAAATTGCGCTCGTTAACCGAGGCGCGTGTCAAACAATTTCTTGTCACGATAATGATTATCTTCAGCTCGCGTTATTACTACGCGTTATTACTGCGTTATTACTACCCATTTCTCGCGTGACGCCGTGAATTTAGAAAAAACCGGCGGCGGCGGCCGTGGTGTGTTCGAAGGATTTCCCTCCGGAAAAGTTGGTTCGAGCCCGGCCGAACTCCGGGGTCAACTTATGCACGGATATATCCGGCTTTGATCGCGCGGCGACCGTTCCGCTCGATAAAAGGAGTCAAGCCCGCCGCGTCGAAGCAGGCCAAATAAACGCCTTTGTTCCTGATTATGGAATTTTTTTCGAGCGACGCGCAGCGTCCGCGTTTCCTTCTCGCCCGTTTCAGTTTTATTACCGCGAGCCCCGCCACAGCGAGACGCTATTTTTATTCCGGGATTTATAACGGCCAGCTCAGCCGGCCACGAAATATTCTCCCGCCAGGCTTTTCAAAAATTCCACTTTTTTCGGACAACTTTATCCTTAACGCTGCCCCCCACCCACACCATCCTGCACGCTGCTCCATCACGGCCGCGCGCAGGCTACGACCAGCTGAAAAAGCTGAACCGTCCACCGCACTTGCACTTCACTTACAACACCTGCGATTCTTTTCCTCCTTCCGGCGCGGCGGAGCGAGCCGCGAAGGGAACTATCCCCGGCTGAATTAGAGCGTTCCGAGGTGCTGTAACGAAATAAACGCGGACGCCCGGTTCAAACTGCGAACAACGTAATTACAGAGCTGCGCGGGAAGGGCTGGCCGCATGAAAATGAAATAGCGCTGGACAGAGAGTGTTTTTCTTTTTTTATCGGAGCGTCGCGTCGCGACGTTCGCGCGTCGCTCTCGCGGCGAGTTAACGAAAACCGCGGTGTCGCCGTGGGACGGCTTGCCAATATTATTGACGCGAATCTTGGAACAACGGGCAAACAATATCGCGAAATAATAAATAACTTCGTCGCCGTCATTCGCGAAGCTCCGCGAGCGATTATTTGATATACTGCGTGCCCGGAATAACGGGTGGGGGCTGTAGATTCAGTAGCTATGGAAATCAATAGCGGCAATCCCAGCCCTGTAGAACACGATATCAAGGATGTCGTATTCCTGGCACAGATATTGGCAAATACATGTCTGTTACATTGTAATTATCTTTTTATTCACCGTCGAATCTTTCTTATAATATATCTCTCGTACGAAATGCGAAACATTTTTAAAATTCTACCTTTGTAATCGTCATTGCTTTTTAATCATTTCTTTAAACTTTCCGATCGACGAAATAATCGTAAATTTAATGGATTCTTAACAGAGACTTTATTGTAATTTATTTTTTCACGTTTCGCTGCAAATAAATGAAGATAAAGTTACTGCAAGTGAAATATTACTTGTATTATTTTGTTCGCTGTTTAAACAAAAGTGCGTTTGACTGATACAATTTAGTAAGTCAATTTTGTGCTAGAGTGATTTAATATTATTAAATCATATCGAATTTCATATTTTCTGCGATTCTTCTTTAATATTTTACGTTGAAGCTTCAAAGGGGCTTTCATAAATGAGTTGGTAACAATATCATACGTTATTGCATTTTACAGAGTTTTTAATTTTTTTTCATCATCCACAAATTAAGTGTTTTGACTTAAACCATTTTTTTAACGCCTCATATGTTACAAAAATTTTCCATTATTTATTAAGAGTACAATAGACTCTATATTTATTACAAAAACGTATCGAAACACATCGCACGATTTTTCCGGCCAGTAATGTGCCACTGCTTATGCGTTACTATCGTGTAAGTATAGAAAGCGACCATATACTTATCCGCGATAGTGTTTGCACTCGTTTAGAGCATTGGCCATCAGAAGCCCAAGGCAGTAAAAGAGAGCTTATGCGAGCTATAGCGAACATCCCACGAGCCTAGCGAACAGCTGCCTACACATTCATGAAAACCAGCAACAAACCGTCGTAAATCTCCGGCTTCGAGCGTTGCTCTGTTTTGTGCTCGATATCCTATTGATACCACCCCTTTTGAAGGAGCTTTAAATATGATTCTATTGTAGCGCTAACATGAGATTACGCCCAAAAACCATTCCAATATTTCGTGTCGCGAGTTCAGCCTCCTGACGGGTTCTGAGTACCTGTTTTGGATAATAGAACTTCTGAACAATGGTCCAGTATAAATTTCGAAATACAAAATATGCCGCACATCTATGTATTATTGTTTCGAACTTTCTTCGGAGAACGAACGATAACTGAACTATTTATGCAAATATAACGAATCTTTGGGCAGAATAAAACTTATCCGCAGTTAGTTCGACAAAAGGCTATTGAATATCGATATATCGCACCTCGTAACATTTGTAATCAGTTAAAAAGAATTTTATAATAAAGACATCGGATGAATTTAAGGAATTTAAGGATAGCGAATTTAGTGAATTTGAGTGAATTTTCAAGTGAAAGTTTTAAGTGAATTTAAATAAATTTAATTAAGGGTAGCGTTACGTTATCTTCAACTTATTACAATCACTAAAAGAGGAAAGTGAGCTTCAGCTAATTTATATTTTTTACAATTCATTTAGACAATTTTTATTTTGTATAACGATCCGATTTTGCGTAAAGGTCCAACGATAACTATAATTTTCTGATTCGAAGCTAACAAACTCTCATTAGAAATTATTAATAACTTGGACACAATATGATTATGTATCTTCTGATGTTTTTTCTACTTAACAATAATCTGCTAATTCGAAGCTAACAATCTCTCGTCGGGAACAATAACACTTTACAGACATTCCCGATAAAAATTCCTCGGAGTGAATCGCAACTGCGTCGTCTACTCAACTTGGAACCGCCAGTCACCGCTAAATCGCATCGCGTAAACAATAAATATTAGATACATCGACGAAAGTCAAAGGGATTTCCTCGTCGGGGGGAGTTTAATTAAAAATCTGCGAGCTTTATCGCGCATAAACCCCGCACGGCGTCCTGATACTCCCGATGACATATTTACCGATATCTAACTGAAAAAGGTTAATAAGCGATACACACGTTGCTGGAAGATCGCGCGATTCTATCAACGGCCGAACATTTACTTTAATCAGCCGTGCAACCACAGGCCCGGTTGCTGCTCGCACGGGCCGCACCTGCGCAACGTAACGCGCGTGCCGAGTTAATCCTGACTGACGCGTAATCACGGAAGCCCGGCGGATCCAATTACCAGAAGCAGAACTGGAAATAAGGAAAACAGAGCCGTCAGTGCTCTGATTCGCCTTTACGATAGCGCAAATATTAACGGACAGGGATTAGAACGACGAGTAATTAAGTCACGCAAAGGGAATACGAAGAAACTCGGCTGGATAGGGAGAAATAGAAAGAGGGAGGCAGAGATAGTCAGATCAGAGAGAGAGAGAGAGAGAGAGAGAGAGAGAGAGAGAAAGAAAGAGAGTGCTACGTCCCAGTCCATCAGTTCCCCCTCTTCGCATATTTGCGTAATTTTTAGCTAATAGATATATTATTATCACTGTTATTATTATTACTATTATTGATGGATTTTGTTTGGCACGTGGATGACGTCTCTTTCAGATCAAAACAGAATTGACAGACTTTACCATATTTACTTTAATACTAAACTAAGCTGACTATTGTCATACAGCGTTATACTTTGTAAATCCATAGAAGAAATTTCTAACGCAGTCCGCGTCCGTTTTAAAAAAACTGCGAACTGTCCGTCTGAAATATTGCAAGAATGTGTAAGCTCTCGACAACACTTTGTGCATATGGTACAATGCGCAAAATAATCTCAAGACAGATGAAAGTTGGAATTTCATTATTCTTGATTTTCCTCTTAATTCCAGCCGTGCCGGATCCAATTTGTGCCATGAATTATGAAACACGATGTATGACGGGAGCGGATTGCATATTCCATTACGAACGAGTGAAACAAAGAGAAGGAGAGAGAAAGAATAAGAGATAGAGATAGAAATAGAGATAGAGATAGAGGTAGAGATAGAGATAGAGATAGAGATAGAGATAGAGATAGAGAGATAGAGAAATAGAGAGATAGAGAGAGAGATACAGAGATAGACAGATAGAAAAAAAAAATTAGAGAGATAGAGAGATAGAGAGATAGAAAATTAAAGAGATAGAGAGATAGAGAGATACAGAGATAGCGAGAAAGAGAGATAGAGAGATAGAGAGATACAGAGATAGCGAGATAAAGAGATAGAGAGATAGAGAGATAGAAAATTAAAGAGATAGAGAGATAGAGAGATAGAGAGAGAGATAGAGAGATAGAGATATATAAAATTAGAGAGTTAGGGAGATATAGAATTAGCGAGTTAGAGAGATATAAAATTATAGAGTTAGAGAGTTACAGAGATAGAAAGATGGAGATAGAATAAGAGATAGAAATAGAGATAGAAATAGTGATATATGAAATGAGAAAGAAAGAGAGAATAAGAGATAAGGAGAGAGCGAGGGCGTGAAAGAGAGAGTGAGATGGACATTAGATCGAAATACTCGACGCACCATAATCCTCGAGCAGATTTCAGCCATCATGTTTTAGATTTAGACCATCGCCGAACTAACTGCTCAGAGAACCTGCTAACGAGGAGCGTCCTCCGGTTTTCGCTGATCGGAGAAAGTAGATTCCAGAGACCCTCGTTTGAGAACAGATCGTTTATAAGTTACCCTCGAAAAGCGATTTTCATACAAACCACTGCATTGATACATGGAAAGGTACTCTATGCGATTGAGTTGAACGTTTCATGATTAATTTTACGCGCAAGGGTCGCATTTAGCTGCGTTTTGCTATTTTCTTTTGAATCTTTGCGAGCTCAGTTCTTATTTCTTTCAATTATTTAACCTTACGTATTCTATTAGCAATGTGAGCAGTTATGATTTCTCTGTGAAAAATATTAAAATTTTTTCAATTTCAGTGTCTCTTCTTATTTACCAAAGTAGGTGTTCGAAGAAAACTATGCTTAATGTGAACAGAATATTCCAGTTTTTCGACACAAAATTACAAACCTTGAAAAGTCGTTCTAATTTACCGATTATTTATTTTTATGAAATAATGAAAAAATTATTGACTAAAATAAAATTGTACTGAGTACTCTCCTGAACAAGATACTATTATCTAATTCACATTATAAATGCAAGAATATATTTAAGCAATGATAACTAAACAGTGGATTTTATGCACTTTTTTACAAAGAAAGACTAACACAGAAGCAAAACTGTGCAGACATTAGAAGAATTCGAAAATCTCTTTCAATTCTGCACGATTTATTAAAATGATTAAATCATGAACGACATTTCCGCCTGATCTATATTCTCTACAGTTATCACAGATAATTTTTCATTATCATAAAGATCCACGGTGCAATGATTACTCCGAAACTGTTGCGCAAAATCAAATTGCACTATCTCAAGTCTCCTAAAAATCCTCAGCAAGACTAAGAACCTGAAGAGGTATTCCGCGGTCTATAATACGATAACTGTAAAATCTAAGCACAACTGAAAAGCTAGCCTCAAGAGAAGCATAGAATTAGAGCTAATTGCGCGGGAACAGGTGTTAGTGGTTGAACGTTTCACGAAGAAGGGAATTCGCTGTAGAACGTAAAAAGAAAAGCATTCCTTTAAGAGGAAATTGCTGGCTGAAGTCACGGAAATACTAAAAAGAACGTTGACCAGCGTTCAAGGTCCCTTGCCGCATTCTCATAACTCCCATTGCAGACATTTCCGCAGGGCTGATAGGCAAATTCGAAATAAGACCGTTTTGCATAATAATACGGCGACGGGACGGAGGGAAGGTTAAAGATTAATGTATACATTCGTGTATCGATCGGTGGTGGCGGGCGTTGTTTCAGTATTACGCGAGCCGGCTGAGGAATGCGAAGGATTTACGGAAGTGCGTCAAACGCGAAACAGAATCGCAACTCGCCAGAACAAACTAATAAAAATGTTGCCACCGGTGCGTACACTTACACAGCGACGCTCTCGGTGCGAGGGTGCACAATGAACCGGAAACGGATACGCATAATTTAATGCAACGAAACGATACACAGGTCGGTACGACACACACTTTTATTAGCTCTGCGGATATTTATTAGTCTGCAATAATGGATAATTATTGTGAGTCCGGTGTTTTACAGGATAAAAGTAAATTTTGCTGGCGGCACGGTTTCCCGATACGTCAACATTAATTCGCGTTGCCGAATTTAATTTATAAAATCGGACCGCGTTTCGGTGAGCAAACAATGCGAACTTATACGAAACGGAATGCCCGATTTTTTGAAATATGAAAACTATTTCCGGTTCGCGCTGCGTCCGTTCTATCGCGGTTCGTTGTATCGAATTTATCGATAATTTCGACGAGAAGAATTTCAAGAAAATAAGAGAAAAAGAAAGGAAACGATATAATAACGAACGACCCGGGCCGGAAGGTATCATTTGTCGCATTTAATTTGAGTAATGGATTATTCATAGAGTGTTATGAAAATATTTTTTTTTCCGATTCGTGTCACGAGAGAAAAACAACGTTCAACATCAAAGTGCAAAATGTTTTCATACACACAGGTTCTGCTCAATCATTCGGAACAGGGTTCCCTTTTGACGCGGGGCAAAGCCGTCGTTCGCTATATCTTGACATATTTTACATTTTTGTTCCGGCATCGTGTTTCCTATTCTAGACAGCGCCGGTCGAGCTAGGATAATGCGAAATACGTTATAATAAATGAAAAAAGAGTGCAGGCATTTTTTGTTTGCCCGCTATGTGACTGCGATGTCATAGAATATCAAAAGGGAAATACGGTTCCCCTTTAACCAACCAACGGCGATGCTGGAGGTCTATTCTGGCCTGCCGTTTTCTCTTCAGCTTTTTTTTCGAAAATCAGAGTACGCTGCGATTTTTAGCACAACTCTCCGGGCTGTCGGACTACGCGTCGAGCCGGCGAACGTTTATTGCTAAACAGCGAAGCAACGTTAAAGCAATAACGTTAAGTAACGTTCCGTGGCGCGCATTGCTCGTTTGTATTATGTGTTGCCATTCCGTGTAAGAGGACGTTGTGTTTCTAACTCACATAAGTGGATCAGAGCTTTGTTCAATCAAACTAATTGGGGGACGTATGCATTTGTAACCATGAAATTTTGTTCACTCGAATGCAAATAACTTATTAGCAATTGGATTAAATGCTTGTTATTTCTTCATATACCTTTTCAAATTCTTTATATTATATTTATATTTAATTATATTTGTATTTAATTCTATTTATATTTAATTATATTTATATTTCTATTGTTCGTACTTTAAGTTTTTCGATCCATATACAATTTTTGCTGCTTTCGAAAGAATGCAATGTCTTTAAAAAGTGTGCAAGTCTACTGCATATTTTCTTCATATTTCGTTCAAATGCAACGCTTTCATAGAATCTATAATTTAACGAAGAATATCGAGCTATGAATATACAAAATATGTATACCCGTCGCAAAGAAATGTCAACATTTTGCGTTAGGACGCATATACTCGTCGAAAACTGTTAACCGGACAGAGAACATCAGAATTCCTCTTATACACTGGCAATCGGAAGCGGCGACATAGCGCGAGGAAAGAACTTCCCGACGACAGAGTATACTTTCTCGTGCGTTCAAAATGATTCGGCTTTTATAAAACTGTGTCGCACGTTCTGCGGCACGTCTCCGCGGCATTCTCGAACATTCGAAACAAAAGAGGAAATTGGTGACTGCGGTTTCTGCGCGGAATGTTGGATGGTTCTCGGAAGAACGGGAGCAGCATCGCATCCGATGGTCAACTCCTCGCCGAAGTAACCGAGTTTCAGCGAAAGATTAGCAAAGAAGAAACACGGATGATATTACGATCGCGAGCGAAACGTGGAAGTTGGGAAAGATGGGGGTGGAGGAGGCGATGTATCGCGAGGAAACTCGAGACCCTCAATGGCGCTATCATATTGGAAGTTCTCGGGGAAACTTGGAATGCATAAAAGATGGAGACTCCATGCCCGTGCAAAGTCGCGAATAAATTCCGTAGCGTGGACGGTTTTATTACTTCACGACACGGCTAATTGAGCAATTGTGTCATGTTTAAATGTCTCGACCGCGTAACTCCCTGTTGCTTGTCCTCATAATAGCCGTCCACGCGGATGGGTCGCAGTAATTGATGCCAGACTGGTTCGTGTTAAAGAACTTTTTATTTACCTTTATTGTTCAATCTGTTTGTGTGTCGCAGGTACTAGTCAATTGTTTCACCCTTTCAGCCCCGGAAAACTCTTTGTAGTTTGTCGACACTATTTTCTGGTAATGTTTTTGATTTAGGGGGACAGAATCTTTGATCGGCGACGCTCTCGTAGTTTTTAAAATGTTCTCTCAGGGATTTCGATCGAAAAGGATGTCAGAGAATGAACTTGACTTTTAGATCAATCAATTTCGCATGATGCAGTGATAGTAATACACTGCGGATTGGTTTATTTGCTTTGATTTCGGGCATAATTAATTTCATATATATATCGAATGAGGTACATTAAATATCTTTATTAAAAAAAGACAGAATAAATATTTGTCGAATGAGACGTGTTGAATATTTTAATTCAGAAATAAGCGAAATAAAATAATAAATATATATCGAATGAGACACGTTGAATTTTTGTGTCCAAAAATAAGGGAAATGAAAGAATAAATATTTATCGAATGAGACATACCACGTATTTTTATCGAAGCATAAACAAAGCAAATGCAGCCGAATATTACAAAATACTCCACAATAAAATAGTGATCCGATCGAGATCAAATCGCAAGTTCTCCCGATTTCTGTCCTGTTGTATGTCTCGTTATCCCCGCAGCCCAATTCGTATCACAACGTTAACATTAAAACAATATTTCATCGTACCATTTGATCTGCTCATTCTCTCAAAAGAGCGGCCGCCGAATTTCCCACAGGATGTAACAGCATAGCAGTTCGAACGCAGAACCGATCATGTAACAGGAACATGGACACGAATATCGGCATGTAGCTCGTGCAAATTTTCCGGCGCGGTTCTCTCACGGATAATGCGGCGAACAGGTAATCGTGAGTCGAATGGCGGATACGTTCGAGATTTCTCGCGGGCAGAACCGAACACGAAAGGCTTTGCCGCGGATCAGCGAGCGGTAACATAATGCACGCGTAATTATCTCTGGAATCAACGTGACGGGAGAACGCGTTCGATAGAATCCCGACGACTACTTTCAGACTTAGGCTGAATTGGGTTATGTCGGGTTGGGGGGCAAGGTAAAGGAGATAAAGGCTCGGTCCTAGTCCATGACCCGTAACGATTTTTTTACTTCGGTTACGAGCCCCTATATCCTTGAAAAGTGTGCGGGACGAACGCGGCATAGCCGTTTGCATCTGGTTCGTTTGAATCGAAATACTTCGGCGTCTCAAAATTAGACCGAACACCGAAAGAAACGAACATCGGCGCGCGAAGTGTGTTAACCCTTTGCGGCGGAAATATTCTCGCGAGGGAATGTTCTCCAGATGTTGCATCGGTTCGGTATCAAGGGAACTTTCCTGAACGTTCAGCATTGCTACAGCGAATCGCAACACGTTCCCGGCGATGCACTTTTCTAGCCCACCACTACATCGAATCTCGTTAACATTTTTGCGATCGACAGCGTCGGTGGGCCCGCTAGTTTGCCTGTCGATATATATTACAGTTTCGAAGTCGATCATATTTCATGCGTTTTTATTGCGGACATTATTAGTTTATGTTTATGATGAAATGTACTATCGTTCGGAGTTTCGTTCAATCTCTATCGACGTTCCTGTTTCCGGCGTGCCGCGTAACCAAACCTGGACGAAATTTATTTGAAATGGAAATTAGAAATAACTGATTGAAATCATTCGTTCCGAACCGTTATTTGCAATGCTGTTATTCGATGAAAGATAAACGGATGCAAGATAAAGCAAATTTAACAAGAGAAATAATCCTGAAAATAACACGCCACAAAATAGATTTTATTTTAAGAGTAATAATAAGAATAAGGATAATAATATATCAGAATAATGTTATTACGCGCGAAAGTGATCGCAGGTATGGTAATAATTATGAAATAAAATGTTATTTTCATTAATATTTCAAGTAATGTAATTTCAATAGTGATTACACCGGCAATCCAACAATTAAGATGGATTATTGAATAATTAATTGGATTATCGATAATAATTACTCCGATAATCCAACAACGAAGCGACACTCGAGAGGGCACATCCTTCGAGTAGGAGAACCAGCCTGGCTTCTGAACCACAGCCGCACACGAGCCTGATTTTGATGACGGTGTAGTTTGTCCTGCTTGTGCACCTCTGATAGCGGATTGCGCCCTACGTACAACAGTTTCTCCCTGAAATGTTCGAAGATCGGAATCGAAACACGCAGATCTGAGAATATTAAGTCACGGTGAGACGCGATTTTTCGAGGCTTCCGGCTCGTTTTTATAGAAACTCGAGGCAGTCGGCCAAAAAAGGCATGCTGGAAGAAAATGCTAGAATAATGCTAGAATAAAAACGATGACTTAACTTTTTCATTTCTATCTTTTTGCCAGGATTCGAAGCAATTCAGAGGCCACGTGACACGATTCGAAGGCAACTCGGAGGCCACACGACACGATTCGAAGCAATAAATTACATAGGCACAGGACTAGCACAGGGAAATTTACAGCAATCCGAAACTTGGCATTTCCGGGAGAAATTATTGTATTTCGCAACCGCGGGTATAAACGAGATCCGAATTAACTTCACGTTCAACTACGTAGACCTAAACGACGATTAACGGCACGGTACAAGACGGTCAAGCAGAGCTGATTGGTTCTCGTAATAAGAAACTCTCAGGAGAAAAATTTCTTTACAGCCAGGAGGAATAAAGATCCCTCGCGTTAGAACCCCGATCTCACGGGAACCTAGTGGCTTCGACTATAGAAAGTCAGCTACGAATCGACCCAGAAGAGGATTGCTTGGAACTGGCTGGGATAAGAAACGCATGAATTGGGAGACTTCGTTTCCAAGCTGAGTAAATCTGATCTAGTTAGCTAGAAGCTCGTCCAATGAGACTCGCGCTTATATCCGCGGTTTTGTGACGGAAAATTGTGTTTATGAAATAGTACTTGAGAATGTGGTAATGAAGTTACTGTGTATTAGATTCTTTGATTAAAGAGTAAGCAAAGTAAAAGACTCCG
Organism: Megalopta genalis; assembly: GCF_051020955.1. Taxonomy (NCBI): domain Eukaryota; kingdom Metazoa; phylum Arthropoda; class Insecta; order Hymenoptera; family Halictidae; genus Megalopta; species Megalopta genalis. The sequence continues at coordinate 782,551 of NW_027476131.1, forward strand.
AAATTTTTTAATTCTGACGATTTTTCAAGATTTCGTTTGGAACGATTTTTTAATTCACTGTTATATAATTTGTAATAGCACCCTATTTTTAGGGTGCATTCGAACAGTTTTATCATTATTTAGAAGAAATTTATGATCGACTTAATCTGTCAAATTTTAGCGCAACGTCGTCGACGAATGAATTTTATTTGAAACGATTTTTCGAAGCGGCTGCAACATAATTTTTTACGGCGCCCTATTTTCACACGTTCTGACAGCTTTCGATGGAAACGCAAGAAATTTACAGTTGACTTAATCTGTCAATTTTTATCTCGATGCCGTCGTCGGGTGGATTTTGTTTGGAACGATTTTTGAAGTGAATGCGGCGTTAGAAAAACGAAGAGAATAAAAAGTGGTAATGGAAAAGGACAAAGTCGGAGCGAATTTACGTAACGCATTCAAGTGAGTGATGTTGTACACGGATTGCATTGTTTATCGGCGAAGGAGTTTGCCTCTCCATCTCCGTCGGTCGAAAATAAAGGTAAAAATACTCGGCGTTTCTCGCAATCTACGATAATCGTGGTTCTAGGGCACTTTTTTTAAAACTAAATTTTTGATACACGTGCAGTTCATGGCCGCTACTTCCGGCGAACCGAAATTTCATTTTTTCACCTTCCTTCGATTTCACTTGCAAATTCCTTTCCCCGAAGTAAATATGAAAATCCGCAAATCCCATCTCTTCGAGATTTAAAATCTTTCACTTCTTTAATAAAGAACGCAAGTCACTGCTAGATTTTCGATATCTCTCTGACACACATTCCATAAATTGTGCAATTAGTTGTTTGAAAATAGAAACTTCGTTACGAATACTATTGTAATGAATTACACGTAATCGTTCATATTATACATACACACATAATTATTGCCATCTTAATTATTATTCATTTGAATTCATTATTCAGTCTATTATTAATTTCAACGTACACCCTCCAACCTGTATTTTAAAATATTTTTAACCCGCACCAAATCTTTTATTTAATCATTTAAATTTAATTATTCATTTATTATATTTATTTACAGCTCATTTTCAATGCGGTCGCATTAATTATGGACTCATTAGCGACCACGTATTTTACAAAATTAACGTGGACGGTGTATAAACAGCTAAATATGAATAAATTTTGCAATAAAGATTTTATTTACCCGAATAAAGCTCGGTAAAAATAAATTATTCCTTCAATAGCTTCAATAAGTTCCAAATAATAATGCCAGATGTGTTCACAGTTTCGTGCCTCGACAAAATCGCCTGACTCCGATAATTAACGTCGATTCATTGTTGCCGTAAACGCACATTCGCTCGAGAATCCTTCAGAAAACGATGATGCAAAGTATTGATTCCATTGCAAAGTTCTCAAAATAACATCCTAAGACCGAACTAGGAAGAAACGAGTGATTCGCTTTGCCCGTTTTAATCAGTGCCGTGCTCTACAAGCATCGATTGCAAACACTCGAAATTAATTAAAGCAGCCGCTCCTCCTAAAAAGCAGAACGAAATCTACAACAGCCAGGAATTACTCCGCCTTGCTGCGGAGTATTTACCTTCGCCGGGCACAACAGCGCGATTGTTATCAAAACCGGGATGAACCACACCGAAACTTGCAATTTTCGTAGCTGGCAACCTGTTAAACGTTCTGCCGGCTACACGATGTTCATAATTACACATCGATCCTGATCTGTGTTGGCGCAATTAGCGATTCTTACGTCGCGTCCTGGCCCTGCATTAAAGTACGAACGATAGCCGCGGGGCTCCTCAAGATTGGCGTAGATTGCGAACAAATTACGACAAACTACTCGCAATCGCAATTTCGTACAGCTGTAGAGTCGCATAATCATCGCAGGATCTAGGAGGATGGAACGGGACCCGGTTCCACCCCCTTATCGCGAACGATAGCGAGCGTGATTATGTACAATTACCAGTCACGGAGAAAGATAGTAACGTCGCGAGAATGGCCGGCTCCCTGTTAAGCTGGCCAGTCATGTTTCTCCATTAACCTCGTGTGGATCGCGTTCGAGCGATCGTAGAGAGCCGGGCCACCGGTAAAAATTTCCATATCGCCCCTAAGCCGGCATTATTGGCGGAAATTTAATTAACCGGTCAACCATGGACCTCGTGCAGGTAAATCCTCGTTACCTCGACACGCTCTGTTCGCGCGCAGCGCCTGCGAGAAAACCGCGTTCTACCGATTCCCCGAGATTTTCAAGATTTGGGCACGCTTTGAAATCTGCGCTTTGAAATCTGCGATCGCGAATTCGTCGTTCGTTTTCATTTTTCTGCTCGGAAAGCGAAGGTGTTTTCGCTTGACGATCGGAAATACCGTCGGTAAAGTTTAATTAGTATTGGCTAACGTAAATCCTTAGTTACGATTCACGCTCGCGTTATCGAGTATCAAATGTTCGCCAGTAGATAATCTGCCAGCGTGTAAATGCATTCGCGATATTAATATTATTTGTCATTTAATTTACAGAAATTCGGATTGAATCAGAATTAGTTCGGCGTAATAAGGGTTTCATCAAAATTCGTTCGGCACGGTATCAACTTGCATTCGATGCCATTTAATATTTAATCATGCTGCAATTTAGACGAGCATGAATGCTATGCCGGAGGCAGTGCTGGGCACAAAGTAGCCTGATTAATGATCTACGATTATAGCTCGTTAGTAAGTGAAATATAATAATTCATAAATGCTAATTTCTAATAATTTCTAATAATTAAATTGTACTAATTTATAATGACTCCGATATCATAATCGATTTATCATAATCGTGAATCATTAACTCATGCAACACATCGTGAATTGTTTCGAACTAATTAAAACTCTGATCGTTTATAAAACCTCTACCTCTACCTCTACCTCTACCTCATAAATGAATATTCATTTCATAGGAGGAAAAGCATCGAAAGTAATTAAAACTCGTCCATTGCAAACTTTAAATTAGTTCTTATGCAACGTACGCGTTTTGAAAGAAAATCTGATCGTTAATATAAACTGTAAAGCAACAGAAACTTACGATTTCCAATTATACTGTGAGGGTAGAATATTCATTAAATATTCTTCGTTACAATTCTTTGCAATTAGCATGAAAATTAACAGTCCATAATCACTGTTTTATCGCTGCCATTTTAGTTACACGATTTCATTGTGAGAATAACATTATGGTAAGCATCGATTTACTAATTTCTCTACGAAAAAATATTATTTAGACTGTCTAATTATTCCCAACCATTGTCCGAATAAATACGTTCGTCATACGTCACAGTTCAACACATTATAATTAATTCAAATATGTTAAAATTCTCCGAGCGCGATGAACTAAAAATCGGAAAAACTACGGAAAAGAATGTCGATTGCTCTTCGACTGATATTCGAAAAACTCTGCATAATCGTTCCAGAAAAGAAACTTGTCTCTTATGACAGAGGTTCGAGCATGAAAGCTCGAAGAAATTTTCGAGCGATCTCTGTCGTATGAACGGCTAAACATTCACTTAAAAATCCAAGTTCGGCGTTCAGCAAACAAACGATCAGATATTCCGCACCTGCAGTGTACACGGACGGAAACGACGGTTTTTACGGGGAAAGTTGCTAAGTGTTGTCGATACACGGAAACTTATCGGCCAACGCGAAACTGAGGGATCCACGAAAGAAACTAGTTATCGGTTATCAAAGTTGGATCATCCAGGGTGATTCGCGTGGCGCCGCGTGTGTTTAACGAACACCTGGCGAACCACCGTGCTATCCACGACAGCAGGCAAACGATTAAGACGGGAACAAGGATATTGGTAAAATGAACCAATGTTGCAAATCTTCTTCGAAATGACGCACGGTGGGCAAAGTGGCAAAGTTGCCTGTCAAATTCGAAGAACTTTTGATAAAAATTAGATAAAGCGACGTTTTCATTTACGCGAAAAAAACTGAAGTGTTGCAGAATAAACGAAAAAAGAGAGAATCCACTATTTTTTGATCTCGAAAATTTATGTTAAACTTGAAATATTCCATCGAAATTGTGATTTATTCAGTACCGTGTTGCATTTTTTAGTGACATGCAGATTTTTACGCGCTCATTTCAAATCGTAAAATTTATCTACCACTTTTGAAGTTCGAAAAAAAGACCAGCGTGTTACCAAATCACAATCCTGAAATGGTAGATGAATTTTGCGACGGGATCTGAAACGAGTGTGTCAAAATCAAATAAAAATGAAATATTATAAAGAAGTAGATGGTTAAAAAAAACGAGAACCACCGTGCATTCGATCAATTCTTAACGTAAACGTTGGATTGGCAATTACGCTGATGCCCTGTCATCGTTCCTTCCGTAAACTCTCCTCTCATTTACATTTTTCCAAAGATGCAGAATATCATGCACGTGTTGCCGCGAAAGTTATTCGATTTATACCGAATGCATATTTAGCTCCGCCGTGCACGATTAACGAACGTTTAACGAGAGACAAGTTGGAAGCAAAAATGAAGATAAGCAGGGTTCGTGCGGAACGTAATCTATGGGTCCATATAATCTGCAATTTGTGGCTGGATTATTCCCTTAAGGAGCATACGCACGCTTCACCATAGTTTAACCTATACATCTATCTCTACCTGTACCTCTATCTCTACCTCTACGCCTGTACCTCTACATCTACCTCTACCTCTACCTTTACGCCTGTACGTCTACGTCTACCTCTGCGTATGTACCTCTACCTCTACCTCTTCCTCTACCTCTACCTCTACCACTACCTCTACCTCTACCTCTACCTCTACCTCTACCTCTACCTCTACCTCTACCTCTACCTCTACCTCTACCTCTACCTCTACCTCTATCTTTACGCCTGTACATCTACCTCTGCCTCTAGATCTACGCATGTACCCCTACCTCTATCTCTACCTATGACTCTACCTCTACCTCTACCTCTGCCTGCATTCTACCGCTACGCCTGTACCTCTACCTCTACCTGTACCTCTACCTCCACCTCTATCTCTACCTCTACCTCTACGCCTGTACCTCCACCTCTACCACTACCTCTACGCCTGTACCTCTACCACTACACCTGTACCTCTGCCTCTACGACGGTAACTCTAACTCTGCGCCTGTACATCTACATCTACCTCTACACATGTGCCTCTACCTCTACCTCTATCTCTACTTCTACCTCTACCTCTGCCGCTACTTCTATGCCTTTACCTCAACCACTACCTCTACGCATGTACCTCTAACAATGTAAGAACAACGTATAACAATGTAGAACAACGTAACACTGTTTTAAAGAACAACATGAGACAACGTAAAACACCGCAAAATTACGTAAAAACAAAGTAAAACAACGTAAAACAACGTAAATCATCAATGCGAAACAAAGAAAAACGCGGTAAAACAACGTAGAGCAACGTAAATCATCAATGTGAACCAAAGTAAAACAACGTAACACAACGTAAAGCATAGGCGCGAGTCAAAGAAAAACAAGGAAATTCAACGTGAATCAACGTAAATCATCTATACTGAACAAAGTAAAACAACATAACACAACATAAAGCAATGTAAAACAATATAAAACGACGTGAAAATAATGTATAGCATGGATTTCAAGGCATCTCGTTTGTTTCGCCTGCATTTGAAGCTATAACACTTCTGTTCGCAAGTATTTGAAACTTAATCATTCCCTTCGCATGTATTTGAAGCTAAGCCTTCAACTTCGCATTGATTTGAAGCTAAATCATGTGCTTCGCTTGGATTTCAAGATAACTCGTTTGTTCCGCATGCAGCTGAAGCTAAATCATGTATACCACAAGTATTTGGAGCAAAAACATTTGACTCGCATGGGTTTGAAGCTAAGCCCTCTACTTCGCTTTGATTTGCAGCTAAAGCATGTGTCTCGTTTGGATTTGAAGCTAACTCGTTTGTTTCGCATGCAGTTCAAGCTAAATCATGTATATCAAAAGTATTTGAAGCGAAACCACTTGATTCACATGGATTTGGAGCTAAGACTTCCACTTCGCATTGACTTGGAGCTAAACCATTTGTATCTCATTGATGTGAAGCTAAGCCTTCTACTTCCCCTTGATTTGAAGATAAATCATGTGTTTCGCATGGATTTGAAACTAACTCGTTTGTTTCGCATGCAGTTGAAGCTGAATCATGTTTATCACAAGTATCTGAATCTAAAGAATCTGTTTCGCATGAATAATAAGCAAAACCATGTGTTTCGTATGAATTTGAATATAAATCAAGTGACTCGCATGGATGTGAAGCTAACTCGTTTGTTTCGCCAGCATTTGAAGCTATAACACTTCTGTTCGCAAGTATTTGAAACTTAATCATTTTCTTCGCATGTATTTGTAGCTAAGCCTTCAACTTCGCTTTGATTTGAAGCTCAATCATGTGCTTCGCTTGGATTTCAAGATAACTCGTTTGTTTCCAATGCAGCTGAAGCTAAATCATGTATACCACAAGTATTTGGAGCTAAAACATTTGTTTCTCATGTATGTGAAGCTAAGCCTACCACTTCGCATTGATTTGAAACTAAATCATGTATTTCGCATGGATTTGAATCTAATTCGATTGTTTCGCGTGCATTTGAATCTATATCACATATATCGCAATTATATGAAGATAAATCATTTGTTTCTCATGTATTTGAAGCTAAGCCTTCTACTTCGCATTGATTTGAAGCTACATCATGTGTTTCGCATGGACTTGAACCTCACTCGGTTTTTTGGCATGCAGTTGAAGCTAAATCATGTATATCACAAGTATTTGAAGCTAAACCATTTGTTTCGCATGGATTTGAAGATACGCCTATTACTTCGCATTGATTTGAAGCTAAACCATTTGTTTCGCATGGATTTGATGCTAAACCTTCTACTTGGCATTGATTTGAATCTAAATCATGTGTTTCGCTTGGATTTGAAGCTAACTCGTTTGTTTCGCACGCGTTTGAAGCTACATTACTAATATTCGCAAGTATTTGAAACTAAATAATTCGTAACGCATGGATTTGAAGCTAAGCCTTCAACTTCGCATTGATTTGAATCTAAATCATGTGATTCGCTTGGATTTGAAGCTAACTCGTATGTTTCGCAAGCAGTTGAAGCTAAATCATGTATATCACAAGTATTCCAAGCTAAACCATTTGTATCGCATGGATTTGAAGCTAAGCCTTCTACTGCGCATTGATTCGAAGCTAAATCATGTGTTTCGCATGGATTTGATGCTAACTCGTTTGTTTCGCATGCAGTTGAAGCTAAATCATGTATATCACAAGTATTTGTAACTAAACTATTTGTTTCGCATGGATTTGAAGCTAAGCCTTCTACATCGGATTAATCAGAAGCTAAATCATGAGTTAGGCTTGGATTTGAAGCTCACGCTTTTGTTTCGCATGCAGTTGAATCTAAATCCCTTTTATCACAAGTATCTGAATCTAAACCATCTTTTTCGCATGGTTTCGAAGATAAGCCTTCTACTTCGCACTGATTTGAAGCTAAATCATGTGATTCACATGGATTTGAAGGGTACTCATTTGTTTCGCATGCAGTTGAAGCTAAATCATGTATATCACAAGTATTCGAAGGTAAACCATTTGTATCGCATGGATTTGATGCTAAGCCTTCTACTGCGCATTGATTCGAAGCTAAATCATGTGTTTTGCTTGGATTTGAAGCTAACTCGTTTGTTTTGCATGCACTTGAAGCTAAATCATGTGTATCACAAGTATTTGAAGCTAAACCATTTGTTTCGCATTGATGTGAAGCTAAGCCTTCTACTTCGCATTGATTTGAAGGTAAATCATGTGTTTCGCATGGATTTGAAACTAACTCGTTGGTTTCGCATGCAGTTGAAGCTGAATCATGTTTATCACAAGTATATGGATCTGAAGAATCTGTTTCGCATGAATATAAAGCTAAACCATGTGTTTCGCATGAATTTGAAGATAAATCATGTGATTCGCATGGATGTGAAGCTAACTCGTTTGTTTCGGCTGCATTTGAAGCTATAACACTTCTGTTAGCAAGTATTTGAAACTTAATCGCTTCCTTCGCATGTATTTGAAGCTAAGCCTCCAACTTCGCATTGATTTGAATCTAAATCATGTGATTCGCTTGGATTTTAAGCTAACTCGTTTGCTTCACATGCAGTCGAAGCTAAATCATGTATATCACAAGAATTTTAAGCTAAACCATTTGTTTCGCATGGATTTGAAGCTAAGCCTTATACTTCGTATTGATTTGAAGCTAAATCATGTGTTACGCATGGATTTGAAGCTCACTCGTTTGTTTCGCATGCAGTTGAAGCTAAATCACTTTTATCACAAGTATCTGAATCTAAACCATCTGTTTCGCATGGTTTCGAAGATAAGCCTTCTACTTCGCACTGATTTGAAGCTAAATCATGTGATTCGCATGGATTTGAAGGGTACTCATTTGTTTCGCATGCAGTTGAAGCTAAATCATGTATATCACAAGTATTCGAAGGTAAACCATTTGTATCGCATGGATTTGAAGATAAGCCTTTTACTTTGCATTGATTTGAAGCTAAACCATTTGTTTCTCATGGATTTGATGCTAAACCTTATACTTCGTATTGATTTGAGGCTAAATCATGTGTTTTGCATGGATTTGAAGCTAACTCGTTTTTTTCGCCTGCAATTGAACCTATATCACTTATATTCGCAAGTAGTTGAAGCTAAAACGTTCGTTTCGCATGGATTTGAAGCTAAGCGTTCTACTTCGAATGAATTTGAAGCTAAATCATGTGTTTCGCTTGGATTTGAAGCTAACGGGTCTTTTTCGCCTGTATTTGAAGATAAATCATGTTTATCACAAGTATTTGAAGCTAAACCATTCGCTTCGCATGGATTTGAAGCAAAGCCTTCAACTTCGCATTGATTTGAAGCTAAATCATGTGTAGCGCATGGATTTGAAGCTGACTCGTTTGTTTCGCATGCAGTGGAAGCTAAATCATGTATATCACAAGTATTTGAAGCTAAACCATATGTTTCGCATGAATTTGAAACTAAGCCTTCTACTTCGCATTAATTTGAAGCTAACTCTATTGATTCGAATGCATTTGAATCTATATCACTTATATCGCAATTATCTGAAGATAAATCATTTGCTTCTCACGTATTTGAAGATAAGCCTCCTACTTCGCATTGATTTGATGCTAAATCGTGTGTTTCGCATGGATTTCAAGATAACTCGTTTCTTTCGCATGCAGATGAAGCTAAATCATGTATATCACAAGTATTTGAAGCTGAACAATTTGTTTCGCCTGGATTTAAAGCTATGCCTTCAAGTTCGCATTGATTTGAAGCTATATCATGTGTTTCGCATGGATTTCAAGATGACTCCTTCGTTTGGCATGAAGTTGAACCTAAATCATGTATATCACAAGTATTTGAAGCTAAACCATTCGCTTCGCATGGATTTGAAGGAAAGCCTTCAACTTCGCCTTCATTTGAAGATAAATCATTTGTTTCTCATGCGTTTGAAGCTAAGCCTTCTACTTCGCATTGATTCGAAGCTAAATCATGTGAATCGCATGGATTTGAAGCTAACTCGTTTGTTTCGCATGCAGTTGAAGCTAAATCATGTATATCACAAGTATTTGAAGCTAAACTATTTGTTTCGCATGAATTTGAAGCTAAGCCTTCTACTTCGCATTCATTTGAAGCTAAGTCATGTGTTTCGCAAGGATTTGAAGCTAACTCGTTTGTTTCGCAGTGCAGTTGATGCTAAATCATGTATAAAACAAGTATTTGAAGATAAACCATTTATTTCGCATGTATTTGAAGCTAAGACTTCTACTTTGCATGAAATTGAAGCTATGGCATGTGTTTCGCTTGGATTTGAAGCTAACTCGTTTGTTTCGCATGCATTTGAAGCTAAATTATGTATATCACAAGTATTTTAAGCTAAACCATTTGATTCGCATGGATTTGAAATTAAGCCTTCTACTTCGTACTGATTTGAAGCTAAATCATGTGTTTCGTGTGAGTTTGAAACTAAGCCTTCTACTTCGCATGATTTGAAGCTAAATCATGTGTTTGGCATGGATTTGAAGCTAACTCGAATGTTTCGCCTGCATTTGAAGGTACATCATTTATATCGCAAGCATTTGAAGCTAATTCATTTTTATCGTATGGATTTGAAGCTAAGCCTTCTACTTCGCATTGATTTCATGCTAAATCACGTGTTTCGCTTGGATTTGAAACTAACTCGTTTGTTTCGTCTTCATTTGAAGCTGTTTCATTTATATCGCAAGTATGTGATGCTAAACCATTTGTTTCGGATGGATTTGAAGATAAGTCTTCTACTTCGCATTCATTTAAATCTAAATCGTGTGTATGGCATGGATTTGAAGCTAACTCGTTTGTTTCGCATGCATTTGAAGCTAAATCATGTATATCACAAGTATTTGAAGCTAAGCCATTTTTTTCGGATTGATTGGAAGCTAAGCCTTCTACTTCGCATTGATTTGATGCTAAATCATATGTTTCGCATCGATTTGAAACTAACTCGTTGTTTCGTCTTCATTTGAAGCTGATTCATTTATATCGCAAGTATTTGAAGCTAAACCATTTGTTTCGCATGGATTTGAAGATAAGCCTCCTACTTCGCATTAATTTGAAACTAACTCGATTGATTCGACTGCATTTGAATCTATATCACTTATATCGCAATTATCTGTAGATAAATCATTGCTTCTCATGTATTTGAAGCTAAGCCGTCTATTTCGCACTGATTTGAAGCTAAATCATATGTTTAGCATGGATTTGAAGCTAACTCTTTTGTTTCGCCTGCATTTGAAGATAAGTCATGTATAGCACAAGTATTTGAAGCTAAACCATTTGTTTCGCATGGATTTGAATATAAGGCTACTACTTCGCATTGATTTGAAGTTAACTCGATTGTTTCGCCTGCATTTGAAGCTATATTACTTATATCGCAATTATCTGAAGATAAATCATTTGTTTCTCATGTATTTGAAGCTTAGCCTTCCACTTCCCATTGATTTGAACCTAAATAACGTGTTTCGCTTGGATTTGAAGGTAAAGCGCTTGTTTCGCATGCATTTGAAGCTAAATTATGTATATCACAAGTATTTTAAGCTAAACCATTTGATTCGCATGGATTTGAAATTAAGCATTCTACTTCGTACTGATTTGAAGATAAATCATGTGTTTCGTTTGAATTTGAAACTAAGCCTTCTACTTCGCATTGATTTGAAGCTAACTCGTTTGTTTTGCATGCAGTTGAAGCTAAATCATGTAAATCACAAGTATTTGAATCTAATCCATCTGTTTCGCAATAATATGAAGCAATGAAGCTAATCCATGTGATTCGCATGAATTTGAAACTAAATCATGTGTTTCGCATGGATTTGAAGCTGTATCACTTATATCGCAATTATCTGAAGATAAATCATTTGTTTCTCATGTGTTTGAAGCTAAGCCTTCTACTTCGCATTGATTCGAAGCTAAATCATGTGAATCGCATGGATTTGAAGCTAACACGTTTGTTTCGCATGCAGTTGAAGCTAAATCATGTATATCACAAGTATTTTAAGCTAAACCATTTGATTCTCATGGATTTGAAATTAAGCCTTCTACTTCGTACTGATTTGAAGCTAAATCATGTGTTTCGTGTGAGTTTGAAACTAAGCCTTCTACTTCGGATTGATTTGACGCTAAATCGTGTGTTTCGCATGGATTTGAAGCTAACGGGTCTTTTTCGCCTGTATTTGAAGATAAATCATGTATATCACACGTATTTGAAGCTAAACCATTTGTTTCACATTTATTTGATGACAAGCCTTCTACGTCGCATTGATTTGAAGCTAAGCCTTCTATTTCGCATTGATTTGAAGGTAAATCATGTGTTTCGCTTGGATTTGAAGTTAACTCGTTTTTTTCGCATGCAGTTGAAGCTAAATCATGTTTATCACAAGTATCTGAATATAAACCATCTGTTTCGCATGAATATTAAGCTAAACCATGTGTTTCGCATGAATTTGAAGCTAGATGATGTGTTTCGCTTGGTTTTGAAGCTAACTCTTTTGTTTCGCCTGCATTTGAAGATAAGTCATGTATAGCACAAGTATTTGAAGCTAAACCATTTGTTTCGCATGGATTTGAAGATAAGCCTACTACTTCGCATTGATTTGAAGTTAACTCGATTGTTTCGCCTGCATTTGAAGCTATATTACTTATATCGCAATTATCTGAAGATAAATCATTTGTTTCTCATGAATTTGAAGCTAAGCCTTCCACTTCCCATTGATTTGAACCTAAATAATGTGTTTCGCTTGGATTTGGAGGTAAAGCGCTTGTTTCGCATGCATTTGAAGCTAAATTATGTATATCACAAGTATTTTAAGCTAAACCATATGATTCGCATGGATTTGAAGCTAAGCCTACTACTTCGCATTGATATGAAGATAAATCATGTGCTTCGCTTGGATTTGAAGCTAACACGTTTGTTTAGCATGCAGTTGAAGCTAAAACATGTACATCACAAGTATCTGGATCTAATCCACCTGTTTCGCAAGAATATGAAGCTATGAAGCTAATCCATGTGATTCGTGTGAATTTGAAGCTAAATCATGTGTTTCGCATGGATTTGAAGCTGTATCACTTATATCGCAATTATCTGAAGATAAATCATTTGTTTCTCACGTATTTGAAGCTAAGCCTTCTACTTCGCATTGACTTGAAGCTAACTCGATTGTTTCGCCCGCATATGAAGCTATATCACTTATATCGCAATTATCTGAAGATAAATCATTTGTTTCTCATGTATTTGAAGATAAGCCTTGTACTTCGCATTGATTTGAAGCTAAATCATGTGTTTCGCATGGATTTGAAGCTAACTCGTTTGTTTCGCATGCAGTTGAAGCTAAATCATATTTATCACAAGTATCTGAGTATAAACCATTTATTTCGCATGTATTTGAAGCTAACATGGATTTGAAACCAACTCGTTTGTTTCGTCTTCATTTGAAGCTGTTTCATTTATATCGCAAGTATTTGATGCTAAACCATTTGTTTCGGATGTATTTGAAGATAAGTCTTCTACTTCGCTTTCAGTTAAATCTAAATCGTGTGTATGGCATGGATTTGAAGCTGACACGTTTGTTTCGCATGCATTTGAAGCTAAATCATGTATATCACAAGTATTTGAAGCTAAGCCATTTGTTTCGGATTGATTTGAAGCTAAGCCTTCTACTTCGCATTGATTTGAAGCTAAATCATATGTTTCGCATGGATTTGAAACTAACTCATTTGTTTCGTCTTCATTTGAAGCTGTTTCATTTATATCGCAAGTATTTGATGGTAAACCATTTGTTTCGGATGGATTTGAAGATAAGTCTTCTACTTCGCATTCATTTAAATCTAAATCGTGTGTATGGCATGGATTTGAAGCTAACTCGTTTGTTTCGCATGCATTTGAAGCTAAATCATGTATATCACAAGTATTTGAAGCTAAGCCCTTTGTTTCGGATTGATTTGAAGCTAAGCCTTCTACTTCGCATTGATTTGATGCTAAATCATATGTTTCGCATGGATTTGAAACTAACTCGTTTGTTTCGTCTTCATTTGAAGCTGATTCATTTATATCGCAAGTATTTGAAGCTAAACAATTTGTTTCGCATGGATTTGAAGATAAGCCTCCTACTTCGCATTAATTTGAAGCTAACTCGATTGATTCGACTGCATTTGAATCTATATCAATTATATCGCAATTATCTGAAGATAAATCATTTGCTTCTCTTATATTTGAAGCTAAGCCGTCTATTTCGCATTTATTTGAAGCTAAATCATATGTCTAGCATGGATTTGAAGCTAACTCGTTTTTTCCGCCTGTATTTGAAGATAAATCATGTATAGCACAAGTATTTGAAGGAAAACCATTTGTTTCGCATGGATTTGAAGCAAAGCCTTCAACTCCGCATTGATTTGAAGATAAATCATGTGTTTCGCTTGGATTTGAAGCTAACTCGTTTGTTTCGCCAGCATTTGAAGCTAAATTATGTATATCACAAGTATTTTAAGCTAAACCATTTGATTCGCATGGATTTGACATTAAGCCTTTAACTTCGTACTGATTTGAAGCTAAATGATGAGTTTCGCTTGGTTTTGAAGCTAACTCTTTTGTTTCGCCTGCATTTGAAGCTATATCACTTATATCGCAATTATCTGAAGATAAATCAGTTGTTTCTCATGTATTTGAAGCTAAGCCATCCACTTCGCATTGATTTAAACCTTAATCATGTGTTTCGCATGGATTTGAAGATAAGTCTCCTACTTCGCATTAATTTGAAGCTAACTCGATTGATTCGACTGCATTTGAATCTATATCACTTATATCGCAATTATCTGTAGATAAATCATTTGCTTCTCATGTATTTGAAGCTAAGCCGTCTATTTCGCACTGATTTGAAGCTAAATCATATGTTTTGCATGGATTTGAAGCTAACTCGTTTTTTTCGCCTGTATTTGAAGATAAATCATGTATATTACAAGTATTTGAAGCTGAACCATTCGCTTCGCATGGATTTGAAGCAAAGCCATCAACTTCGCATTGATATGAAGATAAATCATGTATTTCGATTGGATTTGAAGCTAACTCGTTTGTTTCGCATGCAGTTGAAGCTAAATCATGTTTATCACAAGTATCTGAATATAAACCATCTGTTTCGCATGAATATTAAGCTAAACCATGTGTTTCGCATGAATTTGAAGCTATATGATGAGTTTCGCTTGTTTTTGAAGCTAACTCTTTTGTTTCGCCTGCATTTGAAGCTATATCACTTATATCGCAATTATCTGAAGATAAATCAGTTGTTTCTCATGTATTTGAAGCTAAGCCTTCCACTTCGCATTGATTTAAACCTAAATAATGTGTTTCGCTTGGATTTGAAGGTAAAGCGTTTGTTTCGCATGCAGTTGAAGCTAAATCATGTATATCACAAGTATTTGAAGCTAAACCATTTGTTTCGCATGAATTTGAAGCTATGCCTTCTACTTCGCATTGATTTGAAGCTAAATCATGTGTTTCGCATGGTTTTGAAGCTAACTCGTTTGTATCGCATGCAGTTGAAGCTAAATCATGTATATCTCAAGTATTTGAAGCTAACCATCTGTTTCGCATGGATTTGAAGATAAGCCTCCTACTTCGCATTAATTTGAAACTAACTCGATTGATTCGACTGCATTTGAATCTATATCACTTATATCGCAATTATCTGTAGATAAATCATTGCTTCTCATGTATTTGAAGCTAAGCCGTCTATTTCGCACTGATTTGAAGCTAAATCATATGTTTGGCATGCATTTGAAGCTAACTCGTTTTTTCGCCTGTATTTGAAGATAAATCATGTATATTACAAGTATTTGAAGCTGAACCATTCGCTTCGCATGGATTTGAAGCAAAGCCTTCAACTCCGCATTGATTTGAAGATAAATCATGTGTTTCGCTTCGATTTGAAGCTAACTGTTTTGTTTCGCCTGCATTTGAAGATAAGTCATGTATAGCACAAGTATTTGAAGCTAAACCATTTGTTTCGCATGGATTTGAATATAAGGCTACTACTTCGCATTGATTTGAAGTTAACTCGATTGTTCGCGCCTGCATTTGAAGCTATATTACTTATATCGCAATTATCTGAAGATAAATCATTTGTTTCTCATGTATTTGAAGCTTAGCCTTCCACTTCCCATTGATTTGAACCTAAATAACGTGTTTCGCTTGGATTTGAAGGTAAAGCGCTTGTTTCGCATGCATTTGAAGCTAAATTATGTATATCACAAGTATTTTAAGCTAAACCATTTGATTCGCATGGATTTGAAATTAAGCATTCTACTTCGTACTGATTTGAAGATAAATCATGTGTTTCGTTTGAATTTGAAACTAAGCCTTCTACATCGCATTGATTTGAAGCTAACTCGTTTGTTTCGCATGCAGTTGAAGCTAAATCATGTAAATCACAAGTATTTGAATCTAATCCATCTGTTTCGCAATAATATGAAGCAATGAAGCTAATCCATGTGATTCGCATGAATTTGAAACTAAATCATGTGTTTCGCATGGATTTGAAGCTGTACCACTTATATCGCAATTATCTGAAGATAAATCATTTGTTTCTCATGTGTTTGAAGCTAAGCCTTCTACTTCGCATTGATTCGAAGCTAAATCATGTGAATCGCATGGATTTGAAGCTAACACGTTTGTTTCGCATGCAGTTGAAGCTAAATCATGTATATCACAAGTATTTTAAGCTAAACCATTTGATTCTCATGGATTTGAAATTAAGCCTTCTACTCCGTACTGATTTGAAGCTAAATCATGTGTTTCGTGTGAGTTTGAAACTAAGCCTTCTACTTCGGATTGATTTGAAGCTAAATCGTGTGTTTCGCATGGATTTGAAGCTAACGGGTCTTTTTCGCCTGTATTTGAAGATAAATCATGTATATCACACGTATTTGAAGCTAAACCATTTGTTTCACATTTATTTGATGATAAGCCTTCTACGTCGCATTGATTTGAAGCTAAGCCTTCTATTTCGCATTGATTTGAAGGTAAATCATGTGTTTCGCTTGGATTTGAAGCTAACTCGTTTGTTTCGCATGCAGTTGAAGCTAAATCATGTATATCACAAGTATTTGAAGCTAAACTATTTGTTTGGCATGAATTTGAAGCTAAGCCTTCTACTTCGCATTCATTTGAAGCTAAGTCATGTGTTTTGCAAGGATTTGAAGCTAACTCGTTTGTTTCGCAGTGCAGTTGATGCTAAATCATGTATAAAACAAGTATTTGAAGATAAACCATTTATTTCGCATGTATTTGAAGCTAAGACTTCTACTTTGCATGAAATTGAAGCTATGTCATGTGTTTCGCTTGGATTTGAAGCTAACTCGTTTGTTTCGCATGCATTTGAAGTTAAACTATGTATATCACAAGTATTTTAAGCTAAACCATTTGATTCGCATGGATTTGAAATTAATCCTTCTACTTCGTACTGATTTGAAGCTAAATCATGTGTTTCGTGTGAGTTTGAAACTAAGCCTTCTACTTCGCATGATTTGAAGCTAAATCATGTGTTTGGCATGGATTTGAAGCTAACTCGAATGTTTCGCCTGCATTTGAAGGTACATCATTTATATCGCAAGCATTTGAAGCTAATTCATTTTTATCGTATGGATTTGAAGCTAAGCCTTCTACTTCGCATTGATTTCATGCTAAATCACGTGTTTCGCTTGGATTTGAAACTAACTCGTTTGTTTCGTCTTCATTTGAAGCTGTTTCATTTATATCGCAAGTATGTGATGCTAAACCATTTGTTTCGGATGGATTTGAAGATAAGTCTTCTACTTCGCATTCATTTGAAACTAACTCGATTGATTCGACTGCATTTGAATCTATATCACTTATATCGCAATTATCTGTAGATAAATCATTGCTTCTCATGTATTTGAAGCTAAGCCGTCTATTTCGCACTGATTTGAAGCTAAATCATATGTTTAGCATGGATTTGAAGCTAACTCTTTTGTTTCGCCTGCATTTGAAGATAAGTCATGTATAGCACAAGTATTTGAAGCTAAACCATTTGTTTCGCATGGATTTGAATATAAGGCTACTACTTCGCATTGATTTGAAGTTAACTCGATTGTTTCGCCTGCATTTGAAGCTATATTACTTATATCGCAATTATCTGAAGATAAATCATTTGTTTCTCATGTATTTGAAGCTTAGCCTTCCACTTCCCATTGATTTGAACCTAAATAACGTGTTTCGCTTGGATTTGAAGGTAAAGCGCTTGTTTCGCATGCATTTGAAGCTAAATTATGTATATCACAAGTATTTTAAGCTAAACCATTTGATTCGCATGGATTTGAAATTAAGCATTCTACTTCGTACTGATTTGAAGATAAATCATGTGTTCCGTTTGAATTTGAAACTAAGCCTTCTACTTCGCATTGATTTGAAGCTAACTCGTTTGTTTTGCATGCAGTTGAAGCTAAATCATGTAAATCACAAGTATTTGAATCTAATCCATCTGTTTCGCAATAATATGAAGCAATGAAGCTAATCCATGTGATTCGCATGAATTTGAAACTAAATCATGTGTTTCGCATGGATTTGAAGCTGTATCACTTATATCGCAATTATCTGAAGATAAATCATTTGTTTCTCATGTGTTTGAAGCTAAGCCTTCTACTTCGCATTGATTCGAAGCTAAATCATGTGAATCGCATGGATTTGAAGCTAACACGTTTGTTTCGCATGCAGTTGAAGCTAAATCATGTATATCACAAGTATTTTAAGCTAAACCATTTGATTCTCATGGATTTGAAATTAAGCCTTCTACTTCGTACTGATTTGAAGCTAAATCATGTGTTTCGTGTGAGTTTGAAACTAAGCCTTCTACTTCGGATTGATTTGAAGCTAAATCGTGTGTTTCGCATGGATTTGAAGCTAACGGGTCTTTTTCGCCTGTATTTGAAGATAAATCATGTATATCACACGTATTTGAAGCTAAACCATTTGTTTCACATTTATTTGATGATAAGCCTTCTACGTCGCATCGATTTGAAGCTAAGCCTTCTATTTCGCATTGATTTGAAGGTAAATCATGTGTTTCGCTTGGATTTGAAGTTAACTCGTTTTTTTCGCATGCAGTTGAAGCTAAATCATGTTTATCACAAGTATCTGAATATAAACCATCTGTTTCGCATGAATATTAAGCTAAACCATGAGTTTCGCATGAATTTGAAGCTAGATGATGTGTTTCGCTTGGTTTTGAAGCTAACTCTTTTGTTTCGCCTGCATTTGAAGATAAGTCATGTATAGCACAAGTATTTGAAGCTAAACCATTTGTTTCGCATGGATTTGAAGATAAGCCTACTACTTCGCATTGATTTGAAGTTAACTCGATTGTTTCGCCTGCATTTGAAGCTATATTACTTATATCGCAATTATCTGAAGATAAATCATTTGTTTCTCATGAATTTGAAGCTAAACCATTCGCTTCGCATGGATTTGAAGCAAAGCCATCAACTTCGCATTGATATGAAGATAAATCATGTATTTCGATTGGATTTGAAGCTAACTCGTTTGTTTCGCATGCAGTTGAAGCTAAATCATGTTTATCACAAGTATCTGAATATAAACCATCTGTTTCGCATGAATATTAAGCTAAAACATGTGTTTCGCATGAATTTGAAGCTATATGATGAGTTTCGCTTGGTTTTGAAGCTAACTCTTTTGTTTCGCCTGCATTTGAAGCTATATCACTTATATCGCAATTATCTGAAGATAAATCAGTTGTTTCTCATGTATTTGAAGCTAAGCCTTCCACTTCGCATTGATTTAAACCTAAATAATGTGTTTCGCTTGGATTTGAAGGTAAAGCGTTTGTTTCGCATGCAGTTGAAGCTAAATCATGTATATCACAAGTATTTGAAGCTAAACCATTTGTTTCGCATGAATTTGAAGCTATGCCTTCTACTTCGCATTGATTTGAAGCTAAATCATGTGTTTCGCATGGTTTTGAAGCTAACTCGTTTGTATCGCATGCAGTTGAAGCTAAATCATGTATATCTCAAGTATTTGAAGCTAAACCATCTGTTTCGCATGGATTTGAAGATAAGCCTCCTACTTCGCATTAATTTGAAACTAACTCGATTGATTCGACTGCATTTGAATCTATATCACTCATATCGCAATTATCTGTAGATAAATCATTGCTTCTCATGTATTTGAAGCTAAGCCGTCTATTTCGCACTGATTTGAAGCTAAATCATATGTTTAGCATGGATTTGAAGCTAACTCGTTTTTTTCGCCTGTATTTGAAGATAAATCATGTATATTACAAGTATTTGAAGCTGAACCATTCGCTTCGCATGGATTTGAAGCAAAGCCTTCAACTCCGCATTGATTTGAAGATAAATCATGTGTTTCGCTTCGATTTGAAGCTAACTGTTTTGTTTCGCCTGCATTTGAAGATAAGTCATGTATAGCACAAGTATTTGAAGCTAAACCATTTGTTTCGCAAGGATTTGAATATAAGGCTACTACTTCGCATTGATTTGAAGTTAACTCGATTGTTTCGCCTGCATTTGAAGCTATATTACTTATATCGCAATTATCTGAAGATAAATCATTTGTTTCTCATGTATTTGAAGCTTAGCCTTCCACTTCCCATTGATTTGAACCTAAATAACGTGTTTCGCTTGGATTTGAAGGTAAAGCGCTTGTTTCGCATGCATTTGAAGCTAAATTATGTATATCACAAGTATTTTAAGCTAAACCATTTGATTCGCATGGATTTGAAATTAAGCATTCTACTTCGTACTGATTTGAAGATAAATCATGTGTTTCGTTTGAATTTGAAACTAAGCCTTCTACATCGCATTGATTTGAAGCTAACTCGTTTGTTTCGCATGCAGTTGAAGCTAAATCATGTAAATCACAAGTATTTGAATCTAATCCATCTGTTTCGCAATAATATGAAGCAATGAAGCTAATCCATGTGATTCGCATGAATTTGAAACTAAATCATGTGTTTCGCATGGATTTGAAGCTGTATCACTTATATCGCAATTATCTGAAGATAAATCATTTGTTTCTCATGTGTTTGAAGCTAAGCCTTCTACTTCGCATTGATTCGAAGCTAAATCATGTGAATCGCATGGATTTGAAGCTAACACGTTTGTTTCGCATGCAGTTGAAGCTAAATCATGTATATCACAAGTATTTTAAGCTAAACCATTTGATTCTCATGGATTTGAAATTAAGCCTTCTACTTCGTACTGATTTGAAGCTAAATCATGTGTTTCGTGTGAGTTTGAAACTAAGCCTTCTACTTCGGATTGATTTGAAGCTAAATCGTGTGTTTCGCATGGATTTGAAGCTAACGGGTCTTTTTCGCCTGTATTTGAAGATAAATCATGTATATCACACGTATTTGAAGCTAAACCATTTGTTTCACATTTATTTGATGATAAGCCTTCTACGTCGCATTGATTTGAAGCTAAGCCTTCTATTTCGCATTGATTTGAAGGTAAATCATGTGTTTCGCTTGGATTTGAAGTTAACTCGTTTTTTTCGCATGCAGTTGAAGCTAAATCATGTTTATCACAAGTATCTGAATATAAACCATCTGTTTCGCATGAATATTAAGCTAAACCATGTGTTTCGCATGAATTTGAAGCTAGATGATGTGTTTCGCTTGGTTTTGAAGCTAACTCTTTTGTTTCGCCTGCATTTGAAGATAAGTCATGTATAGCACAAGTATTTGAAGCTAAACCATATGATTCGCATGGATTTGAAGCTAAGCCTACTACTTCGCATTGATATGAAGATAAATCATGTGCTTCGCTTGGATTTGAAGCTAACACGTTTGTTTAGCATGCAGTTGAAGCTAAAACATGTACATCACAAGTATCTGGATCTAATCCACCTGTTTCGCAAGAATATGAAGCTATGAAGCTAATCCATGTGATTCGTGTGAATTTGAAGCTAAATCATGTGTTTCGCATGGATTTGAAGCTGTATCACTTATATCGCAATTATCTGAAGATAAATCATTTGTTTCTCACGTATTTGAAGCTAAGCCTTCTACTTCGCATTGACTTGAAGCTAACTCGATTGTTTCGCCCGCATATGAAGCTATATCACTTATATCGCAATTATCTGAAGATAAACCATTTGTTTCTCATGTATTTGAAGATAAGCCTTGTACTTCGCATTGATTTGAAGCTAAATCATGTGTTTCGCATGGATTTGAAGCTAACTCGTTTGTGTCGCATGCAGTTGAAGCTAAATCATATTTATCACAAGTATCTGAGTATAAACCATTTATTTCGCATGTATTTGAAGCTAACATGGATTTGAAACCAACTCGTTTGTTTCGTCTTCATTTGAAGCTGTTTCATTTATATCGCAAGTATTTGATGCTAAACCATTTGTTTCGGATGTATTTGAAGAGAAGTCTTCTACTTCGCATTCAGTTAAATCTAAATCGTGTGTATGGCATGGATTTGAAGCTGACACGTTTGTTTCGCATGCATTTGAAGCTAAATCATGTATATCACAAGTATTTGAAGCTAAGCCCTTTGTTTCGGATTGATTTGAAGCTAAGCCTTCTACTTCGCATTGATGTGAAGCTAAATCATATGTTTCGCATGGATTTGAAACTAACTCATTTGTTTCGTCTTCATTTGAAGCTGTTTCATTTATATCGCAAGTATTTGATGGTAAACCATTTGTTTCGGATGGATTTGAAGATAAGTCTTCTACTTCGCATTCATTTAAATCTAAATCGTGTGTATGGCATGGATTTGAAGCTAACTCGTTTGTTTCGCATGCATTTGAAGCTAAATCATGTATATCACAAGTATTTGAAGCTAAGCCCTTTGTTTCGGATTGATTTGAAGCTAAGCCTTCTACTTCGCATTGATTTGATGCTAAATCATATGTTTCGCATGGATTTGAAACTAACTCGTTTGTTTCGTCTTCATTTGAAGCTGATTCATTTATATCGCAAGTATTTGAAGCTAAACAATTTGTTTCGCATGGATTTGAAGATAAGCCTCCTACTTCGCATTAATTTGAAGCTAACTCGATTGATTCGACTGCATTTGAATCTATATCAATTATATCGCAATTATCTGAAGATAAATCATTGCTTCTCATATATTTGAAGCTAAGCCGTCTATTTCGCATTTATTTGAAGCTAAATCATATGTCTAGCATGGATTTGAAGCTAACTCGTTTTTTCCGCCTGTATTTGAAGATAAATCATGTATAGCACAAGTATTTGAAGGAAAACCATTTGTTTCGCATGGATTTGAAGCAAAGCCTTCAACTCCGCATTGATTTGAAGATAAATCATGTGTTTCGCTTGGATTTGAAGCTAACTCGTTTGTTTCGCCAGCATTTGAAGCTAAATTATGTATATCACAAGTATTTTAAGCTAAACCACTTGATTCGCATGGATTTGACATTAAGCCTTTAACTTCGTACTGATTTGAAGCTAAATGATGAGTTTCGCTTGGTTTTGAAGCTAACTCTTTTGTTTCGCCTGCATTTGAAGCTATATCACTTATATCGCAATTATCTGAAGATAAATCAGTTGTTTCTCATGTATTTGAAGCTAAGCCTTCCACTTCGCATTGATTTAAACCTTAATCATGTGTTTCGCATGGATTTGGAGATAAGTCTCCTACTTCGCATTAATTTGAAGCTAACTCGATTGATTCGACTGCATTTGAATCTATATCACTTATATCGCAATTATCTGTAGATAAATCATTTGCTTCTCATGTATTTGAAGCTAAGCCGTCTATTTCGCACTGATTTGAAGCTAAATCATATGTTTTGCATGGATTTGAAGGTAACTTGTTTTATTCGCATGTATTTGAAGATAAATCATGTTCATCACAAGTATTTGAAGCTAAACCATTCGCTTCGCATGGATTTGAAGCAAAGCCATCAACTTCGCATTGATATGAAGATAAATCATGTATTTCGATTGGATTGAAGCTAACCTCGTTTGTTTCGCATGCAGTTGAAGCTAAATCATGTTTATCACAAGTATCTGAATATAAACCATCTGTTTCGCATGAATATTAAGCTAAACCATGTGTTTCGCATGAATTTGAAGCTATATGATGAGTTTCGCTTGGTTTTGAAGCTAACTCTTTTGTTTCGCCTGCATTTGAAGCTATATCACTTATATCGCAATTATCTGAAGATAAATCAGTTGTTTCTCATGTATTTGAAGCTAAGCCTTCCACTTCGCATTGATTTAAACCTAAATAATGTGTTTCGCTTGGATTTGAAGGTAAAGCGTTTGTTCCGCATGCAGTTGAAGCTAAATCATGTATATCACAAGTATTTGAAGCTAAACCATTTGTTTCGCATGAATTTGAAGCTATGCCTTCTACTTCGCATTGATTTGAAGCTAAATCATGTGTTTCGCATGGTTTTGAAGCTAACTCGTTTGTATCGCATGCAGTTGAAGCTAAATCATGTATATCTCAAGTATTTGAGCTAAACCATCTGTTTCGCATGGATTTGAAGATAAGTCTCCTACATCGCATTAATTTGAAGCTAACTCGATTGATTCGACTGCATTTGAATCTATATCACTTATATCGCAATTATCGGTAGATAAATCATTGCTTCTCATGTATTTGAAGCTAAGCCGTCTATTTCGCACTGATTTGAAGCTAAATCATATGTTTAGCATGGATTTGAAGCTAACTCGTTTTTTTCGCTTGTATTTGAAGATAAATCATGTATATTACAAGTATTTGAAGCTGAACCATTCGCTTCGCATGGATTTGAAGCAAAGCCTTCAACTCCGCATTGATTTGAAGATAAATCATATGTTTCGCTTCGATTTGAAGCTAACTCTTTTGTTTCGCCTGCATTTGAAGATAAGTCATGTATAGCACAAGTATTTGAAGCTAAACCATTTGTTTCGCATGGATTTGAATATAAGGCTACTACTTCGCATTGATTTGAAGTTAACTCGATTGTTTCGCCTGCATTTGAAGCTATATTACTTATATCGCAATTATCTGAAGATAAATCATTTGTTTCTCATGTATTTGAAGCTTAGCCTTCCACTTCCCATTGATTTGAACCTAAATAACGTGTTTCGCTTGGATTTGAAGGTAAAGCGCTTGTTTCGCATGCATTTGAAGCTAAATTATGTATATCACAAGTATTTTAAGCTAAACCATTTGATTCGCATGGATTTGAAATTAAGCATTCTACTTCGTACTGATTTGAAGATAAATCATGTGTTTCGTTTGAATTTGAAACTAAGCCTTCTACTTCGCATTGATTTGAAGCTAACTCGTTTGTTTCGCATGCAGTTGAAGCTAAATCATGTAAATCACAAGTATTTGAATCTAATCCATCTGTTTCGCAATAATATGAAGCAATGAAGCTAATCCATGTGATTCGCATGAATTTGAAACTAAATCATGTGTTTCGCATGGATTTGAAGCTGTATCACTTATATCGCAATTATCTGAAGATAAATCATTTGTTTCTCATGTGTTTGAAGCTAAGCCTTCTACTTCGCATTGATTCGAAGCTAAATCATGTGAATCGCATGGATTTGAATCTAACACGTTGTTTCGCATGCAGTTGAAGCTAAATCATGTATATCACAAGTATTTTAAGCTAAACCATTTGATTCTCATGGATTTGAAATTAAGCCTTCTACTTCGTACTGATTTGAAACTAAATCATGTGTTTCGTGTGAGTTGAAACTAAGCCTTCTACTTCGGATTGATTTGAAGCTAAATCTTGTGTTTCGCATGGATTTGAAGCTAACGGGTCTTTTTCGCCTGTATTTGAAGATAAATCATGTATATCACACGTATTTGAAGCTAAACCATTTGTTTCACATTTATTTGATGATAAGCCTTCTACGTCGCATTGATTTGAAGCTAAGCCTTCTATTTCGCATTGATTTGAAGGTAAATCATGTGTTTCGCTTGGATTTGAAGTTAACTCGTTTTTTTCGCATGCAGTTGAAGCTAAATCATGTTTATCACAAGTATCTGAATATAAACCATCTGTTTCGCATGAATATTAAGCTAAACCATGTGTTTCGTATGAATTTGAAGCTAGATGATGTGTTTCGCTTGGTTTTGAAGCTAACTCTTTTGTTTCGCCTGCATTTGAAGATAAGTCATGTATAGCACAAGTATTTGAAGCTAAACCATTTGTTTCGCATGGATTTGAAGATAAGCCTACTACTTCGCATTGATTTGAAGTTAACTCGATTGTTTCGCCTGCATTTGAAGCTATATTACTTATATCGCAATTATCTGAAGATAAATCATTTGTTTCTCATGAATTGAAGCTAAGCCTTCCACTTCCATTGATTTGAACCTAAATAATTTGTTTCGCTTGGATTTGGAGGTAAAGCGCTTGTTTCGCATGCATTTGAAGCTAAATTATGGTATATCACAAGTATTTTAAGCTAAACCATATGATTCGCATGGATTTGAAGCTAAGCCTACTACTTCGCATTGATATGAAGATAAATCATGTGCTTCGCTTGGATTTGAAGCTAACACGTTTGTTTAGCATGCAGTTGAAGCTAAAACATGTACATCACAAGTATCTGGATCTAATCCACCTGTTTCGCAAGAATATGAAGCTATGAAGCTAATCCATGTGATTCGTGTGAATTTGAAGCTAAATCATGTGTTTCGCATGGATTGAAGCTGTATCACTTATATCGCAATTATCTGAAGATAAATCATTGTTTCTCACGTATTTGAAGCTAAGCCTTCTACTTCGCATTGATTTGAAGCCAACTCGATTGTTTCGCCCGCATATGAAGCTATATCACTTATATCGCAATTATCTGAAGATAAATCATTTGTTTCTCATGTATTTGAAGATAAGCCTTGTATTTCGCATTGATTTGAAGCTAAATCATGTGTTTCGCATGGATTTGAAGCTAACTCGTTTGTTTCGCATGCAGTTGAAGCTAAATCATATTTATCACAAGTATCTGAGTATAAACCATGTGTTTCGCATGAATATTAAGCTAAATTATGTGTTTCGCATGAATTTGAAGCTAAATGGTGTGTTTCGCATGGATGTGAAGCTATCTCTTTTGTTTCGTCTGCATTTGAAGATAAATCATGTATATCACAAGTATTTGAAGCTAAACCGTTTGATTCGGCCGGATTTGAAGCTAAGCGTTCTACTTCGCATTGATTTGCAGCTAAGTCATGTGTTTCGCTTGGTTTTGAAGCTAACTCGTTTGTTTCGCTTGCAGTTGAAGCTAAATCATGTATAGCACAAGTATTTGAAGGTAAACCATTTGTTTCGCATGGATTTGAAGATAAGCCTTCTACTTCGCATTGATTTGAAGCTAAGTCATGTTTATCGCTTGAATTTGAAGCTAACTCGTTTGTTCCGCATGCATTTGAAGCTAAATTATGTATATCACAAGTATTTGAAGCTAAATCATATGTTTCGTTTGAATTTGAAACTAAGCCTTCTACTTCGCATTGATTGAAGCTAAATCGTGTGTTTCGCATGAATTTGAAGCTAATTCATGTATATCACAAGTATTTGAAGCTGAACCATATGTTTTGCGCGAATATTAAGCTAAACCATGTGTTTACAACGTATTTGAAGCTAAATCATGTGTTTCGCTGTGATTTGAAGCTAACAAGTTTGTTTCGCATGCAGATGAAGCTAAATCATGCTTATCAAAATTATTAGAAGCTTTAACCATTTGTTTCGCATGGATTTGAAGATAAGCCTCCTACTTCGCATTAATTTGAAGCTATCTCGATTGATTCTACTGCATTTGAATCTATATCACTTATATCGCAATTATCTGAAGACAAAGCATTTGCTTCTCATGTATTTGAAGCTAAGCCGTCTATTTCACATTGATTTGAAGCTAAATCATTTGTTTCGCATGGATTTGAAGCTAGCTCGTTTTTTTCGCCTGTATTTAAAGATAAATCATGTATATCACAAGTATTTGAAGCTAAACCATTTGTTTCGAATGAATTTGAAGCTAAGCCTTCTACTTCGCTTGATTTGAAGCTAAATCATGTGTTTCGCTTGGTTTGAAGCTAACTCGTTTGTTTCGCATGCAGTTGAAGCTAAATCATGCATATCACAAGTATTTGAAGCTAAACCATTTGTTTCGCATGAATTTGAATCTAAGCCTTCTACTTCGCATTGATTTGAAGGTAAGTCTTCTACTTCGCATTGATTTGGAGGTAAATCATGTGTTTCGCTTGGATTTGAAGCTAACTCGTTTGTTTCGTTTGCAGTTGAAGCTAAATCATGTTTATCGCAAGTATCTGAATATAAACCATCTGTGTCGCATGAATATTGAGCTAAACCATGTATTTCGCATGAATTTGAAGCTAAATGATGTGTTTCGCATGGATATGAAGCTAACTCTTTTGTTTCGCCTGCATTTGAAGATAAATCATGTATATCATAAGTATTTGAAGCTCAACCGTTTGATTCGCATGGATTTGATGCTATCCCTTCTACTTCGCATTGATTTGAAGCTAAATCATGTGTTTCGCTGTGATTTGAAGCTAACTCGTTTGTTTCGCATGGAGTTGAAGCTAAATCATGTTTATCAAAAGTATTAGAAGCTAAACCATTTGTTTCGCATGGATTTGAAGATAAGCCTCCTACTTCGCATTAATTTGAAGCTAACTCGATTGATTCTACTGCATTTGAATCTATATCACTTATATCGCAATTATCTGAAGATAAAGCATTTGCTTCTCATGTATTTGAAGCTAAGCCGTCTATTTCGCATTGATTTGAAGCTAAATCATATGTTTCGCATGGATTTGAAGCTAACTCGTTTTTTCGCCTGAATTTAAAGATAAATCATGTATATCACAAGTATTTGAAGCTAAATCATTTGTTTCACATTGATTTGATGATTAGCATTCTACATCGCATTGATTTGAAGCTAAGCCTTTTATTTCGCATTGATTTGAAGGTAAATCATGTATTTCGCTTGGATTTGAAGCTAACTCGTTTGTTTCGCATGCAGTTGAAGCTAAATCATGTTTATCACAAGTATCTGAATATAAACCATCTGTTTCGCATGAATATTAAGCTAAACCATGTGTTTCGCATGAATTTGAAGCTAAATGATGAGTTTCGCTTGGTTTTGAAGCTAACTCTTTTGTTTCGCCTGCATTTGAAGCTATATCACTTATATCGCAATTATCTGAAGATAAATCAGTTGTTTCTCATGTATTTGAAGCTAAGCCTTCCACTTCGCATTGATTTAAACCTAAATAATGTGTTTCGCTTGGATTTGAAGGTAAAGCGTTTGTATCGCATGCAGTTGCAGCTAAATCATGTATATCTCAAGTATTTGAAGCTAAACCATCTGTTTCGCATGGATTTGAAGATAAGTCTCCTACTTCGCATTAATTTGAAGCTAACTCGATTGATTCGACTGCATTTGAATCTATATCACTTATATCGCAATTATCTGTAGATAAATCATTGCTTCTCATGTATTTGAAGCTAAGCCGTCTATTTCGCACTGATTTGAAGCTAAATCATATGTTTTGCATGGATTTGAAGATAACTCGTTTTATTCGCCTGTATTTGAAGATAAATCATGTACATCACAAGTATTTGAAGATAAACCATTCGCTTCGCATGGATTTGAAGCAAAGCCATCAACTTCGCATTGATATGAAGATAAATCATGTGTTTCGCATGGATTTGAAGCTAACTCGTTTGTTTCGCATGCAGTTGAATCTAAATCATATTTATCACAAGTATCTGAGTATAAACCATGTGTTTCGCATGAATATTAAGCTAAATTATGTGTTTCGCATGAATTTGAATATAAATGATGTGTTTCGCATGGATTTGAAGCTATCTCTTTTGTTTCGCCTGCATTTGAAGATAAATCATGTATATCACAAGTATTTGAAGCTAAACCGTTTGATTCGCACGGATTTGAAGCTAAGCGTTCTACTTCGCATTGATTTGCAGCTAAATCATGTGTTTCGCTTGGTTTTGAAGCTCACTCGTTTGTTTCGCTTGCATTTGAAGCTAAATTATGTGTATCACAAGTATTTTAAGCTAAACCATTTGATTCGCATGGATTTGACATTAAGCCTTTAACTTCGTACTGATTTGAAGCTAAATCATGTGTTTCGTTTGAATTTGAAACTAAGCCTTCTACTTCGCATTGATTTGAAGCTAAATCATATGTTTAGCATGGATTAGAAGCTAACTCGTTTTTTTCGGCTGTATTTAAAGATAAATCATGTATATCACAAGTATTTGAAGCTAAACCATTTGTTTCACATTGATTTGATGATTAGCATTCTAGGTCGCATTGATTTGAAGCTAAGCCTTCTATTTCGCATTGATTTGAAGGTAAATCATGTATTTCGCTTGGATTTGAAGCTAACTCGTTTGTTTCGCATGCAGTTGAAGCTAAATCATGTTTATCACAAGTATCTGAATATAAACCATCTGTTTCGCATGAATATTAAGCTAAACCATGTGTTTCGCATGAATTTGAAGCTAAATGATGAGTTTCGCTTGGTTTTGAAGCTAACTCTTTTGTTTCGCCTGCATTTGAAGCTATATCACTTATATCGCAATTATCTGAAGATAAATCAGTTGTTTCTCATGTATTTGAAGCTAAGCCTTCCACTTCGCATTGATTTAAACCTAAATAATGTGTTTCGCTTGGATTTGAAGGTAAAGCGTTTGTTTCGCATGCAGTTGAAGCTAAATCATGTATATCACAAGTATTTGAAGCTAAACCATTTGTTTCGCATGAATTTGAAGCTATGCCTTCTACTTCGCATTGATTTGAAGCTAAATCATGTGTTTCGCATGGTTTTGAAGCTAACTCGTTTGTATCGCATGCAGTTGAAGCTAAATCATGTATATCTCAAGTATTTGAAGCTAAACCATCTGTTTCGCATGGATTTGAAGATAAGTCTCCTACTTCGCATTAATTTGAAGCTAACTCGATTGATTCGACTGCATTTGAATCTATATCACTTATATCGCAATTATCTGTAGATAAATCATTTGCTTCTCATGTATTTGAAGCTAAGCCGTCTATTTCGCACTGATTTGAAGCTAAATCATATGTTTTGCATGGATTTGAAGGTAACTCGTTTTATTCGCCTGTATTTGAAGATAAATCATGTACATCACAAGTATTTGAAGCTAAACCATTCGCTTCGCATGGATTTGAAGCAAAGCCATCAACTTCGCATTGATATGAAGATAAATCATGTGTTTCGCATGGATTTGAAGCTAACTCGTTTGTTTCGCATGCAGTTGAGGCTAAATCATATTTATCACAAGTATCTGAGTATAAACCATGTGTTTCGCATGAATATTAAGCTAAATTATGTGTTTCGCATGAATTTGAAGAAAAATGATGTGTTTCGCATGGATTTGAAGCTATCTCTTTTGTTTCGCCTGCATTTGATGATAAATCATGTATATCACAAGTATTTGAAGCTAAACCGTTTGATTCGCACGGATTTGAAGCTAAGCGTTCTACTTCGCATTGATTTGCAGCTAAATCATGTGTTTCGCTTGGTTTTGAAGCTAACTCGTTTGTTTCGCTTGCAGTTGAAGCTAAATCATGTATAGCACAAGTATTTGAAGGTAAACCTTTTGTTTCGCATGGATTTGAAGATAAGCCTTCTACTTCGCATTGATTTGTAGCTATGTCATGTTTATCGCTTGAATTTGAATCTAACTCGTTTGTTTCGCATGCATTTGAAGCTATATTATGTATATCACAAGTATTTTAAGCTAAACCATTTGATTCGCATGGATTTGACATTAAGCCTTTAACTTCGTACTGATTTGAAGCTAAATCATGTGTTTCGTTTGAATTTGAAACTAAGCCTTCTACTTCGCATTGATTTGAAGCTAAATCATATGTTTAGCATGGATTAGAAGCTAACTCGTTTTTTTCGCCTGTATTTGAAGATAAATCATGTATATCACAAGTATTTGAAGCTAAACCATTCGCTTCGCATGGATTTGAAGCAAAGCCTTCAAGTCCGCATTGATTTGAAGATAAATCATGTGTTTCGCTTGGATTTGAAGCTAACTCGTTTGTTTCGCATGCAGTTGAAGCTAAATCATGTTTATCACAAGTATCTGAATATAAACCATCTGTTTCGCATGGATTTGAAGATAAGTCTCCTACTTCGCATTAATTTGAAGCTAACTCGATTGATTCGACTGCATTTGAATCTATATCACTTATATCGCAATTATCTGTAGATAAATCATTGCTTCTCATGTATTTGAAGCTAAGCCGTCTATTTCGCACTGATTTGAAGCTAAATCATATGTTTTGCATGGATTTGAAGGTAACTCGATTTATTCGCCTGTATTTGAAGATAAATCATGTACATCACAAGTATTTGAAGATAAACCATTCGCTTCGCATGGATTTGAAGCAAAGCCATCAACTTCGCATTGATATGAAGATAAATCATGTGTTTCGCATGGATTTGAAGCTAACTCGTTTGTTTCGCATGCAGTTGAATCTAAATCATATTTATCACAAGTATCTGAGTATAAACCATGTGTTTCGCATGAATATTAAGCTAAATTATGTGTTTCGCATGAATTTGAAGATAAATGATGTGTTTCGCATGGATTTGAAGCTATCTCTTTTGTTTCGCCTGCATTTGAAGATAAATCATGTATATCACAAGTATTTGAAGCTAAACCGTTTGATTCGCACGGATTTGAAGCTAAGCGTTCTACTTCGCATTGATTTGCAGCTAAATCATGTGTTTCGCTTGGTTTTGAAGCTAACTCGTTTGTTTCGCTTGCATTTGAAGCTAAATTATGTGTATCACAAGTATTTTAAGCTAAACCATTTGATTCGCATGGATTTGACATTAAGCCTTTAACTTCGTACTGATTTGAAGCTAAATCATGTGTTTCGTTTGAATTTGAAACTAAGCCTTCTACTTCGCATTGATTTGAAGCTAAATCATATGTTTAGCATGGATTAGAAGCTAACTCGTTTTTTTCGGCTGTATTTAAAGATAAATCATGTATATCACAAGTATTTGAAGCTAAACCATTTGTTTCACATTGATTTGATGATTGGCATTCTAGGTCGCATTGATTTGAAGCTAAGCCTTCCATTTCGCATTGATTTGAAGGTAAATCATGTATTTCGCTTGGATTTGAAGCTAACTCGTTTGTTTCGCATGCAGTTGAAGCTAAATCATGTTTATCACAAGTATCTGAATATAAACCATCTGTTTCGCATGAATATTAAGCTAAACCATGTGTTTCGCATGAATTTGAAGCTAAATGATGAGTTTCGCTTGGTTTTGAAGCTAACTCTTTTGTTTCGCCTGCATTTGAAGCTATATCACTTATATCGCAATTATCTGAAGATAAATCAGTTGTTTCTCATGTATTTGAAGCTAAGCCTTCCACTTCGCATTGATTTAAACCTAAATAATGTGTTTCGCTGGGATTTGAAGGTAAAGCGTTTGTTTCGCATGCAGTTGAAGCTAAATCATGTATATCACAAGTATTTGAAGCTAAACCATTTGTTTCGCATGAATTTGAAGCTATGCCTTCTACTTCGCATTGATTTGAAGCTAAATCATGTGTTTCGCATGGTTTTGAAGCTAACTCGTTTGTATCGCATGCAGTTGAAGCTAAATCATGTATATCTCAAGTATTTGAAGCTAAACCATCTGCTTCGCATGGATTTGAAGATAAGTCTCCTACTTCGCATTAATTTGAAGCTAACTCGATTGATTCGACTGCATTTGAATCTATATCACTTATATCGCAATTATCTGTAGATAAATCATTTGCTTCTCATGTATTTGAAGCTAAGCCGTCTATTTCGCACTGATTTGAAGCTAAATCATATGTTTTGCATGGATTTGAAGGTAACTCGTTTTATTCGCCTGTATTTGAAGATAAATCATGTACATCACAAGTATTTGAAGCTAAACCATTCGCTTCGCATGGATTTGAAGCAAAGCCATCAACTTCGCATTGATATGAAGATAAATCATGTGTTTCGCATGGATTTGAAGCTAACTCGTTTGTTTCGCATGCAGTTGAGGCTAAATCATATTTATCACAAGTATCTGAGTATAAACCATGTGTTTCGCATGAATATTAAGCTAAATTATGTGTTTCGCATGAATTTGAAGAAAAATGATGTGTTTCGCATGGATTTGAAGCTATCTCTTTTGTTTCGCCTGCATTTGATGATAAATCATGTATATCACAAGTATTTGAAGCTAAACCGTTTGATTCGCACGGATTTGAAGCTAAGCGTTCTACTTCGCATTGATTTGCAGCTAAATCATGTGTTTCGCTTGGTTTTGAAGCTAACTCGTTTGTTTCGCATGCAGTTGAAGCTAAATCATGTTTATCACAAGTATCTGAATATAAACCATCTGTTTCGCATGAATATTAAGCTAAACCATGTGTTTCGCATGAATTTGAAGCTAAATGATGAGTTTCGCTTGGTTTTGAAGCTAACTCTTTTGTTTCGCCTGCATTTGAAGCTATATCACTTATATCGCAATTATCTGAAGATAAATCAGTTGTTTCTCATGTATTTGAAGCTAAGCCTTCCACTTCGCATTGATTTAAACCTAAATAATGTGTTTCGCTTGGATTTGAAGGTAAAGCGTTTGTATCGCATGCAGTTGAAGCTAAATCATGTATATCTCAAGTATTTGAAGCTAAACCATCTGTTTCGCATGGATTTGAAGATAAGTCTCCTACTTCGCATTAATTTGAAGCTAACTCGATTGATTCGACTGCATTTGAATCTATATCACTTATATCGCAATTATCTGTAGATAAATCATTGCTTCTCATGTATTTGAAGCTAAGCCGTCTATTTCGCACTGATTTGAAGCTAAATCATATGTTTTGCTTGGATTTGAAGGTAACTCGATTTATTCGCCTGTATTTGAAGATAAATCATGTACATCACAAGTATTTGAAGATAAACCATTCGCTTCGAATGGATTTGAAGCAAAGCCATCAACTTCGCATTGATATGAAGATAAATCATGTGTTTCGCATGGATTTGAAGCTAACTCGTATGTTTCGCATGCAGTTGAATCTAAATCATATTTATCACAAGTATCTGAGTATAAACCATGTGTTTCGCATGAATATTAAGCTAAATTATGTGTTTCGCATGAATTTGAAGATAAATGATGTGTTTCGCATGGATTTGAAGCTATCTCTTTTGTTTCGCCTGCATTTGAAGATAAATCATGTATATCACAAGTATTTGAAGCTAAACCGTTTGATTCGCACGGATTTGAAGCTAAGCGTTCTACTTCGCATTGATTTGCAGCTAAATCATGTGTTTCGCTTGGTTTTGAAGCTAACTCGTTTGTTTCGCTTCCATTTGAAGCTAAATTATGTGTATCACAAGTATTTTAAGCTAAACAATTTGATTCGCATGGATTTGACATTAAGCCTTTAACTTCGTACTGTTTTGAAGCTAAATCATGTGTTTCGTTTGAATTTGAAACTAAGCCTTCTACTTCGCATTGATTTGAAGCTAAATCATATGTTTAGCATGGATTAGAAGCTAACTCGTTTTTTTCGGCTGTATTTATAGATAAATCATGTATATCACAAGTATTTGAAGCTAAACCATTTGTTTCACATTGATTTGATGATTAGCATTCTAGGTCGCATTGATTTGAAGCTAAGCCTTCTATTTCGCATTGATTTGAAGGTAAATCATGTATTTCGCTTGGATTTGAAGCTAACTCGTTTGTTTCGCATGCAGTTGAAGCTAAATCATGTTTATCACAAGTATCTGAATATAAACCATCTGTTTCGCATGAATATTAAGCTAAACCATGTGTTTCGCATGAATTTGAAGCTAAATGATGAGTTTCGCTTGGTTTTGAAGCTAACTCTTTTGTTTCGCCTGCATTTGAAGCTATATCACTTATATCGCAATTATCTGAAGATAAATCAGTTGTTTCTCATGTATTTGAAGCTAAGCCTTCCACTTCGCATTGATTTAAACCTAAATAATGTGTTTCGCTTGGATTTGAAGGTAAAGCGTTTGTTTCGCATGCAGTTGAAGCTAAATCATGTATATCACAAGTATTTGAAGCTAAACCATTTGTTTCGCATGAATTTGAAGCTATGCCTTCTACTTCGCATTGATTTGAAGCTAAATCATGTGTTTCGCATGGTTTTGAAGCTAACTCGTTTGTATCGCATGCAGTTGAAGCTAAATCATGTATATCTCAAGTATTTGAAGCTAAACCATCTGTTTCGCATGGATTTGAAGATAAGTCTCCTACTTCGCATTAATTTGAAGCTAACTCGATTGATTCGACTGCATTTGAATCTATATCACTTATATCGCAATTATCTGTAGATAAATCATTTGCTTCTCATGTATTTGAAGCTAAGCCGTCTATTTCGCACTGATTTGAAGCTAAATCATATGTTTTGCATGGATTTAAAGGTAACTCGTTTTATTTGCCTGTATTTGAAGATAAATCATGTACGTCACAAGTATTTGAAGATAAACCATTCGCTTCGCATGGATCTGAAGCAAAGCCATCAACTTCGCATTGATATGAAGATAAATCATGTGTTTCGCATGGATTTGAAGCTAACTCGTTTGCTTCGCATGCAGTTGAATCTAAATCATATTTATCACAAGTATCTGAGTATAAACCATGTGTTTCGCATGAATATTAAGCTAAATTATGTGTTTCGCATGAATATGAAGATAAATGATGTGTTTCGCATGGATTTGAAGCTATCTCTTTTGTTTCGCCTGCATTTGAAGATAAATCATGTATATCACAAGTATTTGAAGCTAAACCGTTTGATTCGCACGGATTTGAAGCTAAGCGTTCTACTTCGCATTGATTTGCAGCTAAATCATGTGTTTCGCTTGGTTTTGAAGCTAACTCGTTTGTTTCGCTTCCATTTGAAGCTAAATTATGTGTATCACAAGTATTTTAAGCTAAACCTTTTGTTTCGCATGGATTTGAAGATAAGCCTTCTACTTCGCATTGATTTGTAGCTATGTCATGTTTATCGCTTGAATTTGAAGCTAACTCGTTTGTTTCGCATGCATTTGAAGCTAAATTATGTATATCACAAGTATTTTAAGCTAAACCATTTGATTCGCATGGATTTGACATTAAGCCTTTAACTTCGTACTGATTTGAAGCTAAATCATGTGTTTCGTTTGAATTTGAAACTAAGCCTTCTACTTCGCATTGATTTGAAGCTAAATCATATGTTTAGCATGGATTAGAAGCTAACTCGTTTTTTTCGCCTGTATTTGAAGATAAATCATGTATATCACAAGTATTTGAAGCTAAACCATTCGCTTCGCATGGATTTGAAGCAAAGCCTTCAAGTCCGCATTGATTTGAAGATAAATCATGTGTTTCGCTTGGATTTGAAGCTAACTCGTTTGTTTCGCATGCAGTTGAAGCTAAATCATGTATATCACAAGTATTTGAAGCTAAACCATTTGTTTCACATTTATTTGATGATAAGCCTTCTACGTCGCATTGATTTGAAGCTAAGCCTTCTATTTCGCATTGATTTGAAGGTAAATCATGTGTTTCGCTTGGATTTGAAGTTAACTCGTTTTCTTCGCATGCAGTTGAAGCTAAATAATGTTTATCACAAGTATCTGAATATAAACCATCTGTTTCGCATGAATATTAAGCTAAACCATGTGTTTTGCATGAATTTGAAGCTAAATGATGTATTTCGCTTGGTTTTGAAGCTAACTCTTTTGTTTCGCCTGCATTTGAAGCTATATCACTTATATCGCAATTATCTGAAGATAAATCATTTGTTTCTCATGTATTTGAAGCTAAGCCTTCCACTTCGCATTGATTTGAACCTAAATAATGTGTTTCGCTTGTATTTGAAGGTAAAGCGTTTGTTTCGCATGCAGTTGAAGCTATAACATGTACATCACAAGTATCTGAATCGAATCCAACTGTTTCGCAAGAATATGAAGATATGAAGCTAATCCATGTGATTCGCATGAATTTGAAACTAACTCATGTGTTTCGCATGGATTTGAAGCTGTATCACTTATATCGCAATTATGTGAAGATAAATCATTTGTTTCTCATGCGTTTGAAGCTAAGCCTTCTACTTCGCATTGATTCGAAGCTAAATCATGTGAATCGCATGGATTTGAAGCTAACTCGTTTGTTTCGCATGCAGTTGAAGCTAAATCATGTATATGACAAGTATTTGAAGCTAAATTATTTGTTTCGCATGGATTTGAAGCAAGGCCTTCAACTTCGCATTGATTTGAAGCTAAATCATGTGTAGCGCATGGATTTGAAGCTGACTCGTTTGTTTCGCATGCAGTTGAAGCTAAATCATGTATATCACAAGTATTTGAAGCTAAACCATTTGTTTCGCATTAATTTGAAGCTAAGCCTTCTACTTCGCATTAATTTGAAGCTAACTCGATTGATTCGAATGCATTCGAATTTATGTCACTTATATCGCAATTATCTGAAGATAAATCATTTGCTTCTCATGTATTTGAAGATAAGCCTCCTACTTCGCATTGATTTGATGCTAAATCGTGTGTTTCGCATGGATTTCAAGATAACTCGTTTCTTTCGCATGCAGATGAAGCTAAATCATGTATATCACAATTATTTGAAGCTGAACAATTTGTTTCGCATGGATTTAAAGCTATGCCTTCAAGTTCGCATTGATTTGAAGCTAAATCATATGTTTAGCATGGATTAGAAGCTAACTCGTTTTTTTCGCCTGTATTTGAAGATAAATCATGTATATCACAAGTATTTGAAGCTAAACCATTTGTTTCACATTTATTTGATGATAAGCCTTCTACGTCGCATTGATTTGAAGCTAAGCCTTCTATTTCGCATTGATTTGAAGGTAAATCATGTGTTTCGCTTGGATTTGAAGTTAATTCGTTTTTTTCGCATGCAGTTGAAGCTAAATCATGTTTATCACAAGTATCTGAATATAAACCATCTGTTTCGCATGAATATTAAGCTAAACCATGTGTTTCGCATGAATTTGAAGCTAAATGATGTGTTTCGCTTGGTTTTGAAGCTAACTCTTTTGTTTCGCCTGCATTAGAAGATAAGTCATGTATAGTACAAGTATTTGAAGCTAAACCATTTGTTTCGCATGGATTTGAAGATAAGCCTACTACTTCGCATTGATTTGAAGTTAACTCGATTGTTTCGCCTGCATTTGAAACTATATTACTTATATCGCAATTATCTGAAGATAAATCATTTGTTTCTCATGTATTTGAAGCTAAGCCTTCCACTTCCCATTGATTTGAACCTAAATAATGTGTTTCGCTTGGATTTGAAGGTAAAGCGCTTGTTTCGCATGCATTTGAAGCTAAATTATATATATCACGAGTATTTTAAGCTAAATCATTTGATTCGCATGGATTTGAAATTAAGCCTTCTACATCGTACTGATTTGAAGCTAAATCATGTGTTTCGTTTGAATTTGAAACTAACTCATGTGTTTCGCATGGATTTGAAGCTGTATCACTTATATCGCAATTATGTGAAGATAAATCATTTGTTTCTCATGCGTTTGAAGCTAAGCCTTCTACTTCGCATTGATTCGAAGCTAAATCATGTGAATCGCATGGATTTGAAGCTAACTCGTTTGTTTCGCATGCAGTTGAAGCTAAATCATGTATATGACAAGTATTTGAAGCTAAACTATTTGTTTCGCATGGATTTGAAGCAAAGCCTTCAACTTCGCATTGATTTGAAGCTAAATCATGTGTAGCGCATGGATTTGAAGCTGACTCGTTTGTTTCGCATGCAGTTGAAGCTAAATCATGTATATCACAAGTATTTGAAGCTATACCATTTGTTTCGCATTAATTTGAAGCTAAGCCTTCTTCTTCGCATTAATTTGAAGCTAACTCGATTGATTCGAATGCATTCGAATTTATGTCACTTATATCGCAATTATCTGAAGATAAATCATTTGCTTCTCATGTATTTGAAGATAAGCCTCCTACTTCGCATTGATTTGATGCTAAATCGTGTGTTTCGCATGGATTTCAAGATAACTCGTTTCTTTCGCATGCAGATGAAGCTAAATCATGTATATCACAATTATTTGAAGCTGAACAATTTGTTTCGCATGGATTTAAAGCTATGCCTTCAAGTTCGCATTGATTTGAAGCTAAATCATGTGTTTCGCATGGATTTCAAGATGACTCCTTCGTTTGGCATGAAGTTGAACCTAAATCATGTATATCACAAGTATTTGATGCTAAACCATTTGTTTCGCATTGATTTGAAGCTAAGGCTTATACTTAGCATTGTTTTGATGTTAAGTCATGTGTTTCCCTTGGGTATGAAGCAAAATCGTTTGTTTCGCATGCAGTTGAAGCTAAATCATGCATATCACAAGTATTTGAAGCTAAACCATTTGTTTCGCATGAATTTGAATCTAAGCCTTCTACTTCGCATTGATTTGAAGGTAAGTCTTCTACTTCGCATTGATTTGGAGGTAAATCATGTGTTTCGCTTGGATTTGAAGCTAACTCGTTTGTTTCGTTTGCAGTTGAAGCTAAATCATGTTTATCGCAAGTATCTGAATATAAACCATCTGTGTCGCATGAATATTGAGCTAAAACATGTATTTCGCATGAATTTGAAGCTAAATGATGTGTTTCGCATGGATATGAAGCTAACTCTTTTGTTTCGCCTGCATTTGAAGATAAATCATGTATATCATAAGTATTTGAAGCTCAACCGTTTGATTCGCATGGATTTGAAGCTATCCCTTCTACTTCGCATTGATTTGAAGCTAAATCATGTGTTTCGCTGTGATTTGAAGCTAACTCGTTTGTTTCGCATGGAGTTGAAGCTAAATCATGTTTATCAACAGTATTAGAAGCTAAACCATTTGTTTCGCATGGATTTGAAGATAAGCCTCCTACTTCGCATTAATTTGAAGCTAACTCGATTGATTCTACTGCATTTGAATCTATATCACTTATATCGCAATTATCTGAAGATAAAGCATTTGCTTGTCATGTATTTGAAGCTAAGCCGTCTATTTCGCATTGATTTGAAGCTAAATCATATGTTTCGCATGGATTTGAAGCTAACTCGTTTTTTTCGCCTGAATTTAAAGATAAATCATGTATATCACACGTATTTGAAGCTAAACCATTCGCTTCGCACGGATTTGAAGCAAAGCCTTCAACTTCGCATTGATTTGAAGATAAATCATGTGTTTCGCTTGGATTTGAAGCTAACTCGTTTGTTTCGCATGCAGTTGAAGCTAATTCATGTATATCACAAGTATTTGAAGCTTAACCATTTGTTTCACATTGATTTGATGATAAGCATTCTACGTCGCATTGATTTGAAGCTAAGCCTTCTATTTCGCATTGATTTGAAGGTATATCATGTGTTTCGCTTGGATTTGAAGCTAACTCGTTTGTTTCGCATGCAGTTGAAGCTAAATCATATTTATCACAAGTATCTGAATATAAACCATCTGTTTCGCATGAATATTAAGCTAAACCATGTGTTTCGCATGAATTTGAAGCTAAATGATGTATTTCGCTTGGTTTTGAAGCTAACTCTTTTGTTTCGCCTGCATTTGAAGCTATATCACTTATATCGCAATTATCTGAAGATAAATCATTTGTTTCTCATGTATTTGAAGCTAAGCCTTCCACTTCGCATTGATTTGAACCTAAATAATGTGTTTCGCTTGTATTTGAAGGTAAAGCGTTTGTTTCGCATGCAGTTGAAGCTAAATCATGTATATCACAAGTATTTGAAGCTAAACCATTTGTTTCGCATGAATTTGAAGCTATGCCTTCTACTTCGCATTGATTTGAAGCTAAATCATGTGTTTCGCATGGTTTTGAAGCTAACTCGTTTGTATCGCATGCAGTTGAAACTAAATCATGTTTATCACAAGTAAATCCATGTTTCGCATGGATTTGAAGATAAGTCTCCTACTTCGCATTGATTTGAAGCTAAATCATGTGTTTCGCATGGTTTTGAAGCTAACTCGTTTGTATCGCATGCAGTTGAAGCTAAATCATGTATATCTCAAGTATTTGAAGCTAAACCATCTGTTTCGCATTGATTTGAAGATAAGTCTCCTACTTCGCATTAATTTGAAGCTAACTCGATTGATTCGACTGCATTTGAATCTATGTCACTTATATCACAATTATCTGTAGATAAATCATTTGCTTCTCATGTATTTGAAGCTAAGCCGTCTATTTCGCACTGATTTGAAGCTAAATCATATGTTTTGCATGGATTTGAAGGTAACTCGTTTTATTCGCCTGTATTTGAAGATAAATCATGTACATCACAAGTATTTGAAGATAAACCATTCGCTTCGCATGGATTTGAAGCAAAGCCATCAACTTCGCATTGATATGAAGATAAATCATGTGTTTCGCATGGATTTGAAGCTAACTCGTTTGTTTCGCATGCAGTTGAATCTAAATCATATTTATCACAAGTATCTGAGTATAAACCATGTGTTTCGCATGAATATTAAGCTAAATTATGTGTTTCGCATGAATTTGAAGATAAATGATGTGTTTCGCATGGATTTAAAGCTATCTCTTTTGTTTCGCCTGCATTTGAAGATAAATCATGTATATCACAAGTATTTGAAGCTAAACCGTTTGATTCGCACGGATTTGAAGCTAAGCGTTCTACTTCGCATTGATTTGCAGCTAAATCATGTGTTTCGCTTGGTTTTGAAGCTAACTCGTTTGTTTCGCTTGCAGTTGAAGCTAAATCATGTATAGCACAAGTATTTGAAGGTAAACCATTTGTTTCGCATGGATTTGAAGATAAGCCTTCTACTTCGCATTGATTTGAAGCTATGTCATGTTTATCGCTTGAATTTGAAGCTAACTCGTTTGTTTCGCATGCATTTGAAGCTAAATTATGTATATCACAAGTATTTTAAGCTAAACCATTTGATTCGCATGGATTTGACATTAAGCCTTTAACTTCGTACTGATTTGAAGCTAAATGATGAGTTTCGCTTGGTTTTGAAGCTAACTCTATTGTTTCGCCTGCATTTGAAGCTATATCACTTATATCGCAATTATCTGAAGATAAATCAGTTGTTTCTCATGTATTTGAAGCTAAGCCTTCCACTTCGCATTGATTTAAACCTAAATAATGTGTTTCGCTTGGATTTGAAGGTAAAGCGTTTGTTTCGCATGCAGTTGAAGCTAAATCATGTATATCACAAGTATTTGAAGCTAAACCATTTGTTTCGCATGAATTTGAAGCTATGCCTTCTACTTCGCATTGATTTGAAGCTAAATCATGTGTTTCGCATGGTTTTGAAGCTAACTCGTTTGTATCGCATGCAGTTGAAGCTAAATCATGTATCTCTCAAGTATTTGAAGCTAAACCATCTGCTTCGCATGGATTTGAAGATAAGTCTCCTACTTCGCATTAATTTGAAGCTAACTCGATTGATTCGACTGCATTTGAATCTATATCACTTATATCGCAATTATCTGTAGATAAATCATTTGCTTCTCATGTATTTGAAGCTAAGCCGTCTATTTCGCACTGATTTGAAGCTAAATCATATGTTTTGCATGGATTTGAAGGTAACTCGTTTTATTCGCCTGTATTTGAAGATAAATCATGTACATCACAAGTATTTGAAGCTAAACCATTCGCTTCGCATGGATTTGAAGCAAAGCCATCAACTACGCATTGATAT
This sequence comes from Megalopta genalis, assembly GCF_051020955.1. NCBI lineage: Eukaryota > Metazoa > Arthropoda > Insecta > Hymenoptera > Halictidae > Megalopta > Megalopta genalis. The sequence goes on from NW_027476131.1 coordinate 825,921, forward strand.
GAAGATAAATCATGTGTTTCGCATGGATTTGAAGCTAACTCGTTTGTTTCGCATGCAGTTGAAGCTAAATCATATTTATCACAAGTATCTGAGTATAAACCATGTGTTTCGCATGAATATTAAGCTAAATTATGTGTTTCGCATTGATTTGAAGATAAATCATGTGTTTCGCTTGGATTTGAAGCTAACTCGTTTGTTTCGCATGCAGTTGAAGCTAAATCATGTATATCACAAGTATTTGAAGCTAAACCATTTGTTTCGCATGAATTTGAAGCTATGCCTTCTACTTCGCATTGATTTGAAGCTAAATCATGCGTTTCGCATGGTATTGAAGCTAACTCGTTTGTATCGCATGCAGTTGAAGCTAAATCATGTATATCTCCAGTATTTGAAGCTAAACCATCTATTTCCCATGGATTTGAAGATAAGTCTCCTACTTCGCATTAATTTGAAGCTAACTCGATTGATTCGACTGCATTTGAATCTATATCACTTATATCGCAATTATCTGTAGATAAATCATTTGCTTCTCATGTATTTGAAGCTAAGCCGTCTATTTCGCACTGATTTGAAGCTAAATCATATGTTTTGCATGGATTTGAAGGTAACTCATTTTATTCGCCTGTATTTGAAGATAAATCATGTACATCACAAGTATTTGAAGCTAAACCATTCGCTTCGCATGGATTTGAAGCAAAGCCATCAACTTCGCATTGATATGAAGATAAATCATGTATTTCGCTTGGATTTGAAGCTAACTCGTTTGTTTCGCATGCAGTTGAAGCTAAATCATGTTTATCACAAGTATCTGAATATAAACCATCTGTTTCGCATGAATATTAAGCTAAACCATGTGTTTCGCATGAATTTGAAGCTAAATGATGAGTTTCGCTTGGTTTTGAAGCTAACTCTTTTGTTTCGCCTGCATTTGAAGCTATATCACTTATATCGCAATTATCTGAAGATAAATCAGTTGTTTCTCATGTATTTGAAGCTAAGCCTTCCACTTCGCATTGATTTAAACCTAAATAATGTGTTTCGCTTGGATTTGAAGGTAAAGCGTTTTTTCGCATGCAGTTGAAGCTAAATCATGTATATCACAAGTATTTGAAGCTAAACCATTTGTTTCGCATGAATTTGAAGCTATGCCTTCTACTTCGCATTGATTTGAAGCTAAATCATGTGTTTCGCATCGATTGGAAGCTAACTCGTTTGTTTCGCATGCAGTTGAAGCTAAATCATATTTATCACAAGTATCTGAGTATAAACCATGTGTTTCGCATGAATATTAAGCTAAATTATGTGTTTCGCATGAATTTGAAGCTAAATGATGTGTTTCGCATGGATTTGAAGCTAACTCGTTTGTTTCGCATGCAGTTGAAGCTAAATCATGTAAATCACAAGTATTTGAATATAAACCATGTGTTTCGCATGGATTTGAAGCTAACTCGTTTTTTTCGCCCGTATTTGAAGATAAAGCATGTATATCAAAAGTATTTGAAGCTAAACCATTCGCTTCGCATGGATTTGAAGCTAAATCATATGTTTCGCATGGATTTGAAGCTAACTCGTTTTCTTCGCCTGTATTTGAAGATAAATCATGTATATCACAAGTATTTGAAGCTAAACCATTTGTTTCGGATTGATTTGAAGCTAAGCCTTCTACTTCGCATTGATTTGATGCTAAATCATATGTTTCGCATGGATTTGAAACTAACTCGTTTGTTTCGTCTTCATTTGAAGCTGTTCCATTTATATCGCAAGTGTTTGAAGCTAAACCATTTGTTTCGAATGGATTTGAAGATAAGCCTTCTACTTCGCATTGATTTAAATCTAAATCGTGTGTATGGCATGGATTCGAAGCTAACTCGTTTGTTTCGCCTGCATTTGAAGTTAAATCATGTATATCACAAGTATTTGGAGCTAAAACATTCGCTTCGCATGGGTTTGAAGCAAAACTTTCATCTTCGCATTGATTTGAAGATAAATCATGCGTTTCGCTTGGATAAGAAGCTAACTCGTTTGCTTCGCCTGCATTTGAAGCTAAATCATGTATATCACAAGTATTTGAAGCTAAACCATTTGATTCGCGTGTATTTGAACCTAAGCATTCCAATTCGCATTGATTTGAAGCTAAATCATATGTTTCGCATGGATTTGAAGCTAACTCGTTTTCTTCGCCTGTATTTGAAGATAAATCATGTATATCACAAGTATTTGAAGCTAAACCATTTGTTTCGGATTGATTTGAAGCTAAGCCTTGTACTTCGCATTGATATAAATCTAAATCGTGTGTATGGCATGGATTCGAAGCTAACTCGTTTGTTCCGCCTGCATTTGAAGTTAAATCATGTATACCACAAGTATTTGGAGCTAAAATATTCGCTTCGCATGGGTTTGAAGCAAAACTTTCATCTTCGCATTGATTTGAAGATAAATCATGCGTTTCGCTTGGATTTGAAGCTAACACGTTTGTTTCGCATGCAGTTGATGCTAAATCATGTATAAAACAAGTATTTGAAGCTAAACCATTTATTTCGCGTGTATTTGAAGCTAAGACTTCTACTTTGCATGAAATTGAAGCTATGTCATGTGTTTCGCTTGGATTTGAAACTAACTCGTTTGTTTCGTCTTCATTTGAAGCTGTTTCATTTATATCGCAAGTATTTGATGGTAAACCATTTGTTTCGGATGGATTTGAAGATAAGTCTTCTACTTCGCATTCATTTAAATCTAAATCGTGTGTATGGCATGGATTTGAAGCTAACTCGTTTGTTTCGCATGCATTTGAAGCTAAATCATGTATATCACAAGTATTTGAAGCTAAGCCATTTGTTTCGGATTGATTTGAAGCTAAGCCTTCTACTTCGCTTTGATTTGTAGATAAACCACGTGATTCGCATGGACTTGAAGCTAACTCGTTTGTTTCGCATGCAGTTGAAGCTATATCACTTATATCGCAAGTATTTGAAGCTAAATCGTTTGTGTCGCATGGATTCGAAAATCAGCCTTCTACTTCGCATTGATCTGAAGCTAAATCATGTGTTTCGCTTGGATATGAAGCTCACTCGTTTGTTTTTCCAGCATTTGAAGCTATATCACTTATATCGCAAGTATTTGAAGCTAAATCATTTGTGTCGCATGGATTTGATGCTAACACGTTTGTTTCGCATGCAGTTGAAGCTAAATCATGTATATCACAAGTATTTGAAGCTAAACCATTTGTTTCGCATGAATTAGAAGCTAAGCCTTCTACTTCGCATTAATTTGAAGCTAACTCGATTGATTCGAATGCATTTGAATCTATATCACTTATATCGCAATTATCTGAAGATAAATCGTTTGCTTCTCATGTATTTGAAGATAAGCCTCCTACTTCGCATTGATTTGATGCTAAATCGTGTGTTTCGCATGGATTTCAAGATGACTCGTTTCTTTCGCATGCAGATGAAGCTAAATCATGTATATCACAAGTATTTGAAGCTGAACAATTTGTTTCGCATGGATTTAAAGCTATGCCTTCAATTTCGCATTGATTTGAAGCTAAATCATGTGTTTCGCATGGATTTCAAGATGACTCCTTCGTTTGGCATGAAGTTGAACCTAAATCATGTATATCACAAGTATTTGATGCTAAACCATTTGTTTCGCATTGATTTGAAGCTAAGGCTTATACATAGCATTGTTTTGATGTTAAATCATGTGTTTCCCTTGGGTATGAAGCAAAATCGTTTGTTTCGCATGCAGCTGAAGCTAAATCACGTATATCGCAATTATCTGTAGATAAATCATTTGTTTCTCATGTGTTTGAAGCTAAGCCTTCTACTTCGTATTGATTCGAAGCTAAATCATGGGAATCGCATGGATTTGAAGCTAACTCGTTTGATTCGCATGCAGTTGAAGCTAAATCATGTATATCACGAGTATTTGAAGCTAAACCATTTGTTTCGTATTGATTTGAAGCTAAGCCTTCTACTTCGCATTGATTTGATGCTAAATCATATGTTTCGCATGGATTTGAACCTAACTCGTTTGTTTCGTCTTCATTTGAAGCTGTTTCTTTTATATCGCAAGTATTTGAAGCTAAACCATTTGTTTCGGATGGATTTGAAGATAAGCCTTCTACTTCGCATTGATTCGAAGCTAAATCATGTGAATCGCATGGATTTGAAGCTAACTCGTTTGATTCGCCTGCATTTGAAGCTAAATCATGTATATCACAAGTATTTGAAGCTAAACCATTTGATTCGCGTGTATTTGAACCTAAGCCTTCCAATTCGCATTGATTTGAAGCTAAATCATATGTTTCGCATGGATTTGAAGCTAACTCGTTTTCTTCGCCTGTATTTGAAGATAAATCATGTATATCACAAGTATTTGAAGCTAAACCATTTGTTTCGGATTGATTTGAAGCTAAGCCTTCTACTTCGCATTGATTTGATGCTAAATCATATGTTTCGCATGGATTTGAAACTAACTCGTATGTTTCGTCTTCATTTGAAGCTGTTTCATTTATATCGCAAGTGTTTGAAGCTAAACCATTTGTTTCGAATGGATTTGAAGATAAGCCTTCTACTTCGCATTGATTTAAATCTAAATCGTGTGTATGGCATGGATTCGAAGCTAACTCGTTTGTTTCGCCTGCATTTGAAGTTAAATCATGTATATCACAAGTATTTGAAGCTAAAACATTCGCTTCGCATGGGTTTGAAGCAAAACTTTCATCTTCGCATTGATTTGAAGATAAATCATGCGTTTCGCTTGGATTTGAAGCTAACACGTTCCTTTCGCATGCAGATGAAGCTAAATCATGTATATCACAAGTATTTGAAGTTGAACAATTTGTTTCGCATGGATTTAAAGCTATGCCTTCAAGTTCGCATTGATTTGAAGCTAAATCATGTGTTTCGCATGGATTTCAAGATGACTCCTTCGTTTGGCATGAAGTTGAACCTAAATCATGTATATCACAAGTATTTGATGCTAAACCATTTGTTTCGCATTGATTTGAAGCTAAGGCTTATACTTAGCATTGTTTTGATGTTAAATCATGTGTTTCCCTTGGGTATGAAGCTAACTCGTTTGTTTCACAATACAGTTGATGCTAAATCATGTATAAAACAAGTATTTGAAGCTAAACCATTTATTTCGCATGTATTTGAAGCTAAGACTTCTACTTTGCATGAAATTGAAGCTATGTCATGTGTTTCGCTTGGATTTGAAACTAACTCGTTTGTTTCGTCTTCATTTGAAGCTGTTTCATTTATATCGCAAGTATTTGATGGTAAACCATTTGTTTCGGATGGATTTGAAGATAAGTCTTCTACTTCGCATTCATTTAAATCTAAATCGTGTGTATGGCATGGATTTGAAGCTAACTCGTTTGTTTCGCATGCATTTGAAGCTAAATCATGTATATCACAAGTATTTGAAGCTAAGCCATTTGTTTCGGATTGATTTGAAGCTAAGCCTTCTACTTCGCATTGATTTGATGCTAAATCATATGTTTCGCATGGATTTGAAACTAACTCGTTTGTTTCGTCTTCATTTGAAGCTGATTCATTTATATCGCAAGTATTTGAAGCTAAACCATTTGTTTCGCATGGATTTGAAGATAAGCCTCCTACTTCGCATTAATTTGAAGCTAACTCGATTGATTCGACTGCATTTGAATCTATATCAATTATATCGCAATTATCTGAAGATAAATCATTTGCTTCTCATATATTTGAAGCTAAGCCGTCTATTTCGCATTTATTTGAAGCTAAGTCATGTGTTTCGCATGGATTTGAAGCTAACTCGTTTGTTTCACAATGCAGTTGATGCTAAATCATGTATAAAACAAGTATTTGAAGCTAAACCATTTATTTCGCATGTATTTGAAGCTAAGACTTCTACTTTGCATGAAATTGAAGCTATGTCATGTGTTTCGCTTGGATTTGAAGCTAACTCGTTTGTTTCGCATGCATTTGAAGCTAAATCATGTATATCGCAAGTACTTGAAGCCAAACCATTTGTTTCGGATGGATTTGAAGGTAAGCCATTTACTTCGCATTGATTTGAAGCTAAATCATGTGTTTGGCATGAATTTGAAGCCAGCACGATAGTTTCGCACGCAGTTGAAGCTAAATCATGTATATCACAAGAATGTGAAGCTAATCCATTTGATTCGCATGGATTTGAAGCTAAGCCTACTACTTCACATTGATTTGAAGCTAAACCATGTGTTTCGCTTGGATAAGAAGCTAACTCGTTTGCTTCGCCTGCATTTGAAGCTAAATCATGTATATCACAAGTATTTGAAGCTAAACCATTTGATTCGCGTGTATTTGAACCTAAGCATTCCAATTCGCATTGATTTGAAGCTAAATCATATGTTTCGCATGGATTTGAAGCTAACTCGTTTTCTTCGCCTGTATTTGAAGATAAATCATGTATATCACAAGTATTTGAAGCTAAACCATTTGTTTCGGATTGATTTGAAGCTAAGCCTTCTACTTCGCATTGATTTAAATCTAAATCGTGTGTATGGCATGGATTCGAAGCTAACTCGTTTGTTTCGCCTGCATTTGAAGTTAAATCATGTATACCACAAGTATTTGAAGCTAAAATGTTCGCTTCGCATGGGTTTGAAGCAAAACTTTCATCTTCGCATTGATTTGAAGATAAATCATGCGTTTCGCTTGGATTTGAAGCTAACACGTTTGTTTCGCATGCAGTTGAAGCTAAAACATGTACATCACAAGTATCTGGATCTAATCCATCCGTTTCGCAAGAATCTGAAGCTATGAAGCTAATCCATGTGATTCGCTTGAATTTGAAGCTAAATCATGTGTTTCGCATGGATTTGAAGCTGTATCACTTATATCGCAATTATCTGTAGATAAATCGTTTGTTTCTCATGTGTTTGAAGCTAAGCCTTCTACTTCGCATTGATTCGAAGCTAAATCATGTGAATCGCATGGATTTGAAGCTAACTCGTTTGATTCGCATGCAGTTGAAGCTAAATCATGTATATCACGACTATTTGAAGCTAAGCCATTTGTTTCGGATTGATTTGAAGCTAAGCCTTCTACTTCGCATTGATTTGATGCTAAATCATATGTTTCGCATGGATTTGAAACTAACTCGTTTGTTTCGTCTTCATTTGAAGCTGTTTCTTTTATATCGCAAGTATTTGAAGCTAAACCATTTGTTTCGGATGGATTTGAAGCTAAGCCTTCTACTTCGCATTGATTTGATGCTAAATCATATGTTTCGCATGGATTTGAAACTAACTCGTTTGTTTCGTCTTCATTTGAAGCTGTTTTATTTATATCGCAAGTGTTTGAAGCTAAACCATTTGTTTCGAATGGATTTGAAGATAAGCCTTCTACTTCGCACTGATTTGAAGCTAACTCGATTGTTTCACCTGCATTTGAAGCTACATCACTTATATCGCAATTATCTGAAGATAAATCATTTGTTTCTCATGTATTTGAAGCTAAGCCTTCTACTTCGCTTTGATTTGTAGATAAACCACGTGATTCGCATGGACTTGAAGCTAACTCGTTTGTTTCGCATGCAGTTGAAGCTATATCACTTATATCGCAAGTATTTGAAGCTAAATCGTTTGTGTCGCATGGATTCGAAAATCAGCCTTCTACTTCGCATTGATCTGAAGCTAAATCATGTGTTTCGCTTGGATATGAAGCTCACTCGTTTGTTTTTCCAGCATTTGAAGCTATATCACTTATATCGCAAGTATTTGAAGCTAAATCATTTGTGTCGCATGGATTTGATGCTAACACGTTTGTTTCGCATGCAGTTGAAGCTAAATCATGTATATCACAAGTATTTGAAGCTAAACCATTTGTTTCGCATGAATTAGAAGCTAAGCCTTCTACTTCGCATTAATTTGAAGCTAACTCGATTGATTCGAATGCATTTGAATCTATATCACTTATATCGCAATTATCTGAAGATAAATCATTTGCTTCTCATGTATTTGAAGATAAGCCTCCTACTTCGCATTGATTTGATGCTAAATCGTGTGTTTCGCATGGATTTCAAGATGACTCGTTTCTTTCGCATGCAGATGAAGCTAAATCATGTATATCACAAGTATTTGAAGCTGAACAATTTGTTTCGCATGGATTTAAAGCTATGCCTTCAATTTCGCATTGATTTGAAGCTAAATCATGTGTTTCGCATGGATTTCAAGATGACTCCTTCGTTTGGCATGAAGTTGAACCTAAATCATGTATATCACAAGTATTTGATGCTAAACCATTTGTTTCGCATTGATTTGAAGCTAAGGCTTATACTTAGCATTGTTTTGATGTTAAATCATGTGTTTCCCTTGGGTATGAAGCAAAATCGTTTGTTTCGCATGCAGCTGAAGCTAAATCACGTATATCGCAATTATCTGAAGATAAATCATTTGTTTCTCATGTATTTGAAGCTAAGCCTTCTACTTCGCATTGATTTGAAGCTAAGTTATGTGTTTCGCATGGATTTGAAGCTAACTCGTTTGTTTCACAATGCAGTTGATGCTAAATCATGTATAAAACAAGTATTTGAAGCTAAACCATTTATTTCGCATGTATTTGAAGCTAAGACTTCTACTTTGCATGAAATTGAAGCTATGTCATGTGTTTCGCTTGGATTTGAAACTAACTCGTTTGTTTCGTCTTCATTTGAAGCTGTTTCATTTATATCGCAAGTATTTGATGGTAAACCATTTGTTTCGGATGGATTTGAAGATAAGTCTTCTACTTCGCATTCATTTAAATCTAAATCGTGTGTATGGCATGGATTTGAAGCTAACTCGTTTGTTTCGCATGCATTTGAAGCTAAATCATGTATATCACAAGTATTTGAAGCTAAGCCATTTGTTTCGGATTGATTTGAAGCTAAGCCTTCTACTTCGCATTGATTTGAAGCTAACTCGATTGTTTCACCTGCATTTGAAGCTACATCACTTATATCGCAATTATCTGAAGATAAATCATTTGTTTCTCATGTATTTGAAGCTAAGCCTTCTACTTCGCTTTGATTTGTAGATAAACCACGTGATTCGCATGGACTTGAAGCTAACTCGTTTGTTTCGCATGCAGTTGAAGCTATATCACTTATATCGCAAGTATTTGAAGCTAAATCGTTTGTGTCGCATGGATTCGAAAATCAGCCTTCTACTTCGCATTGATCTGAAGCTAAATCATGTGTTTCGCTTGGATATGAAGCTCACTCGTTTGTTTTTCCTGCATTTGAAGCTATATCACTTATATCGCAAGTATTTGAAGCTAAATCATTTGTGTCGCATGGATTTGATGCTAACACGTTTGTTTCGCATGCAGTTGAAGCTAAATCATGTATATCACAAGTATTTGAAGCTAAACCATTTGTTTCGCATGAATTAGAAGCTAAGCCTTCTACTTCGCATTAATTTGAAGCTAACTCGATTGATTCGAATGCATTTGAATCTATATCACTTATATCGCAATTATCTGAAGATAAATCGTTTGCTTCTCATGTATTTGAAGATAAGCCTCCTACTTCGCATTGATTTGATGCTAAATCGTGTGTTTCGCATGGATTTCAAGATGACTCGTTTCTTTCGCATGCAGATGAAGCTAAATCATGTATATCACAAGTATTTGAAGCTGAACAATTTGTTTCGCATGGATTTAAAGCTATGCCTTCAATTTCGCATTGATTTGAAGCTAAATCATTTGTTTCGCATGGATTTCAAGATGACTCCTTCGTTTGGCATGAAGTTGAACCTAAATCATGTATATCACAAGTATTTGATGCTAAACCATTTGTTTCGCATTGATTTGAAGCTAAGGCTTATACATAGCATTGTTTTGATGTTAAATCATGTGTTTCCCTTGGGTATGAAGCAAAATCGTTTGTTTCGCATGCAGCTGAAGCTAAATCACGTATATCGCAATTATCTGTAGATAAATCATTTGTTTCTCATGTGTTTGAAGCTAAGCCTTCTACTTCGTATTGATTCGAAGCTAAATCATGGGAATCGCATGGATTTGAAGCTAACTCGTTTGATTCGCATGCAGTTGAAGCTAAATCATGTATATCACGAGTATTTGAAGCTAAACCATTTGTTTCGGATTGATTTGAAGCTAAGCCTTCTACTTCGCATTGATTTGATGCTAAATCATATGTTTCGCATGGATTTGAACCTAACTCGTTTGTTTCGTCTTCATTTGAAGCTGTTTCTTTTATATCGCAAGTATTTGAAGCTAAACCATTTGTTTCGGATGGATTTGAAGATAAGCCTTCTACTTCGCATTGATTCGAAGCTAAATCATGTGAATCGCATGGATTTGAAGCTAACTCGTTTGATTCGCCTGCATTTGAAGCTAAATCATGTATATCACAAGTATTTGAAGCTAAACCATTTGATTCGCGTGTATTTGAACCTAAGCCTTCCAATTCGCATTGATTTGATGCTAAATCATATGTTTCGCATGGATTTGAAGCTAACTCGTTTTCTTCGCCTGTATTTGAAGATAAATCATGTATATCACAAGTATTTGAAGCTAAACCATTTGTTTCGGATTGATTTGAAGCTAAGCCTTCTACTTCGCATTGATTTGATGCTAAATCATATGTTTCGCATGGATTTGAAACTAACTCGTATGTTTCGTCTTCATTTGAAGCTGTTTCATTTATATCGCAAGTGTTTGAAGCTAAACCATTTGTTTCGAATGGATTTGAAGATAAGCCTTCTACTTCGCATTGATTTAAATCTAAATCGTGTGTATGGCATGGATTCGAAGCTAACTCGTTTGTTTCGCCTGCATTTGAAGTTAAATCATGTATATCACAAGTATTTGAAGCTAAAACATTCGCTTCGCATGGGTTTGAAGCAAAACTTTCATCTTCGCATTGATTTGAAGATAAATCATGCGTTTCGCTTGGATTTGAAGCTAACACGTTCCTTTCGCATGCAGATGAAGCTAAATCATGTATATCACAAGTATTTGAAGTTGAACAATTTGTTTCGCATGGATTTAAAGCTATGCCTTCAAGTTCGCATTGATTTGAAGCTAAATCATGTGTTTCGCATGGATTTCAAGATGACTCCTTCGTTTGGCATGAAGTTGAACCTAAATCATGTATATCACAAGTATTTGATGCTAAACCATTTGTTTCGCATTGATTTGAAGCTAAGGCTTATACTTAGCATTGTTTTGATGTTAAATCATGTGTTTCCCTTGGGTATGAAGCTAACTCGTTTGTTTCACAATACAGTTGATGCTAAATCATGTATAAAACAAGTATTTGAAGCTAAACCATTTATTTCGCATGTATTTGAAGCTAAGACTTCTACTTTGCATGAAATTGAAGCTATGTCATGTGTTTCGCTTGGATTTGAAACTAACTCGTTTGTTTCGTCTTCATTTGAAGCTGTTTCATTTATATCGCAAGTATTTGATGGTAAACCATTTGTTTCGGATGGATTTGAAGATAAGTCTTCTACTTCGCATTCATTTAAATCTAAATCGTGTGTATGGCATGGATTTGAAGCTAACTCGTTTGTTTCGCATGCATTTGAAGCTAAATCATGTATATCACAAGTATTTGAAGCTAAGCCATTTGTTTCGGATTGATTTGAAGCTAAGCCTTCTACTTCGCATTGATTTGATGCTAAATCATATGTTTCGCATGGATTTGAAACTAACTCGTTTGTTTCGTCTTCATTTGAAGCTGATTCATTTATATCGCAAGTATTTGAAGCTAAACCATTTGTTTCGCATGGATTTGAAGATAAGCCTCCTACTTCGCATTAATTTGAAGCTAACTCGATTGATTCGACTGCATTTGAATCTATATCAATTATATCGCAATTATCTGAAGATAAATCATTTGCTTCTCATATATTTGAAGCTAAGCCGTCTATTTCGCATTTATTTGAAGCTAAGTCATGTGTTTCGCATGGATTTGAAGCTAACTCGTTTGTTTCACAATGCAGTTGATGCTAAATCATGTATAAAACAAGTATTTGAAGCTAAACCATTTATTTCGCATGTATTTGAAGCTAAGACTTCTACTTTGCATGAAATTGAAGCTATGTCATGTGTTTCGCTTGGATTTGAAACTAACTCGTTTGTTTCGTCTTCATTTGAAGCTGTTTCATTTATATCGCAAGTATTTGATGGTAAACCATTTGTTTCGGATGGATTTGAAGATAAGTCTTCTACTTCGCATTCATTTAAATCTAAATCGTGTGTATGGCATGGATTTGAAGCTAACTCGTTTGTTTCGCATGCATTTGAAGCTAAATCATGTATATCACAAGTATTTGAAGCTAAGCCATTTGTTTCGGATTGATTTGAAGCTAAGCCTTCTACTTCGCATTGATTTGATGCTAAATCATATGTTTCGCATGGATTTGAAACTAACTCGTTTGTTTCGTCTTCATTTGAAGCTGATTCATTTATATCGCAAGTATTTGAAGCTAAACCATTTGTTTCGCATGGATTTGAAGATAAGCCTCCTACTTCGCATTAATTTGAAGCTAACTCGATTGATTCGACTGCATTTGAATCTATATCAATTATATCGCAATTATCTGAAGATAAATCAGTTGCTTCTCATATATTTGAAGCTAAGCCGTCTATTTCGCATTTATTTGAAGCTAAATCATATGTCTAGCATGGATCTGAAGCTAACTCGTTTTTTTCGCCTGTATTTGAAGATAAATCATGTATATGACAAGTATTTGAAGCTAAACCATTCGCTTCGCATGGATTTGAAGCAAAGCCTTCAACTCCGCATTGATTTGAAGATAAATCATGTGTTTCGCTTGGATTTGAAGCTAACTCTTTTGTTTCGCCTGCATTTGAAGATAAGTCATGTATAGCACAAGTATTTGAAGCTAAACCATTTATATCGCATGGATTTGAAGATAAGCCTTCTACTTCGCATTGATTTAAATCTAAATCGTGTGTATGGCATGGATTCGAAGCTAACTCGTTTGTTTCGCCTGCATTTGAAGTTAAATCATGTATATCACAAGTATTTGAAGCTAAAACATTCGCTTCGCATGGGTTTGACGCAAAACTTTCATCTTCGCATTGATTTGAAGATAAATCATGCGTTTCGCTTGGATTTGAAGCTAACTCGTTTGTTTCGCATGCATTTGAAGCTAAATCATGTATATCGCAAGTACTTGAAGCCAAACCATTTGTTTCGGATGGATTTGAAGGTAAGCCATTTACTTCGCATTGATTTGAAGCTAAATCATGTGTTTGGCATGAATTTGAAGCCAGCACGATAGTTTCGCACGCAGTTGAAGCTAAATCATGTATATCACAAGAATGTGAAGCTAATCCATTTGATTCGCATGGATTTGAAGCTAAGCCTACTACTTCACATTGATTTGAAGCTAAACCATGTGTTTCGCTTGGATAAGAAGCTAACTCGTTTGCTTCGCCTGCATTTGAAGCTAAATCATGTATATCACAAGTATTTGAAGCTAAACCATTTGATTCGCGTGTATTTGAACCTAAGCATTCCAATTCGCATTGATTTGAAGCTAAATCATATGTTTCGCATGGATTTGAAGCTAACTCGTTTTCTTCGCCTGTATTTGAAGATAAATCATGTATATCACAAGTATTTGAAGCTAAACCATTTGTTTCGGATTGATTTGAAGCTAAGCCTTCTACTTCGCATTGATTTAAATCTAAATCGTGTGTATGGCATGGATTCGAAGCTAACTCGTTTGTTTCGCCTGCATTTGAAGTTAAATCATGTATACCACAAGTATTTGAAGCTAAAATGTTCGCTTCGCATGGGTTTGAAGCAAAACTTTCATCTTCGCATTGATTTGAAGATAAATCATGCGTTTCGCTTGGATTTGAAGCTAACACGTTTGTTTCGCATGCAGTTGAAGCTAAAACATGTACATCACAAGTATCTGGATCTAATCCATCCGTTTCGCAAGAATCTGAAGCTATGAAGCTAATCCATGTGATTCGCTTGAATTTGAAGCTAAATCATGTGTTTCGCATGGATTTGAAGCTGTATCACTTATATCGCAATTATCTGTAGATAAATCGTTTGTTTCTCATGTGTTTGAAGCTAAGCCTTCTACTTCGCATTGATTCGAAGCTAAATCATGTGAATCGCATGGATTTGAAGCTAACTCGTTTGATTCGCATGCAGTTGAAGCTAAATCATGTATATCACGACTATTTGAAGCTAAGCCATTTGTTTCGGATTGATTTGAAGCTAAGCCTTCTACTTCGCATTGATTTGATGCTAAATCATATGTTTCGCATGGATTTGAAACTAACTCGTTTGTTTCGTCTTCATTTGAAGCTGTTTCTTTTATATCGCAAGTATTTGAAGCTAAACCATTTGTTTCGGATGGATTTGAAGCTAAGCCTTCTACTTCGCATTGATTTGATGCTAAATCATATGTTTCGCATGGATTTGAAACTAACTCGTTTGTTTCGTCTTCATTTGAAGCTGTTTTATTTATATCGCAAGTGTTTGAAGCTAAACCATTTGTTTCGAATGGATTTGAAGATAAGCCTTCTACTTCGCACTGATTTGAAGCTAACTCGATTGTTTCACCTGCATTTGAAGCTACATCACTTATATCGCAATTATCTGAAGATAAATCATTTGTTTCTCATGTATTTGAAGCTAAGCCTTCTACTTCGCTTTGATTTGTAGATAAACCACGTGATTCGCATGGACTTGAAGCTAACTCGTTTGTTTCGCATGCAGTTGAAGCTATATCACTTATATCGCAAGTATTTGAAGCTAAATCGTTTGTGTCGCATGGATTCGAAAATCAGCCTTCTACTTCGCATTGATCTGAAGCTAAATCATGTTTTTCGCTTGGATATGAAGCTCACTCGTTTGTTTTTCCAGCATTTGAAGCTATATCACTTATATCGCAAGTATTTGAAGCTAAATCATTTGTGTCGCATGGATTTGATGCTAACACGTTTGTTTCGCATGCTGTTGCAGCTAAATCATGAAATATCACTAATATTTGAAGCTAATCCATTTGTTTCGCATGGATTCGAAGATAATCCGTCCACTTCGTATTGATTTCAAGTTAAATCATGTGTTTCGCATAGATTTAAAGCTAACTCGTTTGTTTCCCGTGGATTTGAAGTTAACTCGTCTGTTTCGCCAGCATATGAAGCTAAACCATGTATATCACTAATATTTGAAGCTAAACCATTTGATTCGCATGGATTTGGAGTTAAATCATGTGTTTCGCATAGATTTGAAACCTACTCGTTTGTTTCGCCTGCATTTGAAACTACATCACTTATATTCGCAAGTATTTGAAGCTAAACCATTCGTTTCTCATGTATCTGAAGCTAAGCCTTCTACTTGGCATTGATTTGAAGCTAACTCGAATGGTTCGATTGCATTTGAAGCTAAATCACTTATCTCGCAAGTATCGGAAGCTAAATCATTTGTTTCTCATGGATTTGAAGCTAAACCATCTACATCGCATTGATTTGAACTTAAATCAAGTGTTTCGCATTGATTTGAAGCTAACTCGATTGATTTGCATGCAGTTGAAGATAAATTATGTATATCAAAAGTATTTGAATCTAAACCATTTGCTTCGCATGGATTCGAAGATAAGACTTCTACTTCGCATTGATTTGAAGCTAAATCATGTGTTACGCTTGGATTTGAATCTGACTCGTTTGTTTCGCATGGATTTGAACCTCTCTCGTTTGATTCGCCTGCATTTGAAACTAAATCATGTATATCACAAGTATTTGAAGCTAAACCATTTGTTTCGCATGGATTTGCAGATAAGCCTTCTACATCGCATTGATTTGAAGCTAACTCGATTGTTTCGCATGCAGTTGAAGCTAAATCATGTTTGTCACATGTATCTGAATCTAAACCATTTGTTTCTCAAGAATATGAAGCTATGAAGCTAAACCATGTGTTTGGAATGAATTTGAAGCTAAATGATGTGATTCGCATGGATGTGAAGCTAACTCTTTTGTTTCGTCTGTATTTGAAGATAAATCATGTATATCGCAAGTATTTGAAGCTAAACCGTTTGTTTCGCATGGATTTGTAAACTAAGCCATCTACTGCGCATTGATTTTAAGATAACTCGATTGTTTCGCATGCAGTTGAAGCTAAATCATGTATAAAACAAGTATTTTAAGCTAAACAATTCGTTTGGCATGGATTTGTAGCTAAGGCCTCTACTTCGCATGAATTTGAATCTGAATCATGTGTTTCGCTTGGATTTGAAGCTAACTCGTTTGTTTCGCCTGCATTGGAAGCTACATCACGTATAGCGCAAGAATTTGAAGCTAAATCATTTGTGTCGCATGGATTTGAAGCTAAGCCATCTACTTCGCATTGGTTTGAAGCTAAATTATGTATAGCGCATGGATTTGAAGCTAACTCGTTTGTTTCGCCAGCATTTGAAGCTAAATCATGTATATCACAAGTATTTGAAGATAAACCATTTGTTTCGCATGGATTTGAAGATAAGCCTTCTACTTCGCATTGATTTGAAGCTAACTCGATTGTTTCGCCTGAATTTGAAGCTAAATAACTTATTATCGCAATTTTCTGAAGATAGATCATTTCTATCTCATGTATTTGAAACTAAGCCTTCCACTTCGCATTGATTTGAAGCTAACTCGATTGTTTCGTCTCCATTTGAATCTATATCCACTAATATCGCAAGTATTTGAAGCTAAATCATTTGTTTCCCATGTATTTGAAGCTAAGCCTTCTACTTCGCTCTGATTTGATGCTAAATCACGTGTTCCGCATGGATTTCAAGATAACTCGTTTGTTTCGCCTGCATTTGAAGCTATATCACATATATCGCAACATTTTGAAGCGAAATCAATTATGTCGCATGGATTTGAAGCTAAGCCTTCTACTTCGCATTGATTTGAAGTTAAATCATGCGTTTCACTTGGATTTGAAGCTAACTTGTTTGTTTCGCATGCAGTTGAAGCTAAATCACGTTTATCACATGTATCTGAATATAAACCATTTGTTTCTCAAGAATATGAAGCTATGAAGCTAAACCATGTGTTTCGAATGAATTTTAAGCTAAATGATGTGTTTCGCATGGATGTGAAGATAACTCTTTTGTTTCGTCTGCATTTGAAGATAAATCATGTATATCGCAAGTATTTGTAGCTAAACCGTTTGATTCGCATGGATTTGAAACTAAGCCATCTACTGCGCATTGATTTGAAGCTAACTCGATTGTTTCGCATGCAGTTGAAGCTAAATCATGTATAAAACAAGTATTTTAAGCTAAACAATTCGTTTCGCATGGATTTGTAGCTAAGGCCTCTACTTCGCATGAATTTGAAACTGAATCATGTGTTTCGCATGGATTTGAATCTAACTCGTTTGTTTCGCCTGCATTGGAAGCTACATCACGTATATCGCAAGAATTTGAAGCTAAATCATTTGTGTCGCATGGATTTGAAGCTAAGCCATCTACTTCGCATTGATTTGAAGCTAAATCATGTATAGCGCATGGATTTGAAGCTAACTCGATTGTTTCGCATGCAGCTGAAACTAAACCATGTATATCACAAATATTTGTAGCTAAACCATTTGTTTTGAATGGATTCCAAGGTAAGCCTTCTACTTCGCATTGATTTAAAGATAAATCATGTGTTTCGCTTGGATATGATGCTAACTCGTTTGTTTCGCATGATGTTGCAGCTAAATCATGTATATCACAAGTATTTGAAGCTAAACCATTTGTTTTGAATGGATTCCAAGATAAGCCTTCTACTTCGCATTGATTTAAAGATAAATCATGTGTTTCGCTTGGATATGATGCTAACTCGTTTGTTTCGCATGCTGTTGTAGCTAAATCATGTATATCACAAGTATTTGAAGCTAAACCATTTGTTTCGCATGGATTCGACGATCAGCCTTCTACTTCGCATTGATTTGAAGCTAAATCAAGTGTTTCGCTTGGATTTGAAGCTAACTCGTTTGTTTCGCCTGCATGTGAAGCTAAATCATGTATATCACAAGTATTTGAAGCTAATCCATTTGATTCCCATGGATTTGAAGCTAAGCCTTCTACTTCGCATTGATTTGAAGGTAAATCATGTGTTTCGCTTGGATTTGAAGCTAACTCGTTTGTTTCGCATGCAGTTGAAGCTAAATCATGTTTATCACAAGTATCTGAATCTAAACGATCTGTTTCGCATGAATATTAAGCTAAACCATGTGCTTCGCATGAATTTGAATCTAAATCATGTGTTTCGCTTGGATTTGAAGCTAACTCGTACGTTTCCCATGCAGTTGAAGCAAAATCATGTATATCACAAGTATCCTAATCTAAACCATCTGGGTCGCAATAATATGAAGCTAGGAAGCTAATCCATGTGATTCGCACGGACTTGAAGCTAACTCGATTGTATCGCGTGCATTTGAAGCTATATCACTTATATCGCAATTATCTGAAGATAAATCATTTGTTTCTCATGTATTTGAAGCTAAGCGTTCTACCTCGCATTGATTTGAAACTAAATCATGTGTTTCGCTTGGATTTGAAGCTAACTCGTTTGTTTCGCCTGCAGCTGAAACTAAATCATGTATATCACAAGTATTTGAAGCTAAACCATTTGATTCGCATGGATTTTAAACTAAGCCTTCTGCTTCGCATTAATTTGGAGCTATGTCAAGTGTTTCGCTTGGATTATAAGCTAACTCGTTTGTTTCGCATGCAGTTGTAGCTAAATCATGTATGACACAACTATTTGAGGCTAAACCATTTGATTCCCATGGATTTGAAGCTAAGACTTCCACTTCGCATTGATATGGATCTACACCATATGTTTCGCATGGATTTAAAGCTAACACGTTTTTTTCGCCTGCATTTGAATCTAAATCATGTATGTCACAAATATTTGAAGTTAAACCATTTGTTTCGCTTTGATTTGAAGCTAAGCCTTCTAGTTCGCATTGATATGGACCTAAATCATATGTTTCCCATGGATTTAAAGCTAACTCGAATGTTTCGCCTGCATTTGAAGCTATATCACTTATATCGCAATTATCTGAAGATAAATCATTTGTTTCTCATGTATGTGAAACTAAGCCTTGTACTTCGCATTGATTTGAAGCTACATCATGTGTAACGCATAGATTTGAAGCTAACTCGATTGTTTCGCATGCAGCTGAAACTAAACCATGTATATCACAAATATTTGTAGCTAAACCATTTGTTTTGAATGGATTCCAAGATAAGCCTTCTACTTCGCATTGATTTAAAGATAAATCATGTGTTTCGCTCGGATATGATGCTAACTCGTTTGTTTCGCATGCTGTTGCAACTAAATCATGAAATATCACTAATATTTGAAGCTAATCCATTTGTTTCGCATGGATTCGAAGATAATCCGTCCACTTCGTATTGATTTCAAGTTAAATCATGTGTTTCGCATAGATTTAAAGCTAACTCGTTTGTTTCCCGTGGATTTGAAGTTAACTCGTCTGTTTCGCCAGCATATGAAGCTAAACCATGTATATCACTAATATTTGAAGCTAAACCATTTGATTCGCATGGATTTGGAGTTAAATCATGTGTTTCGCATAGATTTGAAACCTACTCGTTTGTTTCGCCTGCATTTGAAACTACATCACTTATATTCGCAAGTATTTGAAGCTAAACCATTCGTTTCTCATGTATCTGAAGCTAAGCCTTCTACTTGGCATTGATTTGAAGCTAACTCGATTGGTTCGATTGCATTTGAAGCTAAATCACTTATCTCGCAAGTATCGGAAGCTAAATCATTTGTTTCTCATGGATTTGAAGCTAAACCATCTACATCGCATTGATTTGAACTTAAATCAAGTGTTTCGCATTGATTTGAAGCTAACTCGATTGATTTGCATGCAGTTGAAGATAAATTATGTATATCAAAAGTATTTGAATCTAAACCATTTGCTTCGCATGGATTCGAAGATAAGACTTCTACTTCCCATTGATTTGAAGCTAAATCATGTGTTACGCTTGGATTTGAATCTGACTCGTTTGTTTCGCATGGATTTGAACCTCTCTCGTTTGTTTCGCCTGCATTTGAAACTAAATCATGTATATCACAAGTATTTGAAGCTAAACCATTTGTTTCGCATGGATTTGGAGCTAAGCCTTCTACTTCGCATGAATTTGAAGCTGTATCATGTGTTTCGCTTGGATTTGAAGCTAACTCGTTTGTTCCGCCTGCATTTGAAGCTATATCACATATATCGCAACATTTTGAAGCGAAATCAATTATGTCGCATGGATTTCAAGCTAAGCCTTCTACTTCGCATTGATTTGATGGTAAATCATGTGTTTGGCTTGGATTTGAAGCTAACTCGTACGTTTCGCATGCAGTTGAAGCAAATCATGTGTTACGCTTGGATTTGAATCTGACTCGTTTGTTTCGCATGGATTTGAACCTCTCTCGTTTGTTTCGCCTGTATTTGAAACTAAATCATGTATATCACAAGTATTTGAAGCTAAACCATTTGTTTCGCATGGATTTGAAGATAAGCCTTCTACATCGCATTAAACTTGAAGCTAACTCGATTGTTTCGCATGCAGTTGCAGCTAAATCATGTATAAAACAACTATTTTAAGCTAAACAATTCGTTTCGCATGGATTTAGAGCTAAGCCTTCTACTTCGCATGAATTTGAAGCTGAATCATGTGTTTCGCTTGGATTTGAAGCTAACTCGTTTGTTTCGCCTGCATTTGAAGCTATATCATGTTTATCACATGTATCTGAATCTAAACCATTTGTTTCTCAAGAATATGAAGCTATGAAGCTAAACCATGTGTTTCGAATGAATTTGAAGCTAAATGATGTGTTTCGCATGGATGTGAAGCTAACTCTTTTGTTTCGTCTGCATTTGAAGATAAATGATGTATATCGCAAGTATTTGAAGCTAAACCGTTTGATTCGCATGGACTTGAAACTAAGCCATCTACTGCGCATTGATTTGAAGCTAACTCGATTGATTTGCATGCAGTTGAAGATAAATTATGTATATCAAAAGTATTTGAATCTAAACCATTTGCTTCGCATGGATTCGAAGATAAGACTTCTACTTCGCATTGATTTGAAGCTAAATCATGTGTTACGCTTGGATTTGAATCTGACTCGTTTGTTTCGCATGGATTTGAACCTCTCTCGTTTGTTTCGCCTGCATTTGAAACTAAATCATGTATATCACAAGTATTTGATGCTAAACCATTTGTTTCGCATGGATTTGGAGCTAAGCCTTCTACTTCGCATGAATTTGAAGCTGTATCATGTGTTTCGCTTGGATTTGAAGCTAACTCGTTTGTTCCGCCTGCATTTGAAGCTATATCACATATATCGCAACATTTTGAAGCTAAATCATTTGTGTCGCATGGATTTGAAGCTAAGCCATCTACTTCGCATTGGTTTGAAGCTAACTCGTTTGTTTCGCCAGCATTTGAAGCTAAATCATGTATATCACAAGTATTTGAAGATAAACCATTTGTTTCGCATGGATTTGAAGATAAGCCTTCTACTTCGCATTGATTTGATTCTAACTCGATTGTTTCGCCTGAATTTGAAGCTAAATCACTTATTATCGCAATTTTCTGAAGATAAATCATTTCCTTCTCATGTATTTGAAACTAAGCCTTCCACTTCGCATTGATTTGAAGCTAACTCGATTGTTTGGTCTGCATTTGAATCTATATCCACTAATATCGCAAGTATTTGAAGCTAAATCATTTGTTTCCCATGTATTTGAAGCTAAGCCTTCTACTTCGCTCTGATTTGATGCTAAATCACGTGTTCCGCATGGATTTCAAGATAACTCGTTTGTTTCGCATGCAGTTGAAGCTAAATCATGAATATCACAAGTATTTGATGCTAAACCATATTTTTCGCATGGATTTAAAGCTATGCCTTCAAGTTCGCATTGATTTGAAGCTAAATCATGTGTTTCGCATTGATTTGAAGCTAACTCGTTTGTTTCGCATGGATTTGAAGCTAACTCATTTGTTTCGCTTGCAGTTGAATCAAAATCATGTATATCACTAGTACTTGAAGCTAAATCATTTGTCTCTCATGTATTTGAAGATAAGCCTTGTATTTCGCTTTGATTTGAAGCTAAATCATGTGTTTCACATGGATTTGAAGCTAACTCGTTTGTTTCGCATGCAGTTGAAGCTAAATCATGTATATCATATGTATTTGAAGCTAAACCATTTGTTTCGCATCGATTTGAAGATAAGCATTCTATTTCGCATTGATTTGAAGCTAAGCCTTCTACTTCGCATTGATTTGAAGGTAAATCATGTGTTTGGCTTGGATTTGAAGCAAACTCGTTTGTTTCGCATGCAGTTGAAGCTAAATCATGTATAAAACAAGTATTTTAAGCTAAACAATTCGTTTCGCATGGATTTGGAGCTAAGCCATCTACTTCGCATGAATTTGAAGCTGAATCATGTGTTTCGCTTGGATTTGAAGCTAACGCGTTTGTTTCGCATGCAGTAGAAGCAAATTCATGTATATCACAAGTATTTGTAGCTAAACCATTTGTTTCGCATTTACGTGAAGATAAGCCTTCTACTTCGCATTGATTCGAATCTAACCCTTCTACTTCGCATTGATTTGAAGGTAAATCATGTGTTTCGTTATGATTTGAAGCCAACTCGTTTGTTTCGCATGGATTTGAACCTCTCTGGTTTGTTTCGCCTGCTCTTGTAGCTAAATCATGTATATCACAAGTATTTGAAGCTAAACCATTTGTTTCGCATGGATTCGACGATCAGCCTTCTACTTCGCATTGATTTGAAGCTAAATCAAGTGTTACGCTTGGATTTGAAGCTAACTCGTTTGTTTCGCCTGCATTTGAAACTAAATCACGTATATCACAAGTATTTGAAGCTAAAGCATTTGTATCGCATGCATTTGGAGCTAAGCCTTCTACTTCGCATGAATTTGAAGCTGTATCATGTGTTTCGCTTGGATTTGAAGCTAACTCGTTTGTTCGGCCTGCATTTGAAGCTATATCACATATATCGCAACATTTTGAAGCGAAATCAATTATGTCGCATGGATTTGAAGCTAAGCCTTCTACTTCGCATTGATTTGAAGGTAAATCATGTGTTTGGCTTGGATTTGAAGCTAACTCGTACGTTTCGCATGCAGTTGAAGCAAAATCATGTGTTACGCTTGGATTTGAATCTGACTCGTTTGTTCGCATGGATTTGAACCTCTCTCGTTTGTTTCGCCTGCATTTGAAACTAAATCATGTATATCACAAGTATTTGAAGCTAAACCATTTGTTTCGCATGGATTTGAAGATAAGCCTTCTACATCGCATTAAATTTGAAGCTAACTCGATTGTTTCGCATGCAGTTGCAGCTAAATCATGTATAAAAACAAGTATTTTAAGCTAAACAATTCGTTTCGCATGGATTTGGAGCTAAGCATTCTACTTCGCATGAATTTGAAGCTGAATCATGTGTTTCGCTTGGATTTGAAGCTAACTCGTTTGTTTCGCCTGCATTTGAAGCTATATCACATATATCGCAACATTTTGAAGCGAAATCAATTATGTCGCATGGATTTGAAGCTAAGCCTTCTACTTCGCATTGATTGGAAGTTAAATCATGCGTTTGACTTGGATTTGAAGCTAACTTGTTTGTTTCGCATGCAGTTGAAGCTAAATCATGTTTCTCACATGTATCTGAATCTAAACCATTTGTATCGCAAGAATATGAAGCTATGAAGCTAAACCATGTGTTTCGAATGAATTTGAAGCTAAATGATGTGTTTCGCATGGATGTGAAGCTAACTCTTTTGTTTCGTCTGCATTTGAAGATAAATCATGTATATCGCAAGTATTTGAAGCTAAACCGTTTGATTCGCATGGATTTGAAACTAAGCCATCTACTGCGCATTGATTTGAAGCTAACTCGATTGTTTCGCATGCAGTTGAAGCTAAATCATGTATAAAACAAGTATTTTAAGCTAAACAATTCGTTTCGCATGGATTTGTAGCTAAGGCCTCTACTTCGCATGAATTTGAATCTGAATCATGTGTTTCGCTTGGATTTGAAGCTAACTCGTTTGTTTCCCCTGCATTGAAAGCTACATCACGTATATCGCAAGAATTTGAAGCTAAATCATTTGTGTCGCATGGATTTGAAGCTAAGCCATCTACTTCGCATTGGTTTGAAGCTAACTCGTTTGTTTCGCCAGCATTTGAAGCTAAATCATGTATATCACAAGTATTTGAAGATAAACCATTTGTTTCGCATGTATTTGAAACTAAGCCTTCCACTTCGCATTGATTTGAAGCTAACTCGATTGTTTGGTCTGCATTTGAATCTATATCCACTAATATCGCAAGTATTTGAAGCTAAATCATTTGTTTCCCATGTATTTGAAGCTAAGCCTTCTACTTCGCTCTGATTTGATGCTAAATCACGTGTTCCGCATGGATTTCAAGATAACTCGTTTGTTTCGCATGCAGTTGAAGCTAAATCATGAATATCACAAGTATTTGATGCTAAACCATATTTTTCGAATGGATTTAAAGCTATGCCTTCAAGTTCGCATTGATTTGAAGCTAAATCATGTGTTTCGCATGGATTTGAAGCTAACTCGATTGTTTCGCATGCAGTTGCAGCTAAATCATGTATAAAACAAGTATTTTAAGCTAAACAATTCGTTTCGCATGGATTTGGAGCTAAGCCTTCTACTTCGCATGAATTTGAAGCTGAATCATGTGTTTCGCTTGGATTTGAAGCTAACTCGTTTGTTTCGCCTGCATTTGAATCTATATCACATATATCGCAACATTTTGAAGCGAAATCAATTATGTCGCATGGATTTGAAGCTAAGCCTTCTACTTCGCATTGATTTGAAGTTAAATCAAGCGTTTCACTTGGATTTGAAGCTAACTTGTTTGTTTCGCATGCAGTTGAAGATAAATCATGTTTATCACATGTATCTGAATCTAAACCATTTGTTTCTCAAGAATATGAAGCTATGAAGCTAAACCACGTGTTTCGAATGAATTTGAAGCTAAATGATGTGTTTCGCATGGATGTGAAGCTAACTCTTTTGTTTCGTCTGCATTTGAAGATAAATCATGTATATCGCAAGTATTTGAAGCTAAACCGTTTGATTCGCATGGATTTGAAACTAAGCCATCTACTGCGCATTGATTTGAAGCTAACTCGATTGTTTCGCATGCAGTTGAAGCTAAATCATGTATAAAACAAGTAGTTTAAGCTAAACAATTCGTTTCGCATGGATTTGTAGCTAAGGCCTCTACTTCGCATGAATTTGAATCTGAATCATGTGTTTCGCTTGGATTTGAAGCTAACTCGTTTGTTTCGCCTGCATTGTAAGCTACATCACGTATATCGCAAGAATTTGAAGCTAAATAATTTGTGTCGCATGGATTTGAAGCTAAGCCATCTACTTCGCATTGGTTTGAAGCTAACTCGTTTGTTTCGCCAGCATTTGAAGCTAAATCATGTATATCACAAGTATTTGAAAATAAACAATTTGTTTCGCATGGATTTGAAGATAAGCCTTCTACTTCGCATTGATTTGAAGCTAACTCGATTGTTTCGCCTGAATTTGAAGCTAAATCACTTATTATCGCAATTTTCTGAAGATAAATCATTTCTTTCTCATGTATTTGAAACTAAGCCTTCCACTTCGCATTGATTTGAAGCTAACTCGATTGTTTGGTCTGCATTTGAATCTATATCCACTAATATCGCAAGTATTTGAAGCTAAATCATTTGTTTCCCATGTATTTGAAGCTAAGCCTTCTACTTCGCTCTGATTTGATGCTAAATCACGTGTTCCGCATGGATTTCAAGATAACTCGTTTGTTTCGCATGCAGTTGAAGCTAAATCATGAATATCACAAGTATTTGATGCTAAACCATATTTTTCGCATGGATTTAAAGCTATGCCTTCAAGTTCGCATTGATTTGAAGCTAAATCATGTGTTTCGCATGGATTTGAAGCTAACTCGATTGTTTCGCATGCAGTTGCAGCTAAATCATGTAGAAAACAAGTATTTTAAGCTAAACAATTCGTTTCGCATGGATTTGGAGCTACGCCTTCTACTTCGCATGAATTTGAAGCTGAATCATGTGTTTCGCTTGGATTTGAAGCTAACTCGTTTGTTTCGCCTGCATTTGAAGTTATATCACATATATCGCAACATTTTGAAGCGAAATCAATTATGTCGCATGGATTTGAAGCTAAGCCTTCTACTTCGCATTGATTTGAAGTTAAATCAAGCGTTTCACTTGGATTTGAAGCTAACTTGTTTGTTTCGCATGCAGTTGAAGCTAAATCATGTTTATCACATGTATCTGAATCTAAACCATTTGTTTCTCAAGAATATGAAGCTATGAAGCTAAACCACGTGTTTCGAATGAATTTGAAGCTAAATGATGTGTTTCGCATGGATGTGAAGCTAACTCTTTTGTTTCGTCTGCATTTGAAGATAAATCATGTATATCGCAAGTATTTGAAGCTAAACCGTTTGATTCGCATGGACTTGAAACTAAGCCATCTACTGCGCATTGATTTGAAGCTAACTCGATTGATTTGCATGCAGTTGAAGATAAATTATGTATATCAAAATTATTTGAATCTAAACCATTTGCTTCGCATGGATTCGAAGATAAGACTTCTACTTCGCATTGATTTGAAGCTAAATCATGTGTTACGCTTGGATTTGAATCTGACTCGTTTGTTTCGCATGGATTTGAACCTCTCTCGTTTGTTTCGCCTGCATTTGAAACTAAATCATGTATATCACAAGTATTCGAAGCTAAACCATTTGTTTCGCATGGATTTGGAGCTAAGCCTTCTACTTCGCATGAATTTGAAGCTGTATCATGTGTTTCGCTTGGATTTGAAGCTAACTCGTTTGTTCCGCCTGCATTTGAAGCTATATCACATATATCGCAACATTTTGAAGCGAAATCAATTATGTCGCATGGATTTGAAGCTAAGCCTTCTACTTCGCATTGATTTGAAGTTAAATCATGCGCTTCACTTGGATTTGAAGCTAACTTGTTTGTTTCGCATGCAGTTGAAGCTAAATCATGTTTATCACATGTATCTGAATCTAAACCATTTGTTTCTCAAGAATATGAAGCTATGAAGCTAAACCATGTGTTTCGAATGAATTTGAAGCTAAATGATGTGTTTCGCATGGATGTGAAGCTAACTCTTTTGTTTCGTCTGCATTTGAAGATAAATCATGTATATCGCAAGTATTTGAAGCTAAACCGTTTGATTCGCATGGATTTGAAACTAAGCCATCTACTGCGCATTGATTTGAAGCTAACTCGATTGTTTCGCATGCAGTTGAAGCTAAATCATGTATAAAACAAGTATTTTAAGCTAAACAATTCGTTTCGCATGGATTTGTAGCTAAGGCCTCTACTTCGCATGAATTTGAATCTGAATCATGTGTTTCGCTTGGATTTGAAGCTAACTCGTTTGTTTCGCCTGCATTGTAAGCTACATCACGTATATCGCAAGAATTTGAAGCTAAATCAATTATGTCGCATGGATTTGAAGCTAAGCCTTCTACTTCGCATTGATTTGAAGTTAAATCATGCGTTTCACTTGGATTTGAAGCTAACTTGTTTGTTTCGCATGCAGTTGAAGCTAAATCATGTTTATCACATGTATCTGAATCTAAACCATTTGTTTCTCAAGAATATGAAGCTATGAAGCTAAACCACGTGTTTCGAATGAATTTGAAGCTAAATGATGTGTTTCGCATGGATGTGAAGCTAACTCTTTTGTTTCGTCTGCATTTGAAGATAAATCATGTATATCGCAAGTATTTGAAGCTAAACCGTTTGATTCGCATGGACTTGAAACTAAGCCATCTACTGCGCATTGATTTGAAGCTAACTCGATTGATTTGCATGCAGTTGAAGATAAATTATGTATATCAAAAGTATTTGAATCTAAACCATTTGCTTCGCATGGATTCGAAGATAAGACTTCTACTTCGCATTGATTTGAAGCTAAATCATGTGTTACGCTTGGATTTGAATCTGACTCGTTTGTTTCGCATGGATTTGAACCTCTCTCGTTTGTTTCGCCTGCATTTGAAACTAAATCATGTATATCACAAGTATTCGAAGCTAAACCATTTGTTTCGCATGGATTCGAAGATAAGACTTCTACTTCGCATTGATTTGAAGCTAAATCATGTGTTACGCTTGGATTTGAAGCTGACTCGTTTGTTTCGCATGGATTTGAACCTCTCTCGTTTGTTTCGCCTGCTTTTGAAACTAAATCATGTATATCACAAGTATTTGAAGCTAAACTATTTGTTTCGCATGGATTTGAAGATAAGCCTTCTACATCGCATGAATTTGAAGCTGTATCATGTGTTTCGCTTGGATTTGAAGCTAACTCGTTTGTTCCGCCTGCATTTGAAGCTATATCACATATATCGCAACATTTTGAAGCGAAATCAATTATGTCGCATGGATTTGAAGCTGAGCCTTCTACTTCGCATTGATTTGAAGTTAAATCATGCGTTTCACTTGGATTTGAAGCTAACTTGTTTGTTTCGCATGCAGTTGAAGCTAAATCATGTTTATCACATGTATCTGAATCTAAACCATTTGTATCGCAAGAATATGAAGCTATGAAGCTAAACCATGTGTTTCGAATGAATTTGAATCTAAATGATGTGTTTCGCATGGATGTGAAGCTAACTCTTTTGTTTCGCGTGCATTTGAAGATAAATCATGTATATCGCAAGTATTTGAAGCTAAACCTTTTGATTCGCATGGATTTGAAACTAAGCCATCTACTGCGCATTGATTTGAAGCTAACTCCATTGTTTCGCATGCAGTTGAAGCTAAATCATGTATAAAACAAGTATTTTAAGCTAAACAATTCGTTTCGCATGGATTTGTAGCTAAGGCCTCTACTTCGCATGAATTTGAATCTGAATCATGTGTTTCGCATGGATTTGAAGCTAACTCGTTTGTTTCGCCTGCATTGTAAGCTACATCACGTATATCGCAAGAATTTGAAGCTAAATCATTTGTGTCGCATGGATTTGAAGCTAAGCCATCTACTTCGCATTGGTTTGAAGCTAACTCGTTTGTTTCGCCAGCATTTGAAGCTAAATCATGTATATCACAAGTATTTGAAGATAAACCATTTGTTTCGCATGGATTTGAAGATAAGCCTTCTACTTCGCATTGATTTGAAGCTAACTCGATTGTTTCGCCTGAATTTGAAGCTAAATCACTTATTATCGCAATTTTCTGAAGATAAATCATTTCATTCTCATGTATTTGAAACTAAGCCTTCCACTTCGCATTGATTTGAAGCTAACTCGATTGTTTGGTCTGCATTTGAATCTATATCCACTAATATCGCAAGTATTTGAAGCTAAATCATTTGTTTCCCATGTATTTGAAGCTAAGCCTTCTACTGCACATTGATTTGAAGCTGAATCATGTTTTTCGCATGGATTTGAAACTAACTCGTTTGTTTGGCATGCAGATGAAGCTAAGTCATGTATATCACAAGTATTTGAAGCTAAATCATTTGATTCGCATGGATTAGTAACTATGCCTTCTACTTCGCATTGATTTGAAACTGAATCATGTGTTTCGCTTGGATTTGAAGCTAACTCGTTTGTTTCGCATGGATTTGAAGCTCTCTCGTTTGTTTCGCCTACATTTGAAACTAAATCATGTATATCACAAGTATTTGAAGCTAAACCATTGGTTTCGCATGGATTTGAAGATAAGCCTTCTACTTCGCACTGATTTGAAGCTAACTCGATTGTTTCACCTGCATTTGAAGCTACATCACTTATATCGCAATTATCTGATGATAAAGCATAAGTTTCTCATGTATTTGAACATAAGCCTTGTACTTCGCATTGATTTGAAGCTAACACGTTTGTTTCGCCTGCCGTTAAAGCTAAATCATGTATATCACAAGTATTTGAAGCTAAACCATTGGTTTCGCATGGATTTGAAGATAAGCCTTCTACTTCGCACTGATTTGAAGCTAACTCGATTGTTTCACCTGCATTTGAAGCTACATCACTTATATCGCAATTATCTGAAGATTAATCATTTGCTTCTCATGTATTTGAAGCTAAGCCGCCTATTTCGCATTGATTTGAAGCTAAATCATATGTTTCGCATGGATTTGAGGCTAACGCGTTTGCTTCGCATGCAGTTGAAGCTAAATCATGTTTATGAAAAGTATTTGATAATAAAGCATTTGTTTCGCATGGATTTGAAGCTAAGCCTTCTACTTGACATTGATTTGAAGTTAAATCATGTGTTTCTCTTGGATTTGAAGCTAACTTGTTTGTTTAGCCTGCATTTGAAGCTAAATCATGTATATCACAAGTATTTGAATCTAAACCATTTGTTTCGCATTGATTTGAAGATAAGCTTTCTACTTCGCATTGATTTGAAGCTAACTCGATTGTTTCGCCTGCATTTGCAGCTTTATCACATATATCGCAATTATCTGATGATATATCATATGTTTCTCATGTACTTGAACATAAGCCTTGTACTTCGCATTGATTTGAAGCTAAATCATGTGTTTCGCATGGATTTGAAGCTAACGCGTTTGTTTCGCCTGCCGTTAAAGCTAAATCATGTATATCACAAGTATTTGAAGCTAAACCATTGGTTTCGCATGGATTTGAAGATAAGCTTTCTACTTCGCACTGATTTGAAGCTAACTCGATTGTTTCACCTGCATTTGAAGCTACATCACTTATATCGCAATTATCTGAAGATAAATCATTTGCTTCTCATGTATTTGAAGCTAAGCCGCCTATTTCGCATTGATTTGAAGCTAAATCATATGTTTCGCATGGATTTGAGGCTAACGCATTTGTTTCGCATGCAGTTGAAGCTAAATCATGTTTACGAAAAGTATTTGATAATAGAGCATTTGTTTCGCATGGATTTGAAGCTAAGACTTCTACTTGACATTGATTTGAAGTTAAATCATGTGTTTCTCTTGGATTTGAAGCTAACTTGTTTGTTTCGCCTGCATTTGAAGCTAAATCATGTATATCACAAGTATTTGAATCTAAACCATTTGTTTGGAATTGATTTGAAGATAAGCTTTCTACTTCGCATTGATTTGAAGCTAACTCTTTTGTTTCGCCTGCATTTGGAGACAAATCATGTATATCACAAGTATTTGAAGCTAAACCGTTTGATTCGCATGGATTTGAAGCTAAGCCTTCTACTTCGCATTGATTTGCAGGTAAATGATGTGTTTCGCTTGGTTTTGAAACTAACTCGTATGTTTCGCATGCAGTTGAAGCTAAATCATGTACATCACAAGTATTTGAAGCTAAACCATTTGTTTCGCATGGATTTGAAGATAAGCCTCCTACTTCGCATTAATTTGAAGCTAACTCGATTGATTCGACTGCATTTGAATCTGTATCACTTATATCGCAATTATCTGAAGATAAATCATTTGCTTCTCATGTATTTGAAGCTAAGCCGTCTATTTCGCACTGATTTGAAGCTAAATCATATGTTTCGCATGGATTTGAAGCAAAGCCTTCAACTTCGCATTGATTTGAAGATAAGCCTTCTACTTCGCACTGATTTGAAGCTAACTCGATTGTTTCACCTGCATTTGAAGCTACATCACTTATATCGCAATTATCTGAAGATAAATCATTTGCTTCTCATGTATTTGAAGCTAAGACGCCTATTTCGCATTGATTTGAAGCTAAATCATATGTTTCGCATGGATTTGAGGCTAACGCGTTTGCTTCGCATGCAGTTGAAGCTAAATCATGTTTATGAAAAGTATTTGATAATAAAGCATTTGTTTCGCATGGATTTGAAGCTAAGCCTTCTACTTGACATTGATTTGAAGTTAAATCATGTGTTTCTCTTGGATTTGAAGCTAACTTGTTTGTTTAGCCTGCATTTGAAGCTAAATCATGTATATCACAAGTATTTGAATCTAAACCATTTGTTTCGCATTGATTTGAAGATAAGCTTTCTACTTCGCATTGATTTGAAGCTAACTCGATTGTTTCGCCTGCATTTGCAGCTTTATCACATATATCGCAATTATCTGATGATATATCATATGTTTCTCATGTATTTGAACATAAGCCTTGTACTTCGCATTGATTTGAAGCTAAATCATGTGTTTCGCATGGATTTGAAGCTAACGCGTTTGTTTCGCCTGCCGTTAAAGCTAAATCATGTATATCACAAGTATTTGAAGCTAAACCATTGGTTTCGCATGGATTTGAAGATAAGCTTTCTACTTCGCACTGATTTGAAGTTAACTCGATTGTTTCACCTGCATTTGAAGCTACATCACTTATATCGCAATTATCTGAAGATAAATCATTTGCTTCTCATGTATTTGAAGCTAAGCCGCCTATTTCGCATTGATTTGAAGCTAAATCATATGTTTCGCATGGATTTGAGGCTAACGCGTTTGTTTCGCATGCAGTTGAAGCTAAATCATGTTTACGAAAAGTATTTGATAATAGAGCATTTGTTTCGCATGGATTTGGAGCTAAGACTTCTACTTGACATTGATTTGAAGTTAAATCATGTGTTTCTCTTGGATTTGAAGCTAACTTGTTTGTTTCGCCTGCATTTGAAGCTAAATCATGTATATCACAAGTATTTGAATCTAAACCATTTGTTTGGAATTGATTTGAAGATAAGCTTTCTACTTCGCATTGATTTGAAGCTAACTCTTTTGTTTCGCCTGCATTTGGAGACAAATCATGTATATCACAAGTATTTGAAGCTAAACCGTTTGATTCGCATGGATTTGAAGCTAAGCCTTCTACTTCGCATTGATTTGCAGGTAAATGATGCGTTTCGCTTGGTTTTGAAACTAACTCGTATGTTTCGCATGCAGTTGAAGCTAAATCATGTACATCACAAGTATTTGAAGCTAAACCATTTGTTTCGCATGGATTTGAAGATAAGCCTCCTACTTCGCATTAATTTGAAGCTAACTCGATTGATTCGACTGCATTTGAATCTGTATCACTTATATCGCAATTATCTGAAGATAAATCATTTGCTTCTCATGTATTTGAAGCTAAGCCGTCTATTTCGCACTGATTTGAAGCTAAATCATATGTTTCGCATGGATTTGAAGCAAAGCCTTCAACTTCGCATTGATTTGAAGATAAATCATGTGTTTCGCTTAGATTTGAAGCTAACACGTTTGTTTTGCATGCAGTTGAAGCTAAAACATGTACATCACAAGTATCTGGATCTAATCCATCTGTTTCGCAAGAATATGAAGCTATGAAGCTAATCCATGTGATTCGCATGAATTTGAAGCTAAATCATGTTTTTCGCATGTATTTGAAGCTAACTCATTTGTTTCGCCTGCATGTGAAGCTAAATCATGTCTATCACAAGTAGTTGAAGCTAAACCATTTGATTCGCATGGATTTGAAGCTAAGCCTTCTACTTGGCATTGATTTGAAGCTACATCATGTGTAACGCGTGGATTTGAAGCTAACTCGATTGTTTCGCATGCAGCTGAACCTAAACCATGTATATCACAAATATTTGTAGCTAAACCATTTGTTTTGAATGGATTCCAAGATAAGCCTTCTACTTCGCATTGATTTAAAGATAAATCATGTGTATTGCTTGGATATGATGCTAACTCGTTTGTTTGGCATGCAGTTGTAGCTAAATCATGTATATCACAAGTATTTGAAGATAAATCATTTGATTCGCATGGATTAGAATCTATGCCTTCTAGTTCGCATTGATATGTAGCTAAATCATGTGTTTCGCTTGGATTTGAAGCTAACTCGTTTGATTCGCCTGCATTTGAAGCTAAATCATGTATATTGCAAGTATTTGAAGCTGAATCATTTGATTTGCATGAATATTAAGCTAAACCATATGTTTCGCATGAGTATTAAGCTAAACCATTTGTATCGCTTGAATTTGATGCTAAATCATGTGTTTCTCTAGGATTTGAAGCTAACTCGTTTGTTTGGCATGCAGTTGTAGCTAAATCATGTATATCACAAGTACTTGAAGCTAAACCATTAGATTCGCATGGATTTGAAGCTAAGCCTTCTACTGCACATTGATTTGAAGCTGAATCATGTTTTTCGCATGGATTTGAAACTAACTCGTTTGTTTGGCATGCAGTTGAAGCTAAGTCACGTATATCACAAGTATTTGAAACTGAATCATGTGTTTCGCTTGGATTTCAAGCTAACACGTTTGTTTCGCATGCAGTTGAAGATAAATAATGTATATAACAAGCATTTGAAGCTAAACCATACCTTTCGCATGGATTTGAAACTAAGCATTCTACTTCGCATTGATTTGAAGCTGAATCATGTGTTTCGCATGGATTTGAAGCTAACTCGTTGGTTTCGCCTGCATTTTAAACTATATCACTCATATTCGCAAGCATTTGAAGCCCAATCATTCGTTTCGCATGGATTTGAAGCTAACCCTTCTACTTCGCACTGATTTGAAGCTAAATCATATTGTTTCGCTAGGATTTGAATCTAACTCGTTTGTTTGGCATGCAGTTGTAGCTAACTCATGTATATCACAAGTACTTGAAGCTAAACCATTAGATTCGCATGGATTTGAAGCTAAGCCTTCTACTGCACATTGATTTGAAGCTGAATCATGTTTTTCGCATGGATTTGAAACTAACTCGTTTGTTTCGCCTGCATTTGAAGATAAATCATGTATATCACAAGTATTTGAAGCTAAATCATTTGATTCGCATGGATTAGAAACTATGCCGTCTACTTCGCATTGATTTGAAACTGAATCATGTGTTTCGCTTGGATTTGAAGCTAACTCGTTTGTTTCGCATGGATTTGAAGCTCTCTCGTTTGTTTCGCCTACATTTGAAACTAAATCATGTATATCACAAGTATTTGAAGCTAAACCATTGGTTTCGCATGGATTTGAAGATAAGCCTTCTACTTCGCACTGATTTGAAGCTAACTCGATTGTTTCACCTGCATTTGAAGCTACATCACTTATATCGCAATTATCTGATGATAAAGCATAAGTTTCTCATGTATTTGAACATAAGCCTTGTACTTCGCATTGATTTGAAGCTAAATCATGTATTTCGCATGGATGTGAAGCTAACACGTTTGTTTCGCCTGCCGTTAAAGCTAAATCATGTATATCACAAGTATTTGAAGCTAAACCATTGGTTTCGCATGGATTTGAAGATAAGCCTTCTACTTCGCACTGATTTGAAGCTAACTCGATTGTTTCACCTGCATTTGAAGCTACATCACTTATATCGCAATTATCTGAAGATAAATCATTTGCTTCTCATGTATTTGAAGCTAAGCCGCCTATTTCGCATTGATTTGAAGCTAAATCATATGTTTCGCATGGATTTGAGGCTAACGCGTTTGTTTCGCATGCAGTTGAAGCTAAATCATGTTACGAAAAGTATTTGATAATAAAGCATTTGTTTCGCATGGATTTGAAGCTAAGCCTTCTACTTGACATTGATTTGAAGTTAAATCATGTGTTTCTCTTGGATTTGAAGCTAACTTGTTTGTTTAGCCTGCATTTGAAGCTAAATCATGTATATCACAAGTATTTGAATCTAAACCATTTGTTTCGCATTGATTTGAAGATAAGCTTTCTACTTCGCATTGATTTGAAGCTAACTCGATTGTTTCGCCTGCATTTGCAGCTTTATCACATATATCGCAATTATCTGATGATATATCATATGTTTCTCATGTATTTGAACATAAGCCTTGTACTTCGCATTGATTTGAAGCTAAATCATGTGTTTCGCATGGATTTGAAGCTAACGCGTTTGTTTCGCCGGCCGTTAAAGCTAAATCATGTATATCACAAGTATTTGAAGCTAAACCATTGGTTTCGCATGGATTTGAAGATAAGCTTTCTACTTCGCACTGATTTGAAGCTAACTCGATTGTTTCACCTGCATTTGAAGCTACATCCCTTATATCGCAATTATCTGAAGATAAATCATTTGCTTCTCATGTATTTGAAGCTAAGCCGCCTATTTCGCATTGATTTGAAGCTAAATCATATGTTTCGCATGGATTTGAGGCTAACGCGTTTGTTTCGCATGCAGTTGAAGCTAAATCATGTTTATGAAAAGTATTTGATAATAGAGCATTTGTTTCGCATGGATTTGAAGCTAAGACTTCTACTTGACATTGATTTGAAGTTAAATCATGTGTTTCTCTTGGATTTGAAGCTAACTTGTTTGTTTCGCCTGCATTTGAAGCTAAATCATGTATATCACAAGTATTTGAATCTAAACCATTTGTTTGGAATTGATTTGAAGATAAGCTTTCTACTTCGCATTGATTTGAAGCTAACTCTTTTGTTTCGCCTGCATTTGGAGACAAATCATGTATATCACAAGTATTTGAAGCTAAACCGTTTGATTCGCATGGATTTGAAGCTAAGCCTTCTACTTCGCATTGATTTGCAGGTAAATGATGTGTTTCGCTTGGTTTTGAAACTAACTCGTATGTTTCGCATGCAGTTGAAGCTAAATCATGTACATCACAAGTATTTGAAGCTAAACCATTTGTTTCGCATGGATTTGAAGATAAGCCTCCTACTTCGCATTAATTTGAAGCTAACTCGATTGATTCGACTGCATTTGAATCTGTATCACTTATATCGCAATTATCTGAAGATAAATCATTTGCTTCTCATGTATTTGAAGCTAAGCCGTCTATTTCGCACTGATTTGAAGCTAAATCATATGTTTCGCATGGATTTGAAGCAAAGCCTTCAACTTCGCATTGATTTGAAGATAAATCATGTGTTTCGCTTAGATTTGAAGCTAACACGTTTGTTTTGCATGCAGTTGAAGCTAAAACATGTACATCACAAGTATCTGGATCTAATCCATCTGTTTCGCAAGAATATGAAGCTATGATGCTAATCCATGTGATTCGCATGAATTTGACGCTAAATCATGTGTGTCGCATGGACTTGAAGCTGTATCACTTATATCGCAATTATCTGAAGATAAATCATTTGTTTCTCATGTGTTTAAAGCTAAGCCTTCTACTTCGCATTAATTTGAAGCTAAATCATGTGTAGCGCATGGATTTGAATCTAACTCGTTTGTTTCACAATGCAGTTGATGCTAAATCATGTATATCACAAG
Organism: Megalopta genalis; assembly: GCF_051020955.1. Classification (NCBI taxonomy): domain Eukaryota; kingdom Metazoa; phylum Arthropoda; class Insecta; order Hymenoptera; family Halictidae; genus Megalopta; species Megalopta genalis. The sequence continues at coordinate 863,159 of NW_027476131.1, forward strand.
TATTTGTAGCTAAACCATGTGTTTCGCATGAATTTGAAGCTAACTCGTTTGTTTCGCATTGATTTGAAGCTAACTCTTTTGTTTCGCCTGCATTTGGAGACAAATCAGGTATATCACAAGTATTTGAAGCTAAACCGTTTGATTCCCATGGATTTGAAGCTAAGCATTCTACTTCGCATTGATTTGCAGGTAAATGATGTGTTTCGCTTGGTTTTGAAGCTAACTCTTTCTTATTTCGCATGCAGTTGAAGCTAAATCATGTATATCACAAGTATTTGATGCTATACCATTTGTTTCGCATGAATTTGAAGCTAAATGATGTCTTTCGCATTGATTTGAAGCTAACTCTTTTGTTTCGCCTGCATTTGGAGACAAATCATGTATATCACAAGTATTTGAAGCTAAACCGTTTGATTCGCATGGATTTGATGCTAAGCCTTCTACTTCGCATTGATTTGAAGCTAAATCATGTGTTTCGCATGGATGTGAAGCTAACACGTTTGTTTCGCCTGCCGTTAAAGCTAAATCATGTATATCACAAGTATTTGAAGCTAAACCATTGGTTTCGCATGGATTTGAAGATAAGCCTTCTACTTCGCACTGATTTGAAGCTAACTCGATTGTTTCACCTGCATTTGAAGCTACATCACTTATATCGCAATTATCTGAAGATAAATCATTTGCTTCTCATGTATTTGAAGCTAAGCCGCCTATTTCGCATTGATTTGAAGCTAAATCATATGTTTCGCATGGATTTGAGGCTAACGCGTTTGTTTCGCATGCAGTTGAAGCTAAATCATGTTACGAAAAGTATTTGATAATAAAGCATTTGTTTCGCATGGATTTGAAGCTAAGCCTTCTACTTGACATTGATTTGAAGTTAAATCATGTGTTTCTCTTGGATTTGAAGCTAACTTGTTTGTTTAGCCTGCATTTGAAGCTAAATCATGTATATCACAAGTATTTGAATCTAAACCATTTGTTTCGCATTGATTTGAAGATAAGCTTTCTACTTCGCATTGATTTGAAGCTAACTCGATTGTTTCGCCTGCATTTGCAGCTTTATCACATATATCGCAATTATCTGATGATATATCATATGTTTCTCATGTATTTGAACATAAGCCTTGTACTTCGCATTGATTTGAAGCTAAATCATGTGTTTCGCATGGATTTGAAGCTAACGCGTTTGTTTCGCCGGCCGTTAAAGCTAAATCATGTATATCACAAGTATTTGAAGCTAAACCATTGGTTTCGCATGGATTTGAAGATAAGCTTTCTACTTCGCACTGATTTGAAGCTAACTCGATTGTTTCACCTGCATTTGAAGCTACATCCCTTATATCGCAATTATCTGAAGATAAATCATTTGCTTCTCATGTATTTGAAGCTAAGCCGCCTATTTCGCATTGATTTGAAGCTAAATCATATGTTTCGCATGGATTTGAGGCTAACGCGTTTGTTTCGCATGCAGTTGAAGCTAAATCATGTTTATGAAAAGTATTTGATAATAGAGCATTTGTTTCGCATGGATTTGAAGCTAAGACTTCTACTTGACATTGATTTGAAGTTAAATCATGTGTTTCTCTTGGATTTGAAGCTAACTTGTTTGTTTCGCCTGCATTTGAAGCTAAATCATGTATATCACAAGTATTTGAATCTAAACCATTTGTTTGGAATTGATTTGAAGATAAGCTTTCTACTTCGCATTGATTTGAAGCTAACTCTTTTGTTTCGCCTGCATTTGGATACAAATCATGTATATCACAAGTATTTGAAGCTAAACCGTTTGATTCGCATGGATTTGAAGCTAAGCCTTCTACTTCGCATTGATTTGCAGGTAAATGATGTGTTTCGCTTGGTTTTGAAACTAACTCGTATGTTTCGCATGCAGTTGAAGCTAAATCATGTACATCACAAGTATTTGAAGCTAAACCATTTGTTTCGCATGGATTTGAAGATAAGCCTCCTACTTCGCATTAATTTGAAGCTAACTCGATTGATTCGACTGCATTTGAATCTGTATCACTTATATCGCAATTATCTGAAGATAAATCATTTGCTTCTCATGTATTTGAAGCTAAGCCGTCTATTTCGCACTGATTTGAAGCTAAATCATATGTTTCGCATGGATTTGAAGCAAAGCCTTCAACTTCGCATTGATTTGAAGATAAATCATGTGTTTCGCTTAGATTTGAAGCTAACACGTTTGTTTTGCATGCAGTTGAAGCTAAAACATGTACATCACAAGTATCTGGATCTAATCCATCTTTTTCGCAAGAATATGAAGCTATGATGCTAATCCATGTGATTCGCATGAATTTGACGCTAAATCATGTGTGTCGCATGGATTTGAAGCTGTATCACTTATATCGCAATTATCTGAAGATAAATCATTTGTTTCTCATGTGTTTAAAGCTAAGCCTTCTACTTCGCATTGATTTGAATCTAAATCATGTGTAGCGCATGGATTTGAATCTAAACCATTTGTTTCGAATTGATTTGAAGCTAACTCGTTTTCTTCGCCTGTATTTGAAGATAAATCATGTATATCACAAGTATTTGAAGCTAAACCATACGCTTCGCATGGATTTGAAGCAAAGCCTTCAACTTCGCATTGATTTGAAGATAAATCATGTGTTTCGCTTAGATTTGAAGCTAACACGTTTGTTTTGCATGCAGTTGAAGCTAAAACATGTACATCACAAGTATCTGGATCTAATCCATCTGTTTCGCACGAATATGAAGCTATGATGCTAATCCATGTGATTCGCATGAATTTGACGCTAAATCATGTGTGTCGCATGGACTTGAAGCTGTATCACTTATATCGCAATTATCTGAAGATAAATCATTTGTTTCTCATGTTTTTAAAGCTAAGCCTTCTACTTCGCATTAATTTGAAGCTAAATCATGTGTAGCGCATGGATTTGAATCTAACTCGTTTGTTTCACAATGCAGTTGATGCTAAATCATGTATATCACAAGTATTTGTAGCTAAACCATGTGTTTCGCATGAATTTGATGCTAACTCGTTTGTTTCGCATTGATTTGAAGCTAACTCTTTTGTTTCGCCTGCATTTGGAGACAAATCAGGTATATCACAAGTATTTGATGCTATACCATTTGTTTCGCATGAATTTGAAGCTAAATGATGTCTTTCGCATTGATTTGAAGCTAACTCTTTTGTTTCGCCTGCATTTGGAGACAAATCATGTATATCACAAGTATTTGAAGCTAAACCGTTTGATTCGCATGGATTTGATGCTAAGCCTTCTACTTCGCATTGATTTGAAGATAAATCATGTGTTTCGCATGGATTTGAAGCTAAACCTTCTACTTCGCACTGATTTGAAGCTAAATCATGTGTTACGCTTGGATTTGAAGCTCACACGATTGTTTCGCCTGCATTTGAAGCTATATCACTCATATTCGCAAGCATTTGAAGCTCAATCATTCGTTTCGCATGGATTTGAAGCAAAGCTTTCTACTTCGCACTGACTTGAAGCTAAGTCATGTGTTTCGCTAGGATTTGAAGCTAACTCGTTTGTTTCGCATGCGGTTGAAGCTAAATCATGTATATCACAAGTATTTGAAGCTGAACCATTTGTTTCGCACGGATTTGAAGCTAAGCCTTCTACTTCGCATTGACTTGACGCTAAATATTGTGTCTCGCTTGGATTTGAAGCTAACTCTTTTGTTACGCATGCAGTTGAAGCTGAATCATGTATGTCACAAGTATTTGAAGCAAAAACATTTGTTTCGCATGGATTATGAAGCTAAGCCTTCTACTTCGCATTGATTTGAATCCAAATCATGTGTTCCGCTTGGATTTGAAGGTAAATCATGAGTAGCGCATGGATTTGAAGCTAACTCGTTTGTTTCGCCTGCATGTGAAGCTAAATCATGTATATCACAAGTATTTGAAGCTAATCCATTTGATTCCCATGGATTTGAAGATAAGCCTTCCACTTCGCATTGATTTGAAGCTAAGTCATGTGTTTCGCATGGATTTAAAGCTAACACGTTTGTTTCGCATGCAGTTGAAGCAAATTCATGTATATCACAAGTATTTGAAGCTAAAACATTTGATTCGCATGGATTTGATGCTAAGCCTTCTACTTCGCATTGAGGTGAAGCTAAATCAAGTGTTTCGTTAGGATTTGTAGAAAACTCGTTTGTTTCGCATGCAGGTGAAGCTATATCACTTATGTTCGCAAGTATTTGAAGCTAAATCATTCGTTTCGCATGGAGTTGAAGCTAAGCCTTCTACTTCGCATTGATTTGAAGCAAAATCATGTGTTTCGCTTGGATTTGAAGCTAACTCGTTTGTTTCGCATGCAGCTGAATCTACATCATGTATATAACAAGCATTTGAAGCTAAACCATTTGTTTCGCATGGATTTTAAACTAAGCCTTCTACTTCGCATTAATTTGAAGCAAAATCATGTGTCTTGCTTGGATTTGAAGCTAACTCGTTAGTTTCGCATGCAGTTGAAGCTAAATCATGTCTATCACAAGTATTTGAAGCTACACCATTTGATTCTCATGGATTTGGAGCTAAGCCTTCCAACTTCGCTTTGATTTGAAGCTAAATCATGTGTTTCGCATGGATTTAAAGCTAACACGTTTGTTTCGCGTGCAGTTGAAGCTAAATCATGTATATCCCAAGTATTTGAAGCTAAACCATTTGATTCGCATGTATTTGGAGCTAAGTCTTCTACTTCGCATTGATTTGAAGCTAAATCAAGGGTTTCGTTTGGATTTGAAGCAAACACATTTGTTTCTCATGCAGTTGAAGCTATATCACTTATGTTCGCAAGTATTTGAAGCTAAATCATTCGCATCGCACGGAGTTGAAGCTAATCTTTCTACTTCGCATTGATTTGAAGCTAAATCAAGTGTTTCGTTTGGATTTGAAGAAAACCCGTTTGTTTCGCATGCAGTTGAAGCTATATCACTTATGCTCGCAAATATTTGAAACTAAATCATTCGTTTCGCATGGAGTTGAAGCTAAGCCTTCCACTTCGCATTGATTTGAAACTAAATCATGTGTTTCGCTTGGATTTGAAGCTAACTCGTTTGTTTCGCCTGCAGCTGAAACTAAATCATGTATATCACAAGTATTTGAAGCTAAACCATTTGATTCGCATGGATTTTAAACTAAGCCTTCTACTTCGCATTAATTTGAAGCTAAATCATGTGTTTTGCTTGGATTTGAAGCTAACTCGTTTGTTTCGCCTGCATTTGACGACATATCATGTATATCACAAGTATCTGAATCTAAACCATCTGTTTCGCATGGATTTGAAGCTAAGGCTTCTACTTCGCATTGATTTGATGCTAAATCATGCGTTTCAAATGGATTTGAATCTAACTCGATTGTTTCGCGTGCATTTCAAGCTATATCACTTATATCGCCATTATCTGATAATAAATCATTTGATTCTCATGTATTTGAAGCTAAGCCTTCTACTTCGCATGATTTGAAGCTAAATCATGTATATCACAAGTATTTCAAGCTGAACCATTTGTTTCGCATGAATATTAAACTAAACCATGCGTTTCGCTTAAATTTGTACCTAAATCATACGTTTCGCATTGACTTGAAGCAAACTCGTTTGGTTCGAATGCAGTTGAAGCTAACTCAAGTATATCACAAGTATTTGAAGCTAAAACATTTGATTCGCATGGATTTGATGCTAAGCCTTCTACTTCGCATTGAGGTGAAGCTAAATCAAGTGTTTCGTTAGGATTTGTAGAAAACTCGTTTGTTTCGCATGCAGTTGAAGCTATATCACTTATGTTCGCAAGTATTTGAAGCTAAATCATTCGTTTCGCATGGAGTTGAAGCTAAGCCTTCTACTTCGCATTGATTTGAAGCTAAATCATGTGTTTCGCTTGGATTTGAAGCTAACTCGTTTGTTTCGCATGCAGCTGAAGCTACATCATGTATATAACAAGCATTTGAAGCTAAACCATTTGTTTCGCATGGATTTTAAACTAAGCCTTCTACTTCGCATTAATTTGAAGCTAAATCATGTGTTTCGCATGCAATTGAAGCTAACTCGTTTGTTCCGCTTGCAGTTGAAGCTAAATCATGTATATCACAAGTATTTGAAGCTGAACAATTTGTTTCGCATGGATTCGAAGATAAGACTTCTACTGATCATTGATTTGAAGCTAAATTATGTGTTTCGCATGGATTTGAAGCTAACTCGTTTGTTTCGCATGCTGTTGAATCTAAATCATGTATACCACAAGTATTTGATGTTAAACTATTCGTTTCGCATTGATTTGAAGCTAAGCCATCTACTTCGCATTGATTTGAAACTAAATCATGTGTTTCGCTTGGATTTGAAGCTAACTCGTTTGTTTCGCATGCAGTTGAAGCTAAAACATGTACATCACAAGTATCTGGATCTAATCCATCTTTTTCGCAAGAATATGAAGCTATGATGCTAATCCATGTGATTCGCATGAATTTGACGCTAAATCATGTGTGTCGCATGGATTTGAAGCTGTATCACTTATATCGCAATTATCTGAAGATAAATCATTTGCTTCTCATGTATTTGAAGCTAAGCCGTCTATTTCGCACTGATTTAAAGCTAAATCATATGTTTCGCATGGATTTGAAGCAAAGCCTTCAACTTCGCATTGATTTGAAGATAAATCATGTGTTTCGCTTAGATTTGAAGCTAACACGTTTGTTTTGCATGCAGTTGAAGCTAAAACATGTACATCACAAGTATCTGGATCTAATCCATCTTTTTCGCAAGAATATGAAGCTATGATGCTAATCCATGTGATTCGCATGAATTTGATGCTAAATCATGTGTGTCGCATGGATTTGAAGCTGTATCACTTATATCGCAATTATCTGAAGATAAATCATTTGTTTCTCATGTGTTTAAAGCTAAGCCTTCTACTTCGCATTGATTTGAATCTAAATCATGTGTAGCGCATGGATTTGAATCTAAACCATTTGTTTCGCATTGATTTGAAGCTAACTCGTTTTCTTCGCCTGTATTTGAAGATAAATCATGTATATCACAAGTATTTGAAGCTAAACCATACGCTTCGCATGGATTTGAAGCAAAGCCTTCAACTTCGCATTGATTTGAAGATAAATCATGTGTTTCGCTTAGATTTGAAGCTAACACGTTTGTTTTGCATGCAGTTGAAGCTAAAACATGTACATCACAAGTATCTGGATCTAATCCATCTGTTTCGCACGAATATGAAGCTATGATGCTAATCCATGTGATTCGCATGAATTTGACGCTAAATCATGTGTGTCGCATGGACTTGAAGCTGTATCACTTATATCGCAATTATCTGAAGATAAATCATTTGTTTCTCATGTTTTTAAAGCTAAGCCTTCTACTTCGCATTAATTTGAAGCTAAATCATGTGTAGCGCATGGATTTGAATCTAACTCGTTTGTTTCACAATGCAGTTGATGCTAAATCATGTATATCACAAGTATTTGTAGCTAAACCATGTGTTTCGCATGAATTTGAAGCTAACTCGTTTGTTTCGCATTGATTTGAAGCTAACTCTTTTGTTTCGCCTGCATATGGAGACAAATCAGGTATATCACAAGTATTTGAAGCTAAACCGTTTGATTCCCATGGATTTGAAGCTAAGCATTCTACTTCGCATTGATTTGCAGGTAAATGATGTGTTTCGCTTGGTTTTGAAGCTAACTCTTTCTTATTTCGCATGCAGTTGAAGCTAAATCATGTATATCACAAGTATTTGATGCTATACCATTTGTTTCGCATGAATTTGAAGCTAAATGATGTCTTTCGCATTGATTTGAAGCTAACTCTTTTGTTTCGCCTGCATTTGGAGACAAATCATGTATATCACAAGTATTTGAAGCTAAACCGTTTGATTCGCATGGATTTGATGCTAAGCCTTCTACTTCGCATTGATTTGAAGATAAATCATGTGTTTCGCATGGATTTGAAGCTAAACCTTCTACTTCGCACTGATTTGAAGCTAAATCATGTGTTACGCTTGGATTTGAAGCTCACACGATTGTTTCGCCTGCATTTGAAGCTATATCACTCATATTCGCAAGCATTTGAAGCTCAATCATTCGTTTCGCATGGATTTGAAGCAAAGCTTTCTACTTCGCACTGACTTGAAGCTAAGTCATGTGTTTCGCTAGGATTTGAAGCTAACTCGTTTGTTTCGCATGCGGTTGAAGCTAAATCATGTATATCACAAGTATTTGAAGCTGAACCATTTGTTTCGCACGGATTTGAAGCTAAGCCTTCTACTTCGCATTGACTTGACGCTAAATATTGTGTCTCGCTTGGATTTGAAGCTAACTCTTTTGTTACGCATGCAGTTGAAGCTGAATCATGTATGTCACAAGTATTTGAAGCAAAAACATTTGTTTCGCATGGATTATGAAGCTAAGCCTTCTACTTCGCATTGATTTGAATCCAAATCATGTGTTCCGCTTGGATTTGAAGGTAAATCATGAGTAGCGCATGGATTTGAAGCTAACTCGTTTGTTTCGCCTGCATGTGAAGCTAAATCATGTATATCACAAGTATTTGAAGCTAATCCATTTGATTCCCATGGATTTGAAGATAAGCCTTCCACTTCGCATTGATTTGAAGCTAAGTCATGTGTTTCGCATGGATTTAAAGCTAACACGTTTGTTTCGCATGCAGTTGAAGCAAATTCATGTATATCACAAGTATTTGAAGCTAAAACATTTGATTCGCATGGATTTGATGCTAAGCCTTCTACTTCGCATTGAGGTGAAGCTAAATCAAGTGTTTCGTTAGGATTTGTAGAAAACTCGTTTGTTTCGCATGCAGGAGAAGCTATATCACTTATGTTCGCAAGTATTTGAAGCTAAATCATTCGTTTCGCATGGATTTGAAGATAAGCCTTCTACTTCGCACTGATTTGAAGCTAACTCGATTGTTTCACCTGCATTTGAAGCTACATCACTTATATCGCAATTATCTGAAGATAAATCATTTGCTTCTCATGTATTTGAAGCTAAGCCGCCTATTTCGCATTGATTTGAAGCTAAATCATATGTTTCGCATGGATTTGAGGCTAACGCGTTTGTTTCGCATGCAGTTGAAGCTAAATCATGTTACGAAAAGTATTTGATAATAAAGCATTTGTTTCGCATGGATTTGAAGCTAAGCCTTCTACTTGACATTGATTTGAAGTTAAATCATGTGTTTCTCTTGGATTTGAAGCTAACTTGTTTGTTTAGCCTGCATTTGAAGCTAAATCATGTATATCACAAGTATTTGAATCTAAACCATTTGTTTCGCATTGATTTGAAGATAAGCTTTCTACTTCGCATTGATTTGAAGCTAACTCGATTGTTTCGCCTGCATTTGCAGCTTTATCACATATATCGCAATTATCTGATGATATATCATATGTTTCTCATGTATTTGAACATAAGCCTTGTACTTCGCATTGATTTGAAGCTAAATCATGTGTTTCGCATGGATTTGAAGCTAACGCGTTTGTTTCGCCGGCCGTTAAAGCTAAATCATGTATATCACAAGTATTTGAAGCTAAACCATTGGTTTCGCATGGATTTGAAGATAAGCTTTCTACTTCGCACTGATTTGAAGCTAACTCGATTGTTTCACCTGCATTTGAAGCTACATCCCTTATATCGCAATTATCTGAAGATAAATCATTTGCTTCTCATGTATTTGAAGCTAAGCCGCCTATTTCGCATTGATTTGAAGCTAAATCATATGTTTCGCATGGATTTGAGGCTAACGCGTTTGTTTCGCATGCAGTTGAAGCTAAATCATGTTTATGAAAAGTATTTGATAATAGAGCATTTGTTTCGCATGGATTTGAAGCTAAGACTTCTACTTGACATTGATTTGAAGTTAAATCATGTGTTTCTCTTGGATTTGAAGCTAACTTGTTTGTTTCGCCTGCATTTGAAGCTAAATCATGTATATCACAAGTATTTGAATCTAAACCATTTGTTTGGAATTGATTTGAAGATAAGCTTTCTACTTCGCATTGATTTGAAGCTAACTCTTTTGTTTCGCCTGCATTTGGAGACAAATCATGTATATCACAAGTATTTGAAGCTAAACCGTTTGATTCGCATGGATTTGAAGCTAAGCCTTCTACTTCGCATTGATTTGCAGGTAAATGATGTGTTTCGCTTGGTTTTGAAACTAACTCGTATGTTTCGCATGCAGTTGAAGCTAAATCATGTACATCACAAGTATTTGAAGCTAAACCATTTGTTTCGCATGGATTTGAAGATAAGCCTCCTACTTCGCATTAATTTGAAGCTAACTCGATTGATTCGACTGCATTTGAATCTGTATCACTTATATCGCAATTATCTGAAGATAAATCATTTGCTTCTCATGTATTTGAAGCTAAGCCGTCTATTTCGCACTGATTTGAAGCTAAATCATATGTTTCGCATGGATTTGAAGCAAAGCCTTCAACTTCGCATTGATTTGAAGATAAATCATGTGTTTCGCTTAGATTTGAAGCTAACACGTTTGTTTTGCATGCAGTTGAAGCTAAAACATGTACATCACAAGTATCTGGATCTAATCCATCTTTTTCGCAAGAATATGAAGCTATGATGCTAATCCATGTGATTCGCATGAATTTGACGCTAAATCATGTGTGTCGCATGGATTTGAAGCTGTATCACTTATATCGCAATTATCTGAAGATAAATCATTTGTTTCTCATGTGTTTAAAGCTAAGCCTTCTACTTCGCATTGATTTGAATCTAAATCATGTGTAGCGCATGGATTTGAATCTAAACCATTTGTTTCGAATTGATTTGAAGCTAACTCGTTTTCTTCGCCTGTATTTGAAGATAAATCATGTATATCACAAGTATTTGAAGCTAAACCATACGCTTCGCATGGATTTGAAGCAAAGCCTTCAACTTCGCATTGATTTGAAGATAAATCATGTGTTTCGCTTAGATTTGAAGCTAACACGTTTGTTTTGCATGCAGTTGAAGCTAAAACATGTACATCACAAGTATCTGGATCTAATCCATCTGTTTCGCACGAATATGAAGCTATGATGCTAATCCATGTGATTCGCATGAATTTGACGCTAAATCATGTGTGTCGCATGGACTTGAAGCTGTATCACTTATATCGCAATTATCTGAAGATAAATCATTTGTTTCTCATGTTTTTAAAGCTAAGCCTTCTACTTCGCATTAATTTGAAGCTAAATCATGTGTAGCGCATGGATTTGAATCTAACTCGTTTGTTTCACAATGCAGTTGATGCTAAATCATGTATATCACAAGTATTTGTAGCTAAACCATGTGTTTCGCATGAATTTGAAGCTAACTCGTTTGTTTCGCATTGATTTGAAGCTAACTCTTTTGTTTCGCCTGCATTTGGAGACAAATCAGGTATATCACAAGTATTTGATGCTATACCATTTGTTTCGCATGAATTTGAAGCTAAATGATGTCTTTCGCATTGATTTGAAGCTAACTCTTTTGTTTCGCCTGCATTTGGAGACAAATCATGTATATCACAAGTATTTGAAGCTAAACCGTTTGATTCGCATGGATTTGATGCTAAGCCTTCTACTTCGCATTGATTTGAAGATAAATCATGTGTTTCGCATGGATTTGAAGCTAAACCTTCTACTTCGCACTGATTTGAAGCTAAATCATGTGTTACGCTTGGATTTGAAGCTCACACGATTGTTTCGCCTGCATTTGAAGCTATATCACTCATATTCGCAAGCATTTGAAGCTCAATCATTCGTTTCGCATGGATTTGAAGCAAAGCTTTCTACTTCGCACTGACTTGAAGCTAAGTCATGTGTTTCGCTAGGATTTGAAGCTAACTCGTTTGTTTCGCATGCGGTTGAAGCTAAATCATGTATATCACAAGTATTTGAAGCTGAACCATTTGTTTCGCACGGATTTGAAGCTAAGCCTTCTACTTCGCATTGACTTGACGCTAAATATTGTGTCTCGCTTGGATTTGAAGCTAACTCTTTTGTTACGCATGCAGTTGAAGCTGAATCATGTATGTCACAAGTATTTGAAGCAAAAACATTTGTTTCGCATGGATTATGAAGCTAAGCCTTCTACTTCGCATTGATTTGAATCCAAATCATGTGTTCCGCTTGGATTTGAAGGTAAATCATGAGTAGCGCATGGATTTGAAGCTAACTCGTTTGTTTCGCCTGCATGTGAAGCTAAATCATGTATATCACAAGTATTTGAAGCTAATCCATTTGATTCCCATGGATTTGAAGATAAGCCTTCCTCTTCGCATTGATTTGAAGCTAAGTCATGTGTTTCGCATGGATTTAAAGCTAACACGTTTGTTTCGCATGCAGTTGAAGCAAATTCATGTATATCACAAGTATTTGAAGCTAAAACATTTGATTCGCATGGATTTGATGCTAAGCCTTCTACTTCGCATTGATTTGAAGCTAAATCATGTGTTTCGCTTGGATTTGAAGCTAACTCGTTTGTTTCGCATGCAGCTGAATCTACATCATGTATATAACAAGCATTTGAAGCTAAACCATTTGTTTCGCATGGATTTTAAACTAAGCCTTCTACTTCGCATTAATTTGAAGCTAAATCATGTGTTTTGCTTGGATTTGAAGCTAACTCGTTAGTTTCGCATGCAGTTGAAGCTAAATCATGTCTATCACAAGTATTTGAAGCTAAACCATTTGATTCTCATGGATTTGGAGCTAAGCCTTCCAACTTCGCTTTGATTTGAAGCTAAATCATGTGTTTCGCATGGATTTAAAGCTAACACGTTTGTTTCGCGTGCAGTTGAAGCTAAATCATGTATATCCCAAGTATTTGAAGCTAAACCATTTGATTCGCATGTATTTGGAGCTAAGTCTTCTACTTCGCATTGATTTGAAGCTAAATCAAGGGTTTCGTTTGGATTTGAAGCAAACACATTTGTTTCTCATGCAGTTGAAGCTATATCACTTATGTTCGCAAGTATTTGAAGCTAAATCATTCGCATCGCACGGAGTTGAAGCTAATCTTTCTACTTCGCATTGATTTGAAGCTAAATCAAGTGTTTCGTTTGGATTTGAAGAAAACCCGTTTGTTTCGCATGCAGTTGAAGCTATATCACTTATGCTCGCAAATATTTGAAACTAAATCATTCGTTTCGCATGGAGTTGAAGCTAAGCCTTCCACTTCGCATTGATTTGAAACTAAATCATGTGTTTCGCTTGGATTTGAAGCTAACTCGTTTGTTTCGCCTGCAGCTGAAACTAAATCATGTATATCACAAGTATTTGAAGCTAAACCATTTGATTCGCATGGATTTTAAACTAAGCCTTCTACTTCGCATTAATTTGAAGCTAAATCATGTGTTTTGCTTGGATTTGAAGCTAACTCGTTTGTTTCGCCTGCATTTGACGACATATCATGTATATCACAAGTATCTGAATCTAAACCATCTGTTTCGCATGGATTTGAAGCTAAGGCTTCTACTTCGCATTGATTTGATGCTAAATCATGCGTTTCAAATGGATTTGAATCTAACTCGATTGTTTCGCGTGCATTTCAAGCTATATCACTTATATCGCCATTATCTGATAATAAATCATTTGATTCTCATGTATTTGAAGCTAAGCCTTCTACTTCGCATGATTTGAAGCTAAATCATGTATATCACAAGTATTTCAAGCTGAACCATTTGTTTCGCATGAATATTAAGCTAAACCATGTGTTTCGCATGAATATTAAACTAAACCATGCGTTTCGCTTAAATTTGTACCTAAATCATACGTTTCGCATTGACTTGAAGCAAACTCGTTTGGTTCGAATGCAGTTGAAGCTAACTCAAGTATATCACAAGTATTTGAAGCTAAAACATTTGATTCGCATGGATTTGATGCTAAGCCTTCTACTTCGCATTGAGGTGAAGCTAAATCAAGTGTTTCGCATGCAATTGAAGCTAACTCGTTTGTTCCGCTTGCAGTTGAAGCTAAATCATGTATATCACAAGTATTTGAAGCTGAACAATTTGTTTCGCATGGATTCGAAGATAAGACTTCTACTGATCATTGATTTGAAGCTAAATTATGTGTTTCGCATGGATTTGAAGCTAACTCGTTTGTTTCGCATGCTGTTGAATCTAAATCATGTATACCACAAGTATTTGATGTTAAACTATTTGTTTCGCATTGATTTGAAGCTAAGCCATCTACTTCGCATTGATTTGAAACTAAATCATGTGTTTCGCTTGGATTTGAAGCTAACTCGTTTGTTTCGCATGCAGTTGAAGCTAAAACATGTACATCACAAGTATCTGGATCTAATCCATCTTTTTCGCAAGAATATGAAGCTATGATGCTAATCCATGTGATTCGCATGAATTTGACGCTAAATCATGTGTGTCGCATGGATTTGAAGCTGTATCACTTATATCGCAATTATCTGAAGATAAATCATTTGCTTCTCATGTATTTGAAGCTAAGCCGTCTATTTCGCACTGATTTAAAGCTAAATCATATGTTTCGCATGGATTTGAAGCAAAGCCTTCAACTTCGCATTGATTTGAAGATAAATCATGTGTTTCGCTTAGATTTGAAGCTAACACGTTTGTTTTGCATGCAGTTGAAGCTAAAACATGTACATCACAAGTATCTGGATCTAATCCATCTTTTTCGCAAGAATATGAAGCTATGATGCTAATCCATGTGATTCGCATGAATTTGACGCTAAATCATGTGTGTCGCATGGATTTGAAGCTGTATCACTTATATCGCAATTATCTGAAGATAAATCATTTGTTTCTCATGTGTTTAAAGCTAAGCCTTCTACTTCGCATTGATTTGAATCTAAATCATGTGTAGCGCATGGATTTGAATCTAAACCATTTGTTTCGCATTGATTTGAAGCTAACTCGTTTTCTTCGCCTGTATTTGAAGATAAATCATGTATATCACAAGTATTTGAAGCTAAACCATACGCTTCGCATGGATTTGAAGCAAAGCCTTCAACTTCGCATTGATTTGAAGATAAATCATGTGTTTCGCTTAGATTTGAAGCTAACACGTTTGTTTTGCATGCAGTTGAAGCTAAAACATGTACATCACAAGTATCTGGATCTAATCCATCTGTTTCGCACGAATATGAAGCTATGATGCTAATCCATGTGATTCGCATGAATTTGACGCTAAATCATGTGTGTCGCATGGACTTGAAGCTGTATCACTTATATCGCAATTATCTGAAGATAAATCATTTGTTTCTCATGTTTTTAAAGCTAAGCCTTCTACTTCGCATTAATTTGAAGCTAAATCATGTGTAGCGCATGGATTTGAATCTAACTCGTTTGTTTCACAATGCAGTTGATGCTAAATCATGTATATCACAAGTATTTGTAGCTAAACCATGTGTTTCGCATGAATTTGAAGCTAACTCGTTTGTTTCGCATTGATTTGAAGCTAACTCTTTTGTTTCGCCTGCATATGGAGACAAATCAGGTATATCACAAGTATTTGAAGCTAAACCGTTTGATTCCCATGGATTTGAAGCTAAGCATTCTACTTCGCATTGATTTGCAGGTAAATGATGTGTTTCGCTTGGTTTTGAAGCTAACTCTTTCTTATTTCGCATGCAGTTGAAGCTAAATCATGTATATCACAAGTATTTGATGCTATACCATTTGTTTCGCATGAATTTGAAGCTAAATGATGTCTTTCGCATTGATTTGAAGCTAACTCTTTTGTTTCGCCTGCATTTGGAGACAAATCATGTATATCACAAGTATTTGAAGCTAAACCGTTTGATTCGCATGGATTTGATGCTAAGCCTTCTACTTCGCATTGATTTGAAGATAAATCATGTGTTTCGCATGGATTTGAAGCTAAACCTTCTACTTCGCACTGATTTGAAGCTAAATCATGTGTTACGCTTGGATTTGAAGCTCACACGATTGTTTCGCCTGCATTTGAAGCTATATCACTCATATTCGCAAGCATTTGAAGCTCAATCATTCGTTTCGCATGGATTTGAAGCAAAGCTTTCTACTTCGCACTGACTTGAAGCTAAGTCATGTGTTTCGCTAGGATTTGAAGCTAACTCGTTTGTTTCGCATGCGGTTGAAGCTAAATCATGTATATCACAAGTATTTGAAGCTGAACCATTTGTTTCGCACGGATTTGAAGCTAAGCCTTCTACTTCGCATTGACTTGACGCTAAATATTGTGTCTCGCTTGGATTTGAAGCTAACTCTTTTGTTACGCATGCAGTTGAAGCTGAATCATGTATGTCACAAGTATTTGAAGCAAAAACATTTGTTTCGCATGGATTATGAAGCTAAGCCTTCTACTTCGCATTGATTTGAATCCAAATCATGTGTTCCGCTTGGATTTGAAGGTAAATCATGAGTAGCGCATGGATTTGAAGCTAACTCGTTTGTTTCGCCTGCATGTGAAGCTAAATCATGTATATCACAAGTATTTGAAGCTAATCCATTTGATTCCCATGGATTTGAAGATAAGCCTTCCACTTCGCATTGATTTGAAGCTAAGTCATGTGTTTCGCATGGATTTAAAGCTAACACGTTTGTTTCGCATGCAGTTGAAGCAAATTCATGTATATCACAAGTATTTGAAGCTAAAACATTTGATTCGCATGGATTTGATGCTAAGCCTTCTACTTCGCATTGAGGTGAAGCTAAATCAAGTGTTTCGTTAGGATTTGTAGAAAACTCGTTTGTTTCGCATGCAGGAGAAGCTATATCACTTATGTTCGCAAGTATTTGAAGCTAAATCATTCGTTTCGCATGGAGTTGAAGCTAAGCCTTCTACTTCGCATTGATTTGAAGCTAAATCATGTGTTTCGCTTGGATTTGAAGCTAACTCGTTTGTTTCGCATGCAGCTGAATCTACATCATGTATATAACAAGCATTTGAAGCTAAACCATTTGTTTCGCATGGATTTTAAACTAAGCCTTCTACTTCGCATTAATTTGAAGTTAAATCATGTGTTTTGCTTGGATTTGAAGCTAACTCGTTAGTTTCGCATGCAGTTGAAGCTAAATCATGTCTATCACAAGTATTTGAAGCTAAACCATTTGATTCTCATGGATTTGGAGCTAAGCCTTCCAACTTCGCTTTGATTTGAAGCTAAATCATGTGTTTCGCATGGATTTAAAGCTAACACGTTTGTTTCGCGTGCAGTTGAAGCTAAATCATGTATATCCCAAGTATTTGAAGCTAAACCATTTGATTCGCATGTATTTGGAGCTAAGTCTTCTACTTCGCATTGATTTGAAGCTAAATCAAGGGTTTCGTTTGGATTTGAAGCAAACACATTTGTTTCTCATGCAGTTGAAGCTATATCACTTATGTTCGCAAGTATTTGAAGCTAAATCATTCGCATCGCACGGAGTTGAAGCTAATCTTTCTACTTCGCATTGATTTGAAGCTAAATCAAGTGTTTCGTTTGGATTTGAAGAAAACCCGTTTGTTTCGCATGCAGTTGAAGCTATATCACTTATGCTCGCAAATATTTGAAACTAAATCATTCGTTTCGCATGGAGTTGAAGCTAAGCCTTCCACTTCGCATTGATTTGAAACTAAATCATGTGTTTCGCTTGGATTTGAAGCTAACTCGTTTGTTTCGCCTGCAGCTGAAACTAAATCATGTATATCACAAGTATTTGAAGCTAAACCATTTGATTCGCATGGATTTTAAACTAAGCCTTCTACTTCGCATTAATTTGAAGCTAAATCATGTGTTTTGCTTGGATTTGAAGCTAACTCGTTTGTTTCGCCTGCATTTGACGACATATCATGTATATCACAAGTATCTGAATCTAAACCATCTGTTTCGCATGGATTTGAAGCTAAGGCTTCTACTTCGCATTGATTTGATGCTAAATCATGCGTTTCAAATGGATTTGAATCTAACTCGATTGTTTCGCGTGCATTTCAAGCTATATCACTTATATCGCCATTATCTGATAATAAATCATTTGATTCTCATGTATTTGAAGCTAAGCCTTCTACTTCGCATGATTTGAAGCTAAATCATGTATATCACAAGTATTTCAAGCTGAACCATTTGTTTCGCATGAATATTAAGCTAAACCATGTGTTTCGCATGAATATTAAACTAAACCATGCGTTTCGCTTAAATTTGTACCTAAATCATACGTTTCGCATTGACTTGAAGCAAACTCGTTTGGTTCGAATGCAGTTGAAGCTAACTCAAGTATATCACAAGTATTTGAAGCTAAAACATTTGATTCGCATGGATTTGATGCTAAGCCTTCTACTTCGCATTGAGGTGAAGCTAAATCAAGTGTTTCGTTAGGATTTGTAGAAAACTCGTTTGTTTCGCATGCAGTTGAAGCTATATCACTTATGTTCGCAAGTATTTGAAGCTAAATCATTCGTTTCGCATGGAGTTGAAGCTAAGCCTTCTACTTCCCATTGATTTGAAGCTAAATCATGTGTTTCGCTTGGATTTGAAGCTAACTCGTTTGTTTCGCATGCAGCTGAAGCTACATCATGTATATAACAAGCATTTGAAGCTAAACCATTTGTTTCGCATGGATTTTAAACTAAGCCTTCTACTTCGCATTAATTTGAAGCTAAATCATGTGTTTCGCATGCAATTGAAGCTAACTCGTTTGTTCCGCTTGCAGTTGAAGCTAAATCATGTATATCACAAGTATTTGAAGCTGAACAATTTGTTTCGCATGGATTCGAAGATAAGACTTCTACTGATCATTGATTTGAAGCTAAATTATGTGTTTCGCATGGATTTGAAGCTAACTCGTTTGTTTCGCATGCTGTTGAATCTAAATCATGTATACCACAAGTATTTGATGTTAAACTATTTGTTTCGCATTGATTTGAAGCTAAGCCATCTACTTCGCATTGATTTGAAACTAAATCATGTGTTTCGCTTGGATTTGAAGCTAACTCGTTTGTTTCGCATGCATTTGAAGTTAAATTATGTATATTACAAGTATTTTATAGCTAAACCATTTGATTCGCATGGATTTGAAACTAAGCCTTCTACTTCGTACTGATTTGAAGCTAAATCATGTGTTTCGCTTGGTTTTGCAGCCTACTCGTTTATTTCGCCAACATTTAACGCTAATTCATGTATATCACAAGTATTTGAAGCTGAACCATTTGTTTTGCATGAATATTAAGCTAAACCATGTGTTTTGAACGTATTTGAAGCAGAATTACGTGTTTCGCTTGGATTAAATCATATAAATCACAAGTATTTGAAGCTAAACCATGTGTTTCGCATGGATTTGAAGCTAACTCGTTTTTTTCGCCTGCTTTTGAAGGTATATCACTTATATCGCAATTATCTGAAGATAAATCATTTCTTTCTCATGTATTTGAAGTTAAGGCTTCCACTGCGCATTTATTTGAAGCTAAATCATGTGTTCCGCTTGGATTTGAAGCTAACTCGTTTGTTTCGCCTGCATTTGAACCAATATCACTTATATTCGCCAGTATTTGAAAATAAATCATTCGTTTCGCATGAATTTGTAGCTAAGCCTCCTACTTCGTATTGATTTGAAGCTAAATCATGTATTCGCTTGGATTTGAAGCCAACTCGTTTGCTTCGCCTGCAGTTGAAGCTAAATCACGTATATCACAATTATTTGAAGCTGAACCTTTTGTTTCGCATGGATTTGAAACTAAAGCCTTCTACTTCGCATTAATTCGAAGCTAAATCAAGTGTTTCGCTGGGATATGAAGCTCACTCGTTTGTTTTTCCAGCATTTGAAGCTATATCACTTATATCGCAAGTATTTGAAGCTAAATCATTTGTGTCGCATGGATTTGATGCTAAGCCTTCTACTTCGCATGATTTGGAGCTAAATCATGTGTTTCGCATGGATTTGAAGCTTACTCATTTGTTTCGCATGCAGTTGAAGCATAATCATGTATATCACAAGTATTTGAAGCTAAACCATTTGTTTCGCATGGATTCGATAATCAGCCTTCTATTTCGCATTGATTTGAAGCTAAATCATGAGTTTCGCATGGATTTGAAGCTAACTCGTTTGTTTCGCATGGATATGAAGCTAACTCATTTGTTTCGCATGCAGTTGAATCAAAATCATGTATATCACAAGTATTTGAAGCTAAACCATTTGTTTCGCATGGATTCGATGATCATCCTTCCACTTCGCATTGATTTGAAGCTGAATCAAGTGTTTCGCTTGGATTTGAAGTTAACTCGTCAGTTTCGCATGCTGTTGAAGCTAAGTCATGTATATCACATGTATTTGAAGATAATCCATTTGTTTTGCATGGATTCGAAAATCAGCCTTTTATTTCGTATTGATTTGAAGCCAAATCATGTGTTTCTCATGGATTTAAAGCCAACACGTTTGTTTCGCATGCAGTTGAAGCTATATCACTTATGCACGCAAGTATTTGAAGCTAAATCATTCGTTTCGCATGGAGTTGAAGCTAAGCCTTCCACTTCGCATTGATTTGAAGATAAATCATGTGTTTCGCTTGGATTTCAAGCTAACTCGTTTGTTTCGCATGCAGTTGAAGCTAAATCATGTATATCACAAGTATTTGAAGGTAATCCATTTGTTTTGCATGGATTCGAAAATCGGCGTTCTATTTCGCATTGATTTGAAACTTAATCATGTGTTTCTCATGGATTTAAAACTAACACGTTTGTTTCGCATGCAGTTGAAGCTCAATCATGTATATCACAAGTATTCTGAAGCTTAACCATTTGTTTCGCATTGGTTTTGATGCTAAGCCTTCTACTTCGCATTGATTTGAAGCTAAATCAAGTGTTTCGTTTGGATTTGAAGCTAACTCGTTTGTTTCGCATGCAGTTGAAGCTAAATCATGTATATCACAAGTGTTTGAAGATAATTCATTTGTTTTGCATGGATTCGAAAATCAGCCTTCTATTTCGCATTGATTTGAAGCTAAATCATGTGTTTCTCACGGATTTAAAGCTAACACGTTTGTTTCGCATGCAGTTGAAGTTATATCACTTATATTCGCAAGTATTTGAAGCCAAATCAATCGTTTTGCATGGATTTGAAGATAAGCCTTCTGCTTCGCATTGATTTGAATTTAAATCATGTGTTTCTCTTGGGTGTGAAGCTAAATCTATTGTTTCGCATGCATCTGAAGCTAAATCATGTATATCACAAGTATATGAAGCAAAATAATTTGTGTCGCATGGATTTGATGCTAAGCCTTCTACTTCGCATTGATTTGATGCTAAATAATGTGTTTCTCATGGATTCAGAAGCTAAATCGTGTGTTTCGAATGGAGTTGAAGCTAACTCATTTGTTGCGCCTGCTTATGAAGCTAAATCATGTATATCACAAGTATTTGAAGATGAACCATTTGTTTCGCATGGATTCGAAGATAAGCCATCTACATCGCATTGATTTGAAGCTAAACCATTTGTTTCGCATGGTTTCGAATATAAGCCTTCTACTTCGCATTGATTTGAAGCTAAATCATGTGTTTCGCTTGGATTTGAATCTAGCTCGTTGGTTTCGGATGCAGTTATAGCTAAATCACGTATATCACAAACATTTGTATCTAAACCATGTGTTTCGCATGAATTTGAAGCTAAATGATGACTTTCGCATGGATTTGAAGCGAACACTTTTGTTTCCCCTGCATTTGGAGACAAATCATGTATATCACAAGTATTTGAAGCTAAACCGTTTGATTCGCTTGGATTTGAAGATAAGCCTTCTACTTCCCATTGATTTGAAGCTAACTCGGTTGTTTCGCCTGCATTTGAAGCTATATCACTTATGCCTGCAAGTATTTGAAGCTAAATCATTCGTTTCGCATGGAGTTGAAGCTAAGCCTTCCCCTTCGCATTGATTTGATGATAAATCATGTGTTTCGCTTGGATTTCAAGCTAACTCGTTTGTTTCGCACGCAGTTGAAGCTAAATCATGTATATCACAAGTATTTGAAGCTAAACCATTTGATTCACATGGATTTTAAACTAAGCCTTCTACATCGCATTGATTTGATGCTAAATCATGCGTTTCAAATGGATTTAAAGCTAACACGTTTGTATCGCATGCAGTTGAAGCTATATCACTTATGCACGCAAGTATTTGAAGCTAAATCATTCGTTTCGCATGGAGTTGAAGCTAAGCCTTCCACTTCGCATTGATTAGAAGTTAAATCATGTGTTTCGCTTGGATTTCAAGCTAACTCGTTTGTTTCGCATGCAGTCGAAGCTAAATCATGTATATCACAAGTATTTGAAGGTAATCCATTTGTTTTGCATGGATTCGAAAATCGGCCTTCTATTTCGCATTGATTTGAAGCTAAATCATGTGTTTCGCTTGGATTTGAAGCTAACTCGTTTGTTTCGCATGCAGCTGAAGCTACATCATGTATATAACAAGCATTTGAAGCTAAACCATTTGTTTCGCATGGATTTTAAACTAAGCCTTCTACTTCGCATTAATTTGAAGCTAAATCATGTGTTTTGCTTGGATTTGAAGCTAACTCGTTAGTTACGCATGCAGTTGAAGCTAAATCATGTATATCACAAGTATTTGAAGCTAAACCATTTGATTCTCATGGATTTGGAGCTAAGCCTTCCAACTTCGCTTTGATTTGAAGCTAAATCATGTGTTTCGCATGGATTTAAAGCTAACACGTTTGTTTCGCGTGCAGTTGAAGCTAAATCATGTATATCCCAAGTATTTGAAGCTAAACCATTTGATTCGCATGTATTTGGAGCTAAGTCTACTACTTCGCATTGATTTGAAGCTAAATCAAGGGTTTCGTTTGGATTTGAAGGAAACACATTTGTTTCTCATGCAGTTGAAGCTATATCACTTATGTTCGCAAGTATTTGAAGCTAAATCATTCGCATCGCACGGAGTTGAAGCTAATCTTTCTACTTCGCATTGATTTGAAGCTAAATCAAGTGTTTCGTTTGGATTTGAAGAAAACCCGTTTGTTTCGCATGCAGTTGAAGCTATATCACTTATGCTCGCAAATATTTGAAACTAAATCATTCGTTTCGCATGGAGTTGAAGCTAAGCCTTCCACTTCGCATTGATTTGAAACTAAATCATGTGTTTCGCTTGGATTTGAAGCTAACTCGTTTGTTTCGCCTGCAGCTGAAACTAAATCATGTATATCACAAGTATTTGAAGCTAAACCATTTGATTCGCATGAATTTTAAACTAAGCCTTCTACTTCGCATTAATTTGAAGCTAAATCATGTGTTTTGCTTGGATTTGAAGCTAACTCGTTTGTTTCGCCTGCATTTGACGACATATCATGTATATCACAAGTATCTGAATCTAAACCATCTGTTTCGCATGGATTTGAAGCTAAGGCTTCTACTTCGCATTGATTTGATGCTAAATCATGCGTTTCAAATGGATTTGAATCTAACTCGATTGTTTCGCGTGCATTTCAAGCTATATCACTTATATCGCCATTATCTGATAATAAATCATTTGATTCTCATGTATTTGAAGCTAAGCCTTCTACTTCGCATGATTTGAAGCTAAATCATGTATATCACAAGTATTTCAAGCTGAACCATTTGTTTCGCATGAATATTAAGCTAAACCATGTGTTTCGCATGAATATTAAACTAAACCATGCGTTTCGCTTAAATTTGTACCTAAATCATACGTTTCGCATTGACTTGAAGCAAACTCGTTTGGTTCGAATGCAGTTGAAGCTAACTCAAGTATATCACAAGTATTTGAAGCTAAACCATTTGATTCGCATGGATTTGAAGCTAAGCCTTCTAGTTCGCATTGATTTGAAGCTAAATCATGTGTTTCTCTTGGATTTGAAGCTAGCTCGTTCGTTTCGCATGCAGTTGAAGCTAAACCTTGTATATCACAAGTATTTGGAGCTGAACCATTTGTTTCGCATGAATATTAAGCTAAACCATGTGTTTCGCTTGAATTTGATGCTAAATCATGTGTTTCTCTAGGATTTGAAGCTAACTCGTTTGTTTGGCATGCAGTTGTAGCTAAATCATGTATATCACAAGTACTTGAAGCTAAACCATTAGATTCGCATGGATTTGAAGCTAAGCCTTCTACTGCACATTGATTTGAAGCTAAATCATGTGTTTCGGTTGGATTTGAAGCTAGCTCGTTCGTTTCGCATGCAGTTGAAGCTAAATCATATTTATCAAGAGTATTAGAAGCTAAAGAATTTGTTTCGCATTGATTTGAAGCTAAGCCTTCTACTGCACATTGATTTGATGCTGAATCATGTGTTTCGCATGGATTTGAAGCTAAACCTTCTACTTCGCACTGATTTGAAGCTAAATCATGTGTTACGCTTGGATTTGAAGCTCACACGATTGTTTCGCCTGCACTTGAAGCTATATCACTCATATTCGCAAGCATTTGAAGCTCAATCATTCGTTTCGCGTGGATTTGAAGCAAAGCTTTCTACTTCGCACTGACTTGAAGCTAAGTCATGTGTTTCGCTAGGATTTGAAGCTAACTCGTTTGTTTGGCATGCAGTTGAAGCTATATCATGTATATCACAAGTATTTGAAGCTAAATCATGTCATTCGCATGGATTAGAAACTATGCCTTCTACTTCGCATTGATTTGAAACTGAATCGTGTGTTTTGCTTGAATTTGAAGTTAACACGTTTGTTTCGCATGCGGTTGAAGCTAAATCATGTATATCACAAGTATTTGAAGCTGAACCATTTGTTTCGCACGGATTTGAAGCTAAGCCTTCTACTTCGCATTGACTTGACGCTAAATATTGTGTCTCGCTTGGTTTTGAAGCTAACTCTTTTGTTACGCATGCAGTTGAAGCTGAATCATGTATGTCACAAGTATTTGAAGCAAAAACATTTGTTTCGCATGGATTATGAAGCTAAGCCTTCTACTTCGCATTGATTTGAATCCAAATCATGTTTTCCGCTTGGATTTGAAGGTAACTCGTTTGTTTCCCATGCAGTTGAAGCTAAATCATGTATATCACAAGTATTTGAAGCTAAACCATTTGTTTCGCATGCAGTTGAATCTAAATCATGTATTTCACAAGTATTTCAAGCTAAACCATTTGATTCCCATGGATTTGAAGCTAAGACTTCTACTTCGCATTGATATGGATCTACACCATATGTTTCGCATGGATTTAAAGCTAACACGTTTTTTTCGCCTGCATTTGAATCTAAATCATGTATGTTACAAATATTTGAAGTTAAACCATTTGTTTCGCTTCGATTTGAAGCTAAGGCTTCTGGTTCGCATTGATATGGACCTAAATCATATGTTTCCCATGGATTTAAAGCTAACTCGAATGTTTCGCCTGCATTTGAAGCTATATCACTTATATCGCAATTATCTGAAGATAAATCATTTGTTTCTCATGTATTTGAAGCTATGCGTTCTACTTCGCATTGATTTGAAACTAAATCATGTGTTTCGCTTGGATTTGAAGCTAACTCGTTTGTTTCGCCTGCAGCTGAAACTAAATCATTTATATCACAAGTATTTGAAGCTAAACCATTTGATTCGCATGGATTTTAAACTAAGCCTTCTACTTCGCATTAATTTGAAGCTAAGTCATGTGTTTTGCTTGGATTTGAAGCTAACTCGTTTGTTTCGCCTGCATTTGACGACATATCATGTATATCACAAGTATCTGAATCTAAACCATCTGTTTCGCATGGATTTGAAGCTAAGGCTTCTACTTCGCATTGATTTGATGCTAAATCATGCGTTTCAAATGGATTTGAATCTAACTCGATTGTTTCGCGTGCATTTCAAGCTATATCACTTATATCGCCATTATCTGATAATAAATCATTTGATTCTCATGTATTTGAAGCTAAGCCTTCTACTTCGCATGATTTGAAGCTAAATCATGTATATCACAAGTATTTCAAGCTGAACCATTTGTTTCGCATGAATATTAAGCTAAACCATGTGTTTCGCGTGAATATTAAACTAAACCATGCGTTTCGCTTAAATTTGTACCTAAATCATACGTTTCGCATTGACTTGAAGCAAACTCGTTTGGTTCGAATGCAGTTGAAGCTAACTCAAGTATATCACAAGTATTTGAAGTTAAACCATTTGATTCGCATGGATTTGAAGCTAAGCCTTCTAGTTCGCATTGATTTGAAGCTAAATCATGTGTTTCGCTTGGATTTGAAGCTAGCTCGTTCGTTTCGCATGCAGTTGAAGCTAAATCATGTATATCACAAGTATTTGAAGCTAAACCATGTGTTTCGCATGGATTTGAAGCTAACTCGTTTTTTTCGCCTGCTTTTGAAGGTATATCACTTATATCGCAATTATCTGAAGATAAATCATTTCTTTCTCATGTATTTGAAGTTAAGGCTTCCACTGCGCATTTATTTGAAGCTAAATCATGTGTTCCGCTTGGATTTGAAGCTAACTCGTTTGTTTCGCCTGCATTTGAACCAATATCACTTATATTCGCCAGTATTTGAAAATAAATCATTCGTTTCGCATGAATTTGTAGCTAAGCCTCCTACTTCGTATTGATTTGAAGCTAAATCATGTATTCGCTTGGATTTGAAGCCAACTCGTTTGCTTCGCCTGCAGTTGAAGCTAAATCACGTATATCACAATTATTTGAAGCTGAACCTTTTGTTTCGCATGGATTTGAAACTAAAGCCTTCTACTTCGCATTAATTCGAAGCTAAATCAAGTGTTTCGCTGGGATATGAAGCTCACTCGTTTGTTTTTCCAGCATTTGAAGCTATATCACTTATATCGCAAGTATTTGAAGCTAAATCATTTGTGTCGCATGGATTTGATGCTAAGCCTTCTACTTCGCATGATTTGGAGCTAAATCATGTGTTTCGCATGGATTTGAAGCTTACTCATTTGTTTCGCATGCAGTTGAAGCATAATCATGTATATCACAAGTATTTGAAGCTAAACCATTTGTTTCGCATGGATTCGATAATCAGCCTTCTATTTCGCATTGATTTGAAGCTAAATCATGAGTTTCGCATGGATTTGAAGCTAACTCGTTTGTTTCGCATGGATATGAAGCTAACTCATTTGTTTCGCATGCAGTTGAATCAAAATCATGTATATCACAAGTATTTGAAGCTAAACCATTTGTTTCGCATGGATTCGATGATCATCCTTCCACTTCGCATTGATTTGAAGCTAAATCAAGTGTTTCGCTTGGATTTGAAGTTAACTCGTCAGTTTCGCATGCTGTTGAAGCTAAGTCATGTATATCACATGTATTTGAAGATAATCCATTTGTTTTGCATGGATTCGAAAATCAGCCTTTTATTTCGTATTGATTTGAAGCCAAATCATGTGTTTCTCATGGATTTAAAGCCAACACGTTTGTTTCGCATGCAGTTGAAGCTATATCACTTATGCACGCAAGTATTTGAAGCTAAATCATTCGTTTCGCATGGAGTTGAAGCTAAGCCTTCCACTTCGCATTGATTTGAAGATAAATCATGTGTTTCGCTTGGATTTCAAGCTAACTCGTTTGTTTCGCATGCAGTTGAAGCTAAATCATGTATATCACAAGTATTTGAAGGTAATCCATTTGTTTTGCATGGATTCGAAAATCGGCGTTCTATTTCGCATTGATTTGAAACTTAATCATGTGTTTCTCATGGATTTAAAACTAACACGTTTGTTTCGCATGCAGTTGAAGCTCAATCATGTATATCACAAGTATTCTGAAGCTTAACCATTTGTTTCGCATTGGTTTTGATGCTAAGCCTTCTACTTCGCATTGATTTGAAGCTAAATCAAGTGTTTCGTTTGGATTTGAAGCTAACTCGTTTGTTTCGCATGCAGTTGAAGCTAAATCATGTATATCACAAGTGTTTGAAGATAATTCATTTGTTTTGCATGGATTCGAAAATCAGCCTTCTATTTCGCATTGATTTGAAGCTAAATCATGTGTTTCTCACGGATTTAAAGCTAACACGTTTGTTTCGCATGCAGTTGAAGTTATATCACTTATATTCGCAAGTATTTGAAGCCAAATCAATCGTTTTGCATGGATTTGAAGATAAGCCTTCTGCTTCGCATTGATTTGAATTTAAATCATGTGTTTCTCTTGGGTGTGAAGCTAAATCTATTGTTTCGCATGCATCTGAAGCTAAATCATGTATATCACAAGTATATGAAGCAAAATAATTTGTGTCGCATGGATTTGATGCTAAGCCTTCTACTTCGCATTGATTTGATGCTAAATAATGTGTTTCTCATGGATTCAGAAGCTAAATCGTGTGTTTCGAATGGAGTTGAAGCTAACTCATTTGTTGCTCCTGCTTATGAAGCTAAATCATGTATATCACAAGTATTTGAAGATGAACCATTTGTTTCGCATGGATTCGAAGATAAGCCATCTACATCGCATTGATTTGAAGCTAAACCATTTGTTTCGCATGGTTTCGAATATAAGCCTTCTACTTCGCATTGATTTGAAGCTAAATCATGTGTTTCGCTTGGATTTGAATCTAGCTCGTTGGTTTCGGATGCAGTTATAGCTAAATCACGTATATCACAAACATTTGTATCTAAACCATGTGTTTCGCATGAATTTGAAGCTAAATGATGACTTTCGCATGGATTTGAAGCGAACACTTTTGTTTCCCCTGCATTTGGAGACAAATCATGTATATCACAAGTATTTGAAGCTAAACCGTTTGATTCGCTTGGATTTGAAGATAAGCCTTCTACTTCCCATTGATTTGAAGCTAACTCGGTTGTTTCGCCTGCATTTGAAGCTATATCACTTATGCCTGCAAGTATTTGAAGCTAAATCATTCGTTTCGCATGGAGTTGAAGCTAAGCCTTCCCCTTAGCATTGATTTGATGATAAATCATGTGTTTCGCTTGGATTTCAAGCTAACTCGTTTGTTTCGCACGCAGTTGAAGCTAAATCATGTATATCACAAGTATTTGAAGCTAAACCATTTGATTCACATGGATTTTAAACTAAGCCTTCTACATCGCATTGATTTGATGCTAAATCATGCGTTTCAAATGGATTTAAAGCTAACACGTTTGTATTGCATGCAGTTGAAGCTATATCACTTATGCACGCAAGTATTTGAAGCTAAATCATTCGTTTCGCATGGAGTTGAAGCTAAGCCTTCCACTTCGCATTGATTTGAAGCTAAATCATGTGTTTCGCTTGGATTTGAAGCTAACTCGTTTGTTTCGCATGCAGCTGAAGCTACATCATGTATATAACAAGCATTTGAAGCTAAACCATTTGTTTCGCATGGATTTTAAACTAAGCCTTCTACTTCGCATTAATTTGAAGCTAAATCATGTGTTTTGCTTGGATTTGAAGCTAACTCGTTAGTTTCGCATGCAGTTGAAGCTAAATCATGTATATCACAAGTATTTGAAGCTAAACCATTTGATTCTCATGGATTTGGAGCTAAGCCTTCCAACTTCGCTTTGATTTGAAGCTAAATCATGTGTTTCGCATGGATTTAAAGCTAACACGTTTGTTTCGCGTGCAGTTGAAGCTAAATCATGTATATCCCAAGTATTTGAAGCTAAACCATTTGATTCGCATGTATTTGGAGCTAAGTCTACTACTTCGCATTGATTTGAAGCTAAATCAAGGGTTTCGTTTGGATTTGAAGGAAACACATTTGTTTCTCATGCAGTTGAAGCTATATCACTTATGTTCGCAAGTATTTGAAGCTAAATCATTCGCATCGCACGGAGTTGAAGCTAATCTTTCTACTTCGCATTGATTTGAAGCTAAATCAAGTGTTTCGTTTGGATTTGAAGAAAACCCGTTTGTTTCGCATGCAGTTGAAGCTATATCACTTATGCTCGCAAATATTTGAAACTAAATCATTCGTTTCGCATGGAGTTGAAGCTAAGCCTTCCACTTCGCATTGATTTGAAACTAAATCATGTGTTTCGCTTGGATTTGAAGCTAACTCGTTTGTTTCGCCTGCAGCTGAAACTAAATCATGTATATCACAAGTATTTGAAGCTAAACCATTTGATTCGCATGGATTTTAAACTAAGCCTTCTACTTCGCATTAATTTGAAGCTAAATCATGTGTTTTGCTTGGATTTGAAGCTAACTCGTTTGTTTCGCCTGCATTTGACGACATATCATGTATATCACAAGTATCTGAATCTAAACCATCTGTTTCGCATGGATTTGAAGCTAAGGCTTCTACTTCGCATTGATTTGATGCTAAATCATGCGTTTCAAATGGATTTGAATCTAACTCGATTGTTTCGCGTGCATTTCAAGCTATATCACTTATATCGCCATTATCTGATAATAAATCATTTGATTCTCATGTATTTGAAGCTAAGCCTTCTACTTCGCATGATTTGAAGCTAAATCATGTATATCACAAGTATTTCAAGCTGAACCATTTGTTTCGCATGAATATTAAGCTAAACCATGTGTTTCGCATGAATATTAAACTAAACCATGCGTTTCGCTTAAATTTGTACCTAAATCATACGTTTCGCATTGACTTGAAGCAAACTCGTTTGGTTCGAATGCAGTTGAAGCTAACTCAAGTATATCACAAGTATTTGAAGCTAAACCATTTGATTCGCATGGATTTGAAGCTAAGCCTTCTAGTTCGCATTGATTTGAAGCTAAATCATGTGTTTCTCTTGGATTTGAAGCTAGCTCGTTCGTTTCGCATGCAGTTGAAGCTAAACCTTGTATATCACAAGTACTTGGAGCTGAACCATTTGTTTCGCATGAATATTAAGCTAAACCATGTGTTTCGCTTGAATTTGATGCTAAATCATGTGTTTCTCTAGGATTTGAAGCTAACTCGTTTGTTTGGCATGCAGTTGTAGCTAAATCATGTATATCACAAGTACTTGAAGCTAAACCATTAGATTCGCATGGATTTGAAGCTAAGCCTTCTACTGCACATTGATTTGAAGCTAAATCATGTGTTTCGGTTGGATTTGAAGCTAGCTCGTTCGTTTCGCATGCAGTTGAAGCTAAATCATATTTATCAAGAGTATTAGAAGCTAAAGAATTTGTTTCGCATTGATTTGAAGCTAAGCCTTCTACTGCACATTGATTTGATGCTGAATCATGTGTTTCGCATGGGATTTGAAGCTAAACCTCTACTTCGCACTGATTTGAAGCTAAATCATGTGTTACGCTTGGATTTGAAGCTCACACGATTGTTTCGCCTGCACTTGAAGCTATATCACTCATATTCGCAAGCATTTGAAGCTCAATCATTCGTTTCGCGTGGATTTGAAGCAAAGCTTTCTACTTCGCACTGACTTGAAGCTAAGTCATGTGTTTCGCTAGGATTTGAAGCTAACACGTTTGTTTCGCATGCAGTGGAAGCTATATCATTTATGTCACAAGTATTTGAAGCTAAATCATGTCATTCGCATGGATTAGAAACTATGCCTTCTACTTCGCATTGATTTGAAACTGAATCGTGTGTTTTGCTTGAATTTGAAGTTAACACGTTTGTTTCGCATGCGGTTGAAGCTAAATCATGTATATCACAAGTATTTGAAGCTGAACCATTTGTTTCGCTTCGATTTGAAGCTAAGGCTTCTGGTTCGCATTGATATGGACCTAAATCATATGTTTCCCATGGATTTAAAGCTAACTCGATGTTTCGCCTGCATTTGAAGCTATATCACTTATATCGCAATTATCTGAAGATAAATCATTTGTTTCTCATGTATTTGAAGCTAAGCGTTCTACTTCGCATTGATTTGAAACTAAATCATGTGTTTCGCTTGGATTTGAAGCTAACTCGTTTGTTTCGCCTGCAGCTGAAACTAAATCATTTATATCACAAGTATTTGAAGCTAAACCATTTGATTCGCATGGATTTTAAACTAAGCCTTCTACTTCGCATTAATTTGAAGCTAAGTCATGTGTTTTGCTTGGATTTGAAGCTAACTCGTTTGTTTCGCCTGCATTTGACGACATATCATGTATATCACAAGTATCTGAATATAAACCATCTGTTTCGCATGGATTTGAAGCTAAGGCTTCTACTTCGCATTGATTTGATGCTAAATCATGCGTTTCAAATGGATTTGAATCTAACTCGATTGTTTCGCGTGCATTTCAAGCTATATCACTTATATCGCCATTATCTGATAATAAATCATTTGATTCTCATGTATTTGAAGCTAAGCCTTCTACTTCGCATGATTTGAAGCTAAATCATGTATATCACAAGTATTTCAAGCTGAACCATTTGTTTCGCATGAATATTAAGCTAAACCATGTGTTTCGCGTGAATATTAAACTAAACCATGCGTTTCGCTTAAATTTGTACCTAAATCATACGTTTCGCATTGACTTGAAGCAAACTCGTTTGGTTCGAATGCAGTTGAAGCTAACTCAAGTATATCACAAGTATTTGAAGTTAAACCATTTGATTCGCATGGAGTTGAAGCTAAGCCTTCCACTTCGCATTGATTTGAAGATAAATCATGTGTTTCGCTGGATTTCAAGCTAACTCGTTTGTTTCGCATGCAGTTGAAGCTAAATCATGTATATCACAAGTATTTGAAGGTAATCCATTTGTTTTGCATGGATTCGAAAATCGGCGTTCTATTTCGCATTGATTTGAAACTTAATCATGTGTTTCTCATGGATTTAAAACTAACACGTTTGTTTCGCATGCAGTTGAAGCTCAATCATGTATATCACAAGTATTCTGAAGCTTAACCATTTGTTTCGCATTGGTTTTGATGCTAAGCCTTCTACTTCGCATTGATTTGAAGATAAATCAAGTGTTTCGTTTGGATTTGAAGCTAACTCGTTTGTTTCGCATGCAGTTGAAGCTAAATCATGTATATCACAAGTGTTTGAAGATAATTCATTTGTTTTGCATGGATTCGAAAATCAGCCTTCTATTTCGCATTGATTTGAAGCTAAATCATGTGTTTCTCACGGATTTAAAGCTAACACGTTTGTTTCGCATGCAGTTGAAGTTATATCACTTATATTCGCAAGTATTTGAAGCCAAATCAATCGTTTTGCATGGATTTGAAGATAAGCCTTCTGCTTCGCATTGATTTGAATTTAAATCATGTGTTTCTCTTGGGTGTGAAGCTAAATCTATTGTTTCGCATGCATCTGAAGCTAAATCATGTATATCACAAGTATATGAAGCAAAATAATTTGTGTCGCATGGATTTGATGCTAAGCCTTCTACTTCGCATTGATTTGATGCTAAATAATGTGTTTCTCATGGATTCAGAAGCTAAATCGTGCGTTTCGAATGGAGTTGAAGCTAACTCATTTGTTGCGCCTGCTTATGAAGCTAAATCATGTATATCACAAGTATTTGAAGATGAACCATTTGTTTCGCATGGATCGAAGATAAGCCATCTACATCGCATTGATTTGAAGCTAAACCATTTGTTTCGCATGGTTTCGAATATAAGCCTTCTACTTCGCATTGATTTGAAGCTAAATCATGTGTTTCGCTTGGATTTGAATCTAGCTCGTTGGTTTCGGATGCAGTTATAGCTAAATCACGTATATCACAAACATTTGTATCTAAACCATGTGTTTCGCATGAATTTGAAGCTAAATGATGACTTTCGCATGGATTTGAAGCGAACACTTTTGTTTCCCCTGCATTTGGAGACAAATCATGTATATCACAAGTATTTGAAGCTAAACCGTTTGATTCGCTTGGATTTGAAGATAAGCCTTCTACTTCCCATTGATTTGAAGCTAACTCGTTGTTTCGCCCTGCATTTGAAGCTATATCACTTATGCCTGCAAGTATTTGAAGCTAAATCATTCGTTTCGCATGGAGTTGAAGCTAAGCCTTCCCCTTCGCATTGATTTGATGATAAATCATGTGTTTCGCTTGGATTTCAAGCTAACTCGTTTGGTTTCGCACGCAGTTGAAGCTAAATCATGTATATCACAAGTATTTGAAGCTAAACCATTTGATTCACATGGATTTTAAACTAAGCCTTCTACATCGCATTGATTTGATGCTAAATCATGCGTTTCAAATGGATTTAAAGCTAACACGTTTGTATCGCATGCAGTTGAAGCTATATCACTTATGCACGCAAGTATTTGAAGCTAAATCATTCGTTTCGCATGGAGTTGAAGCTAAGCCTTCCACTTCGCATTGATTAGAAGTTAAATCATGTGTTTCGCTTGGATTTCAAGCTAACTCGTTTGTTTCGCATGCAGTTGAAGCTAAATCATGTATATCACAAGTATTTGAAGGTAATCCATTTGTTTTGCATGGATTCGAAAATCGGCCTTCTATTTCGCATTGATTTGAAGCTAAATCATGTGTTTCGCTTGGATTTGAAGCTAACTCGTTGTTTCGCATGCAGCTGAAGCTACATCATGTATATAACAAGCATTTGAAGCTAAACCATTTGTTTCGCATGGATTTAAACTAAGCCTTCTACTTCGCATTAATTTGAAGCTAAATCATGTGTTTTGCTTGGATTTGAAGCTAACTCGTTAGTTTCGCATGCAGTTGAAGCTAAATCATGTATATCACAAATATTTGAAGCTAAACCATTTGATTCTCATGGATTTGGAGCTAAGCCTTCCAACTTCGCTTTGATTTGAAGCTAAATCATGTGTTTCGCATGGATTTAAAGCTAACACGTTTGTTTCGCGTGCAGTTGAAGCTAAATCATGTATATCCCAAGTATTTGAAGCTAAACCATTTGATTCGCATGTATTTGAGCTAAGTCTACTACTTCGCATTGATTTGAAGCTAAATCAAGGGTTTCGTTTGGATTTGAAGGAAACACATTTGTTTCTCATGCAGTTGAAGCTATATCACTTATGTTCGCAAGTATTTGAAGCTAAATCATTCGCATCGCACGGAGTTGAAGCTAATCTTTCTACTTCGCATTGATTTGAAGCTAAATCAAGTGTTTCGTTTGGATTTGAAGAAAACCCGTTTGTTTCGCATGCAGTTGAAGCTATATCACTTATGCTCGCAAATATTTGAAACTAAATCATTCGTTTCGCATGGAGTTGAAGCTAAGCCTTCCACTTCGCATTGATTTGAAACTAAATCATGTGTTTCGCTTGGATTTGAAGCTAACTCGTTTGTTTCGCCTGCAGCTGAAACTAAATCATGTATATCACAAGTATTTGAAGCTAAACCATTTGATTCGCATGGATTTTAAACTAAGCCTTCTACTTCGCATTAATTTGAAGCTAAATCATGTGTTTTGCTTGGATTTGAAGCTAACTCGTTTGTTTCGCCTGCATTTGACGACATATCATGTATATCACAAGTATCTGAATCTAAACCATCTGTTTCGCATGGATTTGAAGCTGAGGCTTCTACTTCGCATTGATTTGATGCTAAATCATGCGTTTCAAATGGATTTGAATCTAACTCGATTGTTTCGCGTGCATTTCAAGCTATATCACTTATATCGCCATTATCTGATAATAAATCATTTGATTCTCATGTATTTGAAGCTAAGCCTTCTACTTCGCATGATTTGAAGCTAAATCATGTATATCACAAGTATTTCAAGCTGAACCATTTGTTTCGCATGAATATTAAGCTAAACCATGTGTTTCGCTTGAATTTGATGCTAAATCATGTGTTTCTCTAGGATTTGAAGCTAACTCGTTTGTTTGGCATGCAGTTGTAGCTAAATCATGTATATCACAAGTACTTGAAGCTAAACCATTAGATTCGCATGGATTTGAAGCTAAGCCTTCTACTGCACATTGATTTGAAGCTAAATCATGTGTTTCGCTTGGATTTGAAGCTAGCTCGTTCGTTTCGCATGCAGTTGAAGCTAAATCTTATTTATCAAGAGTATTAGAAGCTAAAGAATTTGTTTCGCATTGATTTGAAGCTAAGCCTTCTACTGCACATTGATTTGATGCTGAATCATGTGTTTCGCATGGATTTGAAGCTAAACCTTCTACTTCGCACTGATTTGAAGCTAAATCATGTGTTACGCTTGGATTTGAAGCTCACAAGATTGTTTCGCCTGCACTTGAAGCTATATCACTCATATTCGCAAGCATTTGAAGCCCAATCATTCGTTTCGCATGGATTTGAAGCTAAGCCTTCTACTCCGCACTGATTTGAAGCTAAATCATGTGTTTCGCTAGGATTTGAAGCTAACACGTTTGTTTCGCATGCCGATGAAGCTAAATCATGTATATCACAAGTATTTGAAGATAAATCATTCGATACGCATGGATTAGAATCTATGTCTTCTTGTTCGCATTGATATGTAGCTAAATCATGTGTTTCGCTAGAATTTGAAGCTAACTCGTTTGTTTGGCATGCAGTTGAATCTAAATCATGTATATCACAAGTATTTGAAGCTAAACCATTTGTTTCGCATGGATTTCAAAGATAAGACTTCTACTTCTCCTTGATTTGAAGCTAAATTATGTGTTTTGTATGGATATGAAGCTAACTCGTTTGTTTCGCATGCAGTTGAATCTAAATCATGTATATCACTAGTATTTCAAGCTAAAACATTTGATTCGCATGGATTAGTAACTATGCCTTCTACTTCGCATTGATTTGAAGCTGAATCATGTGTTTCGCTAGGATTTGAAGCTAACACGTTTGTTTCGCATGCCGATGAAGCTAAATCATGTATATCACAAGTATTTGAAGATAAATCATTCGATACGCATGGATTAGAATCTATGTCTTCTTGTTCGCATTGATATGTAGCTAAATCATGTGTTTCGCTAGAATTTGAAGCTAACTCGTTTTTGTTTGGCATGCAGTTGAATCTAAATCATGTATATCACAAGTATTTGAAGCTAAACCATTTGTTTCGCATGGATTTCAAAGATAAGACTTCTACTTCTCCTTGATTTGAAGCTAAATTATGTGTTTTGTATGGATATGAAGCTAACTCGTTTGTTTCGCATGCAGTTGAATCTAAATCATGTATATCACTAGTATTTCAAGCTAAAACATTTGATTCGCATGGATTAGTAACTATGCCTTCTACTTCGCATTGATTTGAAGCTGAATCATGTGTTTCGCTTGAATTTGAAGTTAACACGTTTGTTTCGCATGCAGTTGAAGCTAAATCATGTATATCGTAGGTATTTGAAGCTAAACTATTTGATACGCATGGATTTGAAGCTAAGCCTTCTACTTCGCATTTATTTGAAGCTAAACCATGTGTTTCGCTTGGATTTGAAGCTAACTCGTTTGTTTCGCCTGCATTTGAACCAATATCACTTGTATTCGCCAGTATTTGAAAATAAATCATTCGTTTCGCATGAATTTGAAGCTAAGCCTCCTACTTCGTATTGATTTGAAGCTAAATCATGTATTCGCTTGCATTTGAAGCTAACTCGTTTGTTTCGCCTGCATTTGAACCAATATCACTTATATTCGCCAGTATTTGAAGATAAATCATTCGCTTCGCATGAATTTCCAGCTAAGCCTTCAACTTCGTATTGATTTGAAGCTAAATCATGTGATTCGCTCGGATTTGAAACTAAGACTTCTACATCGCATTGATTTGAAGCTAAATCTTGTGTTTCGTATGGATTTGAAGCTGACTCGGTTGTTTCGCCTGCATTCGAAGTTATATCACGTAGAAAGGCAAGTATCTGAAGCTCAGTCATTCTTTTCGCATGGTTTCGAAGACAAGCCTTCTACTTCGCATTGATTTGAAGATAAATCATGTGATTCGCATGGATTTGAAGGTAACTCTTTTGTTTCGCATGCAGTTGAAGCTAAATCATGTATATCACAAGTATCTGAAGCTAAATCATTTGATTCGCATTGATTTGAAGCTAAGCCTCCTACTTCGTATTGATTTGAAGCTAAATCATGTGTTTCGCTTGCATTTGAAGCTAACTCGTTTGTTTCGCCTGCATTTGAACCAATATCACTTATATTCGCCAGTATTTGAAAATAAATCATTCGTTTCGCATGGATTTCAAGCTAAGCCTCCTACTTCGTATTGATTTGTATCTAAATCATGTATTCGCTTGGATTTGAAGCAAACTCGTTTGTTTCGCATGCATTTGAAACTGTATCACTTATAATCGCAAGTATTTGAAGGTCAATCATTCGTTTCGCATGGATTTGAAGCTAATGCTTCTACTTCGCATTGGTTTGACCCTGAATTATGTGTTTCGCTTGGATTTGAAGTTCACTCGTTTGTTTCGCCTGCATTTGAAGCTATATCACTTATATCGCAAGTATATGAATCTAAATAATCTGTGTCGCATGGATTTGAAGCTAAGCCTTCAACTTCGCATTGATTTGAAGCTAAATCATCTGTTTCGCTTTGGTTTGAAGATAACTCGTTTGATTCGCATGCAGTTGAAACTATATCACTTATATTCGCAAGTATTTGAAGATAAATCATTCGCTTCGCATGAATTTCCAGCTAAGCCTTCTACTTCGTATTGATTAGAAGCTAAATCATGTGTTTCGTTTGGATTTGAAGCTGACTCGGTTGTTTCGCCTACATTCGAAGTTATATCACGTATAATGGCAAGTATTTGAAGCTCAGTCATTCTTTTCGCATGGTTTCGAAGATAAGCCTTCTACTTCGCATTGATATGAAGATAAATCATGTGATTCGCATGGATTTGAAGGTAACTCTTTTGTTTCGCATGCAGTTGAAGCTAAATCATGTATATCACAAGTATCTGAAGCTAAACCATTTGTTTCGCATGAATATTAAGCTAAACCATGTGTTTCGTATGAATTTGTATCTAAATATTGTGTTTCGCATGGATTTGAAGCAATCTCGTTTGTTTCGCATGCAGTTGAAGCTAAATCATGTATATCACAAGTATTTGAAGCTAAACCATTCGATTCGCATGGATTTGAAGCTAAGCCTTCTACTTCGCATGAATTTGAATCTAAATCATGTGTTTTGCTTGGATTTGAAGCTAACTGGTTTTTTTCGCATGCAGTTGAAGCTAAATCATATATATCACAAGTATTTGAAGCTAAACCATTTGATTCGCATGGATGTGAAAGTAATCCTTCTACTTCGCATTGATTTGAATCTAAATCATGTGTTTCGCTTGGATTTGAAGCTATCCGGTTTGTTTCGCATGCAGTTGAATCTGTATCTTGTTTATCACAAGTATCTGAATCTAAACAATCTGTTTCGCATCAATATTAAGCTAAACCATGTGTTTCGCATGAATTTAAAGCTAACACGTTTGTTTCGCATGCAGTTGAAGCTCAATCATGTATATCACAAGTATTCTGAAGCTTAACCATTTGTTTCGCATTGGTTTTGATGCTAAGCCTTCTACTTCGCATTGATTTGAAGCTAAATCAAGTGTTTCGTTTGGATTTGAAGCTAACTCGTTTGTGTCGCATGCAGTTGAAGCTAAATCATGTATATCACAAGTGTTTGAAGATAATCCATTTGTTTTGCATGGATTCGAAAATCAGCCTTCTATTTCGCATTGATTTGAAGCTAAATCATGTGTTTCTCATGGATTTAAAGTTAACACGTTTGTTTCGCATGCAGTTGAAGTTATATCACTTATATTCGCAAGTATTTGAAGCCAAATCAATCGTTTTGCTTGGATTTGATGATAAGCCTTCTGCTTCGCATTGATTTGAATTTAAATCATGTGTTTCTCTTGGGTGTGAAGCTAAATCTATTGTTTCGCATGCATCTGAAGCTAAATCATGTATATCACAAGTATATGAAGCAAAATAATTTGTGTCGCATGGATTTGATGCTAAGCCTTCTACTTCGCATTGATTTGATGCTAAATCATGTGTTTCTCATGGATTCAGAAGCTAAATCGTGTGTTTCGAATGGAGTTGAAGCTAACTCGTTTGTTGCGCCTGCTAATGAAGCTAAATCATGTATATCACAAGTATTTGAAGATGAACCATTTGTTTCGCATGGATTCGAAGATAAGCCATCTACATCGCATTGATTTGAAGCTAAATCATGTGTTCCGCTTGGATTTGAATCTAGCTCGTTGGTTTCGGATGCAGTTGGAGCTAAATCACGTATATCACAAACATTTGTATCTAAACCATGTGTTTCGCATGAATTTGAAGCTAAATGATGACTTTCGCATGGATTTGAAGCGAACACTTTTGTTTCCCCTGCATTTGGAGACAAATCATGTATATCACAAGTATTTGAAGCTAAACCGTTTGATTCGCATGGATTTGAAGAT
Organism: Megalopta genalis; assembly: GCF_051020955.1. Classification (NCBI taxonomy): domain Eukaryota; kingdom Metazoa; phylum Arthropoda; class Insecta; order Hymenoptera; family Halictidae; genus Megalopta; species Megalopta genalis. The sequence continues at coordinate 903,327 of NW_027476131.1, forward strand.
AAGCCTTCTACTTCCCATTGATTTGAAGCTAACTCGGTTGTTTCGCCTGCATTTGAAGCTATATCACTTATGCCTGCAAGTATTTGAAGCTAAATCATTCGTTTCGCATGGAGTTGAAGCTAAGCCTTCCCCTTCGCATTGATTTGATGATAAATCATGTGTTTCGCTTGGATTTCAAGCTAACTCGTTTGTTTCGCATGCAGTTGAAGCTAAATCATGTATATCACAAGTATTTGAAGGTAATCCATTTGTTTTGCATGGATTCGAAAATCGGCCTTCTATTTCGTATTGATTTGTAGCTTAATCATCTGTTTCTCATGGATTTAAAGCTAACACGTTTGTTTCGCATGCAGTTGAAGCTCAATCATGTATATCACAAGTATTCTGAAGCTAAACCATTTGTTTCGCATGCATTTGAAGCTGTATCACTTATAATCGCAAGTATTTGAAGGTCAATCATTCGTTTCGCATGGATTTGAAGCTAATGCTTCTACTTCGCATTGGTTTGACCCTGAATTATGTGTTTCGCTTGGATTTGAAGTTCACTCGTTTGTTTCGCATGGATTTGAAGCTATGCCTTCAACTTCGCATTGATTTGAAGCTAAATCATCTGTTTCGCTTTGGTTTGAAGATAACTCGTTTGATTCGCATGCAGTTGAAACTATATCACTTATATTCGCAAGTATTTGAAGATAAATCATTCGCTTCGCATGAATTTCCAGCTAAGCCTTCTACTTCGTTTTGATTTGAAGCTAAATCATGTGTTTCGTATGGATTTGAAGCTGACTCGGTTGTTTCGCCTGCATTCGAAGTTATATCACGTATAATGGCAAGTATTTGAAGCTCAGTCATTCTTTTCGCATGGTTCCGAAGATAAGCCTTCTACTTCGCATTGATATGAAGATAAATCATGTGATTCGCATGGATTTGAAGGTAACTCTTTTGTTTCGCATGCAGTTGAAGCTAAATCATGTATATCACAAGTATTTGAAGCTAAACCATTTGATTCGCATGGATTTGAAGCTAAGCCTTCCACTTCGCATTGATTTGAAGCTAAAGCATGTGTTTCGCTTGGATTTAAAGCTAACTCGTTTGTTTCGCATGCAGTTGAAGATATATCATGTATATCACAAGTATTTGAAGCTAAACCATTTGATTCGCATGGATTTGAAAGTAATCCTTCTACTTCGCATTGATTTGAATCTAAATCATGTGTTTCGCTTGGATTTGAAGCTATCCCGTTTGTTTCGCATGCAGTTGAATCTGTATCTTGTTTATCACAAGTATCTGAATCTAAACAATCTGTTTCGCATCAATATTAAGCTAAACCATGTGTTTCGCATGAATTTAAAGCTAACACGTTTGTTTCGCATGCAGTTGAAGCTCAATCATGTATATCACAAGTATTCTGAAGCTTAACCATTTGTTTCGCATTTGTTTTGATGCTAAGCCTTCTACTTCGCATTGATTTGAAGCTAAATCAAGTGTTTCGTTTGGATTTGAAGCTAACTCGTTTGTTTCGCATGCAGTTGAAGCTAAATCATGTATATCACAAGTGTTTGAAGATAATCCATTTGTTTTGCATGGATTCGAAAATCAGCCTTCTATTTCGCATTGATTTGAAGCTAAATCATGTGTTTCTCATGTATTTAAAGCTAACACGTTTGTTTCGCATGCAGTTGAAGTTATATCACTTATATTCGCAAGTATTTGAAGCCAAATCAATCGTTTTGCTTGGATTTGAAGATAAGCCTTCTGCTTCGCATTGATTTGAATTTAAATCATGTGTTTCTCTTGGGTGTGAAGCTAAATCTATTGTTTCGCATGCATCTGAAGCTAAATCATGTATATCACAAGTATATGAAGCAAAATAGTTTGTGTCGCATGGATTTGATGCTAAGCCTTCTACTTCGCATTGATTTGATGCTAAATCATGTGTTTCTCATGGATTCAGAAGCTAAATCGTGTGTTTCGAATGGAGTTGAAGCTAACTCGTTTGTTGCGCCTGCTTATGAAGCTAAATCATGTATATCACAAGTATTTGAAGATGAACCATTTGTTTCGCATGGATTCGAAGATAAGCCATCTACATCGCATTGATTTGAAGCTAAATCATGTGTTTCGCATGGATTTGAAACTAACTCGTTTGATTCGCCTACATTTGAAGCTAAATCATGTATATCACGAGTATTTGAAGCTGAACCATATGTTCCTCATGGATTCGAAGATAAGCGTTCTACTTCGCAATTGATTTGAAGCTAAACCATTTGTTTCGCATGGTTTCGAATATAAGCCTTCTACTTCGCATTGATTTGAAGCTAAATCATGTGTTTCGCTTGGATTTGAATCTAGCTCGTTGGTTTCGGATGCAGTTGAAGCTAAATCATGTATATCACAAGTATTTGAAGGTAATCCATTTGTTTTGCATGGATTCGAAAATCGGCCTTCTATTTCGCATTGATTTGTAGCTTAATCATGTGTTTCTCATGGATTTAAAGCTAACACGTTTGTTTCGCATGCAGTTGAAGCTCAATCATGTATATCACAAGTATTCTGAAGCTAAACCATTTGTTTCGCATTGGTTTTGATGCTGAGCCTTCTACTTCGCATTGATTTGAAGCTAAATCAAGTGTTTCGTTTGGATTTGAAGCTAACTCGTTTGTTTCGCATGCAGTTGAAGCTAAATCATGTATATCACAAGTATTTGAAGGTAATCCATTTGTTTTGCATGGATTCGAAAATCGGCCTTCTATTTCGCATTGATTTGAAGCTTAATCATGTGTTTCTCATGGATTTAAAGCTAACACGTTTGTTTCGCATGCAGTTGAAGCTCAATCATGTATATCACAAGTATTCTGAAGCTAAACCATTTGTTTCGCATTGGTTTTGATGCTAAGCCTTCTACTTCGCATTGATTTGAAGCTAAATCAAGTGTTTCGTTTGGATTTGAAGCTAACACGTTTGTTTCGCATGCAGTTGAAGATCAATTATGTATATCACAAGTATTTGAAGCTAAACCATTTGTTTCGCATTGGTTTTGAAGCTTAGCCTTCTACTTCGCATTGATTTGAAGCTAAATCATGTGTTTCGCTTGGATTTGAAGTTAAGGCGTTTGTTTCACATTCATTTGAAGCTAAATTATGTATATCACAAGTATTTTAAGCTACAGCATTTGATTCGCATGGATTTGAAACTAAGCCTTCTACTTCGTACTGATTTGAAGCTAAATCATGTGTTTCGTTTGAATTTGAAACTAAGCCTTCTACTTCGCATTGATTTGAGGCTGAATCATTTATTTCGCTTGAATTTGAAGCTAACTCGTTTGTTTCGCCTGCAGCTGAAACTAAATCATGTATATCACAAGTATTTGAAGCTAAACCATTTGATTCGCATGGATTTTAAATTAAGCCTTCTACTTCGCATTGATTTGATGCTAAATCATGCGTTTCAAATGGATTTGAATCTAACTCGATTGTTTCGCGTGCATTTCAAGCTATATCACTTATATCGCCATTATCTGATAATAAATCATTTGATTCTGATGTATTTGAAGCTAAAGCCTTCTACTTCGCATTTATTTGATGCTCAATCACGTGTTTCGCATTGATTTGAAGATAACTCGTTTGTTTCGCCTGCGTTTGATCCAATATCACTTATATTCGCCAGTATTTGAAGCTAAACCATTCGTTTCGCATGGATTTGAAGCTAAGCCTCCTACTTCGTATTGATTTGAACCTAAATCATGTGTTTCGCTTGCATTTGAAGCTAACTCGTTTGTTTCGCCTGCATTTGAATCAATATCACTTATATTCGCCAGTATTTGAAGATAAATCATTCGTTTCGCATGGATTTGTAGCTAAGCCTTCAACTTCGCATTGATTTGAAGCTAAATCATCTGTTTCGCTTTGGTTTGAAGATAACTCGTTTGATTCGCAAGAGTTGAAACTATATCACTTATAATCGCAAGTATTTGAAGATAAATCATTCGCTTCGCATGAATTTCCAGCTAAGCCTTCTACTTCGTATTGATTTGAAGCTAAATCATGTGATTCGCTCGGATTTGAAACTAAGACTTCTACATCGCATTGATTTGAAGCTAAATCTTGTGTTTCGTATGGATTTGAAGCTGACTCGGTTGTTTCGCCTGCATTCGAAGTTATATCACGTATAATGGCAAGTATCTGAAGCTCAGTCATTCTTTTCGCATGGTTTCGAAGACAAGCCTTCTACTTCGCATTGATTTGAAGATAAATCATGTGATTCGCATGGATTTGAAGGTAACTCTTTTGTTTCGCATGCAGTTGAAGCTAAATCATGTATATCACAAGTACCTGAAGCTAAATAATTTGATTCGCATTGATTTGAAGCTAAGCCTCCTACTTCGTATTGATTTGAAGCTAAATCATGTGTTTCGCTTGCATTTGAAGCTAACTCGTTTGTTTCGCCTGCATTTGAACCAATATCACTTATATTCGCCAGTATTTGAAAATAAATCATTCGTTTCGCATGGATTTCAAGCTAAGCCTCCTACTTCGTATTGATTTGTATCTAAATCATGTATTCGCTTGGATTTGAAGCAAACTCGTTTGTTTCGCATGCATTTGAAGCTAAATCATGTATATCACAAGTATTTGAAGATAATCCATTTGTTTTGCATGGATTCGAAAATCAGCCTTCTATTTCGCATTGATTTGAAGCTAAATCATGTGTTTCTCATGGATTTAAATCTAACACGTTTGTTTCGCATGCAGTTGAAGCTCAATTATGTATATCACAAGTATTTGAAGCTAAACCATTTGTTTCGCATTGGTTTTGAAGCTAAGCCTTCTACTTCGCATTGATTTGAAGCTAAATCATGTGTTTCGCTTGGATTTGAAGTTAAGGCGTTTGTTTCACATTCATTTGAAGCTAAATTATGTATATCACAAGTATTTTAAGCTAAAGCATTTGATTCGCATGGATTTGAAACTAAGCCTTCTACTTCGTACTGATTTGAAGCTAAATCATCTGTTTCGCTTTGGTTTGAAGATAACTCGTTTGATTCGCATGCAGTTGAAACTATATCACTTATATTCGCAAGTATTTGAAGATAAATCATTCGCTTCGCATGAATTTCCAGCTAAGCCTTCTACTTCGTATTGATTTGAAGCTAAATCATGTGTTTCGTATGGATTTGAAGCTGACTCGGTTGTTTCGCCTGCATTCGAAGTTATATCACGTATAATGGCAAGTATTTGAAGCTCAGTCATTCTTTTCGCATGGTTTCGAAGATAAGCCTTCTACTTCGCATTGATATGAAGATAAATCATGTGATTCGCATGGATTTGAAGGTAACTCTTTTGTTTCGCATGCAGTTGAAGCTAAATCATGTATATCACAAGTATCTGAAGATAAATCATTTGATTCGCATGGATTTGAAGCTAAGTCTTCTACTTCGCATGAATTTGAATCTAAATCATGTGTTTTGCTTGGATTTGAAGCTAACTCGTTTTTTTCGCATGCAATTGAAGCTAAATCATGTATATCACAAGTATTTGAAGCTAAACCATTTGATTCGCATGGATTTGAAGCTAAGCCTTCCACTTCGCATTGATTTGAAGCTAAAGCATGTGTTTCGCTTGGATTTAAAGCTAACTCGTTTGTTTCGCATGCAGTTGAAGATATATCATGTATATCACAAGTATTTGAAGCTAAACCATTTGTTTCGCATGAATATTAAGCTAAACCATGTGTTTCGAATGAATTTGTATCTAAATATTGTGTTTCGCATGGATTTGAAGCAATCTCGTTTGTTTCGCATGCAGTTGTAGCTAAATCATGTATATCACAAGTATTTGAAGCTAAACCATTCGATTCGCATGGATTTGAAGCTAAGCCTTCTACTTCGCATGAATTTGAATCTAAATCATGTGTTTTGCTTGGATTTGAAGCTAACTCGTTTTTTTCGCATGCAGTTGAAGCTAAATCATATATATCACAAGTATTTGAAGCTAAACCATTTGATTCGCATGGATTTGAAAGTAATCCTTCTACTTCGCATTGATTTGAATCTAAATCATGTGTTTCGCTTGGATTTGAAGCTATCCCGTTTGTTTCGCATGCAGTTGAATCTGTATCTTGTTTATCATAAGTATCTGAATCTAAACAATCTGTTTCGCATCAATATTAAGCTAAACCATGTGTTTCGCATGAATTTGAAGATAAATCAAGTGATTCGTATGGATGTGTAGCTAACTCGTTTGTTTCGCCTGCATTTGTAGCTATAACACTTCTATTCGCAAGTATTTGAAACTTAATCATTCCCTTCGCATGTATTTAAAGCTAAGCCTTCAACTTCGCATTGAATTGAAGCTAAATCATGTGCTTCGCTTGGATTTCAAGATAACTCGTTTGTTTCGCATGCAGTTGAAGCTAAATCATGTATATCACAAGTATTTGAAGCTAAACCATTTGATTCGCATGTATTTGGAGCTAAGCCTACCACTTCGCATTGATTTGAAACTAAATCATGTATTTCGGATCGATTTGAATCTAACTCGATTGTTTCGCGTGCATTTGAATCTATATCACATATATCGCAATTATCTGAATATAAATCATTCGTTTCGCACGAATTTGAAACTAAGCCTTCTACTTCGCATTGATTTGAAACGAAATCTTGTCTTTCGCTTGGATATGAAGCTCACTCGTTTGTTTTTCCAGCATTTGAAGCTATATCACTTATATCGCAAGTATTTGAAGCTAAATCATTTGTGTCGCATGGATTTGATGCTAAGCCTTCTACTTCGCATGAACTTGAAGCTAAATCATGTAATTCGCATGGATTTGAAGCTAACTCGTTTGTTTCGCATGCAGTTGAAGCTAAATCATGTTTATTACAAGTTTCTGATTCTAAACCATCTGTTTCGCAAGAGTATGAAGCTATGAAGCTAAACGATGTGATTCGCATGAATTTGAATCTAAATCATTTGTTTCGCTTGTATTTGAAGCTAACTCGTGTGTTTTGAATGCAGTTGAAGCTAAATCATGTATATCACAAGTATTTGTAACTAAACCATTTGTTTCGCATGGATTTGAAGCTAAGCCTTCTACATCGGATTAATTTGAAGCTAAATCATGAGTTACGCATGGATTTGAAGCTAACTCGTTTGCTTCGCATGCAGTTGAAGCTATGTCGCTTATATTCGCAAGTATTTGAAACCAAATCATTCGATTCGCATGAATTTGAAACTAGGGCTTCTACTTCGCATTGATTTCAAGCTAAATCATGTGTTTCGCTTGGATTTGAAGCTAACTCGTTTTTTTCGCATGCAGTTGAAGCTAAATCATGTATATCACAAGTATTTGAAGCTAAACCTTTCGTTTCGCATGGATTTGAATCTAAGCCTCCTACTACGCATGAATTTGAATCTAAGTCATTTGTTTCGCTTGCATTTGAAGCTAATTCGTTTGTTTCGCATGCAGTTGAAGCTAAATTATGTATAAACAAGTATTTGAAGCTAAACCATTTGCATCGCAAGGATTTGAAGCTAAACCATGTGATTCGCAAGAATTTGAAGCTAAATCATGTGTTTCGCTTGGATTTGAAGCTAACACGTTTGTTACGCATGCAGTTGAAGCTAAAACATGTACATCACAAGAATCTGAATCTAATCCATCTGTTTCGCAAGAATATGAAGCTATGAAGCTAATCCATGTGATTCGCATGAATTTGAAGCTAAACCGTTCGTTTCGCATGGATTTGAATCTAAGCCTCCTACGTCGCATGAATTTGAATCTAAATCATGTGTTTCGCTTGGATTTGAAGCTAACTCGTTTGTTTCGCATGCAGTTAAAGCTAAATCATGTATATCACAAGTATTTGAAGCTATACCATTCGTTTCGCATGGATTTGAAGCTAAGCGTCCTACTTCGCATGAATTTGAATCTAAATCGTGTGTATCGCTTGGTTTTGAAGCCTACTGGTTTGTTTCGCCTGCATTTGAAGCTAATTCATGTATATCACAAGTATTTGAAGCTGAACCATTTGTTTTGCATGAATATTAATCTGAACCATGTGTTTCGAACGTATTGGAATCTGAATTATGCGTTTCGCTTGCATTTGAAGCTAATTCGTTTCTTTCGCATACAGTTGAAGATAAATCATGTAAATCACAAGTATTTGAAGCTAAACCATGTGTTTCGCATGGATTTGAAGCTAACTCGTTTTTTTCGCCTGCATTTGAAGATAAATCGTGTATATCACAAGTATTTGAAGCTAAACCATTCGCTTCGCATGGATTTGAAGCAAAGCCTTCAACTTCGCATTGATTTCAAGATAAATCATGTGTATCGCTTGGATTTGAAGCTAATTCGTTTGTTTCGGATGCAGTTGAAGCTAAATCATGTATATCACAAGTATTTGAGGCTAAACCATTTGCATCTAATGTATTTGAAGCTAATCCTTCTACTTCGCATGGATTTGAATCTAAATCATGTGGTTCACATGGATTTGAAGATAAGCCTTCTACTTCGCATTGATATGAATCTAAATCACGTGTTTCGCATGGATTTGAAGCTAACTCGTTTGTTTCGACTGCAGTTGAAGCTAAATCATGTATATCACAAGTATTTGTAGCAAAACCATTTGTTTCTCATGGATTTGAAGCTAAGCCTTCTACTTCGCATTGATTTGAAGCTAAGTAATGTGTTTCGCATGGATATGAAGCTAACTCTTTTGTTTCGCCTGCATTTGAAGATAAATCATGTATATCATAAGTATTTGAAGCTCAACCGTTTGATTCGCATGGATTTGAAGCTATCCCTTCTACTTCGCATTGATTTGAAGCTAAATCATGTGTTTCGCTGTGATTTGAAGCTAACTCGTTTGTTTCGCATGGAGTTGAAGCTAAATCATGTTTATCAACAGTATTAGAAGCTAAACCATTTGTTTCGCATGGATTTGAAGATAAGCCTCCTACTTCGCATTAATTTGAAGCTAACTCGATTGATTTCGCTTTGGTTTGAAGATAACTTGTTTGTTTCGCCTGCATTTGAACCAATATCACTTATATTCGCCAGTATTTGAAGATAAATAATTCGTTTCGCATGGATTTGAAGCTAAGCCTCCTACTTCGTATTGATTTGAAGCTAAATCATGTATTCGCTTGGATTTGAAGCCATTTCGTTTGTTTCGCCTGCAGTTGACGCAAAATCATGTATATCACAATTATTTGAAGCTGAACCATTTGTTTCGCATGGATTTGAAGCTATGCCTTCCACTGCGCATTAATGTGAAGTTAAATCATGTGTTCCGCGTGGATTTGAAACTAACTCGTTTTATTTCGCCTGCATTTGAAGCTATATCATTTATATTCGCAAGTATTTGTAGCTAAACCATTCGTTTCGCATGGATTAGAAGCTAAGCCTTCTACTTCGCTTTGATTTGAAGCTAGATCATGTGATTCTCTTGGATTTGAAGCTAACTCGTTTGTTTCGCATGCAGTTGAAGCTAAATCATGTATATCACAATTATTTGAAACTGAACCATTTGTTTCGCATCGATTTGAAGCTAAGCCTTCCACTTCGCATTGATTTGAAGCTAAATCATGTGTTTCGCTTGTATTTGATGCTAACTCGTTTGTTTCGCATGCAGTTGAAGCTAAATCATGTTTACCAGAAATATTTGAATCTAAACCATCTGTTTCGCATGAATATTAAGCTAAACCATGTGTTTCGCATTGATTTGAAGCTAAATCATGTGATTCGCATTGATTTGAAGGTAACTCCTTTGTTTCGCATGCAGTTGAAGCTAAATCATGTATATCACAAGTTTTTGAAGCTAAACCATCTGTTTCGCATGGTTTCGAAGATAAGCCTTCTACTTCGCATTGATTTGAAGCTAAATCATGTGATTCGCATGGATTTGAAGGTTACTCATTTGTTTCGCATGCAGTTGAAGCTAAATCATGTATATCACAAGTATTTGAAGCTAAACCATCTGTTTCGCATGGTTTCGAAGATAAGCCTTCTACTTCGCATTGATTTGAAGCTAAATCATGTGATTCGCATGGATTTGAAGGTTACTCATTTGTTTCGCATGCAGTTGAAGCTAAATCATGTATATCACAAGTATTTGAAGCGAAACCATCTGTTTCGCATGGTTTCGAAGATAAGTCTTCTACTTCGCATGAATTTGAAGCTAAACCATTTGTTTCGCTTGAATTGGAAGCTGACTCGTTTGTTTCGCATGCAGTTGAAGCTAAATAATGTGTATTACAAGTATTTGAAGCTATATCATTTGTTTTGCATGGATTTGAAGCTAACTCGTTTGTTTCGCCTGCATTTGAAGCCATATCATCTTTACTCGCAAGTATTTGAAGCTAAACTATTCGTTTCGCTTGGATTTGAAGCTAAGCCTCCTACGTCATATTGATTTGATGCTAAATCATGTATTCGCTTGGATTTGAAGCAAAGCCTTCTACTTCGCATTCATTTGAAGCTAAATCATGTGTTTCGCTTGGATTTGAAACTAAGCCTTCTACTTAGCATTGATTGGAAGCTAAATCTTGTGTTTGGTATGGATTTGAAGCTAACTCGGTTGTTTCGTCTGCATTCGAAGTTATATCACGTATAATCGCAAGTATTTGAAGCTCAGTCATCCGTTTCGCATGGATTTGAAGCTAAATCATATGTTTCGCTTGGATTTGAAGGTAGCACGTTTGTTTCACATGCAGTTGAAGCTCAATCATGTATATCACAAGTATTTGAAACTGAACGATTTGTTTTGCATGTATATTAAAGTAAACCATGTGTTTCGCATGAGTATTAAGCTAAACCATGTGTTTGGAATGAATTTGAAGCTAAATCATGTGTTTCGCATGGATTTGAAGCTAACTCGTTTGTTGCCCACGCAGTTGAAGCAAAACCATGTATATCACAAGTATTTGAAGCTAAACCATCTGTTTCGCATGGTTTCGAAGATAAGCCTTCTACTTCGCATTGATTTGAAGCTAAATCATGTGATTCGCATGGATTTGAAGGTAACTCTTTTGTTTCGCATGCAGTTGAAGCTAAATCATGTGTATTACAAGTATCTGAAGCTATATCATTTGTTTTGCATGGATTTGAAGCTAAGTAGTTTGTTTCGCCTGCATTTGAAGCCATATCACCTATACTCGCAAGTATTTGAAGCTAAACCATTCGTTTCGCATGGATTTGAAGCTAACTCGTTTGTTTCGCATGCAGTTGAAGCTAAATCATGTATATCACAAGTATTGGATGCCAAACCATTTGATTCGCATGAATTTGAAGCTAAATCATGTGTTTTGCTTGGATTTGCTACTAAGCCTTCTACTTCGCATTGATTAGAATCTAAATCTTGTGTTTCGTATGGATTTGAAGCTAACTCGGTTGTTTCACCTGCATTCGAAGTTATATCACGTATAATCGCAAGTATTTGAAGCTCAGTCATGCGTTTCGAATGGATTTGAAGCTTAGACTTCTACTTCGCAATGATTTGAAGCTAAATCATTCGTTTCGCATAAATTTGAAACTAAGGCTACTACTTCGCATTGATTTGAAGCTAAATCATGTGTTTCGCTTGGATTTGAAGCTAACTCGTTTGTTTCGCATGCAGTTGAAGCTAAATCATGTATATCACAAGTATTTGAAGCTAAACCTTTCGTTTCGCATGGATTTCAATCTAAGCCTCCTACTACGCATGAATTTGAATCTAAATCATGTGTTTCGCTTGCATTTGAAGCTAATTCGTTTGTTTCGCATGCAGTTGAAGCTAAATTATGTATAAACAAGTATTTGAAGCTATACCATTTGCATCGCAAGGATTTGAAGCTAAACCATGTGATTCGCAAGAATTTGAAGCTAAATCATATGTTTCGCTTGGATTTGAAGGTAGCACGTTTGTTTCACATGCAGTTGAAGCTCAATCATGTATATCACAAGTATTTGAAACTGAACGATTTGTTTTGCATGTATATTAAAGTAAACCATGTGTTTCGCATGAGTATTAAGCTAAACCATGTGTTTGGAATGAATTTGAAGCTAAATAATGTGTTTCGCATGGATTTGAAGCTAACTCGTTTGTTGCCCACGCAGTTGAAGCAAAACCATGTATATCACAAGTATTTGAAGCTAAACCATCTGTTTCGCATGGTTTCGAAGATAAGCCTTCTACTTCGCATTGATTTGAAGCTAAATCATGTGATTCGCATGGATTTGAAGGTAACTCTTTTGTTTCGCATGCAGTTGAAGCTAAATCATGTGTATTACAAGTATCTGAAGCTATATCATTTGTTTTGCATGGATTTGAAGCTAACTAGTTTGTTTCGCCTGCATTTGAAGCCATATCACCTATACTCGCAAGTATTTGAAGCTAAACCATTCGTTTCGCATGGATTTGAAGCTAACTCGTTTGTTTCGCATGCAGTTGAAGCTAAATCATGTATATCACAAGTATTGGATGCCAAACCATTTGATTCGCATGAATTTGAAGCTAAATCATGTGTTTTGCTTGGATTTGCTACTAAGCCTTCTACTTCGCATTGATTAGAATCTAAATCTTGTGTTTCGTATGGATTTGAAGCTAACTCGGTTGTTTCACCTGCATTCGAAGTTATATCACGTATAATCGCAAGTATTTGAAGCTCAGTCATGCGTTTCGAATGGATTTGAAGCTTAGACTTCTACTTCGCAATGATTTGAAGCTAAATCATTCGTTTCGCATAAATTTGAAACTAAGGCTACTACTTCGCATTGATTTGAAGCTAAATCATGTGTTTCGCTTGGATTTGAAGCTAACTCGTTTGTTTCGCATGCAGTTGAAGCTAAATCATGTATATCACAAGTATTTGAAGCTAAACCTTTCGTTTCGCATGGATTTCAATCTAAGCCTCCTACTACGCATGAATTTGAATCTAAATCATGTGTTTCGCTTGCATTTGAAGCTAATTCGTTTGTTTCGCATGCAGTTGAAGCTAAATTATGTATAAACAAGTATTTGAAGCTATACCATTTGCATCGCAAGGATTTGAAGCTAAACCATGTGATTCGCAAGAATTTGAAGCTAAATCATGTGTTTCGCTTGGATTTGAAGCTAACTCGTTTGTTTCGCATGCAGTTGAAGCTAAATCATGTATATCACAAGTATTTGAAGCTATACCATTCGTTTCGCATGGATTTGAAGCTAAGCCTCCTACTTCGCATGAATTTGAATCTAAATCGTGTGTATCGCTTTGTTTTGAAGCCTACTGGTTTGTTTCGCCTGCATTTGAAGCTAATTCATGTATATCACAAGTATTTGAAGCTGAACCATTTGTTTTGCATGAATATTAATCTGAAGCATGTGTTTCGAACGTATTGGAAGCTGAATTATGCGTTTCGCTTGCATTTGAAGCTAATTCGTTTCTTTCGCATGCAGTTGAAGATAAATCATGTAAATCACAAGTATTTGAAGCTAAACCATGTGTTTCGCATGGATTTGAAGCTAACTCGTTTTTTTCGCCTGCATTTGAAGATAAATCGTGTATATCACAAGTATTTGAAGCTAAACCATTCGCTTCGCATGGATTTGAAGTAAAGCCTTCAACTTCGCATTGATTTCAAGATAAATCATGTGTATCGCTTGGATTTGAAGCTAATTCGTTTGTTTCGGATGCAGTTGAAGCTAAATCATGTATATCACAAGTATTTGAGGCTAAACCATTTGCATCTAATGTATTTGAAGCTAATCCTTCTACTTCGCATGGATTTGAATCTAAATCATGTGGTTCACATGGATTTGAAGATAAGCCTTCTACTTCGCATTGATATGAATCTAAATCACGTGTTTCGCATGGATTTGAAGCTAACTCGTTTGTTTCGCCTGCATTTGAAGCCATATCACCTATACTCGCAAGTATTTGAAGCTAACTCGTTAGTTTCGCATGCAGTTGAAGCTAAATCATGTATATCACAAGTATTGGAAGCCAAACCATTTGATTCGCATGAATTTGAAGCTAAATCATGTGTTTCGCTTGGATTTGAAACTAAGCCTTCTACTTCGCATTGATTAGAAGCTAAATCTTGTGTTTCGTGTGGATTTGAAGCTAACTCGGTTGATTCGCCTGCATTCGAAGTTATATCACGTATAATCGCAAGTATTTGAAGCTCAGTCATTCGTTTCACATGGATTTGAAGCTAAGCCTTCTACTTCGCAAATATTTGAAGCTAAATCATATGTTTCGCTTGGATTTGAAACTAACTCGTTTGTTTCTCCTGCAATTGAAGCTAAATCATGTATATCACAAGTTTTTGAAGCTGAACCATCTGTTTCGCATGGTTTCGAAGATAAGCCTTCTACTTCGCATTGATTTGAAGCTAAATCATGTGATTCGCATGGATTTGAAGGTTACTCATTTGTTTCGCATGCAGTTGAAGCTAAATCATGTATATCACAAGTATTTGAAGCTAAACCATCTGTTTCGCATGGTTTCGAAGATAAGCCTTCTACTTCGCATTGATTTGAAGCTAAATCATGTGATTCGCATGGATTTGAAGGTTACTCATTTGTTTCGCATGCAGTTGAAGCTAAATCATGTATATCACAAGTATTTGAAGCTAAACCATCTGTTTCGCATGGTTTCGAAGATAAGTCTTCTACTTCGCATGAATTTGAAGCTAAACCATTTGTTTCGCTTGAATTGGAAGCTGACTCGTTTGTTTCGCATGCAGTTGAAGCTAAATAATGTGTATTACAAGTATTTGAAGCTATATCATTTGTTTTGCATGGATTTGAAGCTAACTCGTTTGTTTCGCCTGCATTTGAAGCCATATCATCTTTACTCGCAACTATTCGTTTCGCTTGGATTTGAAGCTAAGCCTCCTACGTCATATTGATTTGATGCTAAATCATGTATTCGCTTGGATTTGAAGCAAAGCCTTCTACTTCGCATTCATTTGAAGCTAAATCATGTGTTTCGCTTGGATTTGAAACTAAGCCTTCTACTTAGCATTGATTGGAAGCTAAATCTTGTGTTTGGTATGGATTTGAAGCTAACTCGGTTGTTTCGTCTGCATTCGAAGTTATATCACGTATAATCGCAAGTATTTGAAGCTCAGTCATCCGTTTCGCATGGATTTGAAGCTAAATCATATGTTTCGCTTGGATTTGAAGGTAGCACGTTTGTTTCACATGCAGTTGAAGCTCAATCATGTATATCACAAGTATTTGAAGCTGAACGATTTGTTTTGCATGTATATTAAAGTAAACCATGTTTTTCGCATGAGTATTAAGCTAAACCATGTGTTTGGAATGAATTTGAAGCTAAATCATGTGTTTCGCATGGATTTGAAGCTAACTCGTTTGTTGCCCACGCAGTTGAAGCAAAACCATGTATATCACAAGTATTTGAAGCTAAACCATCTGTTTCGCATGGTTTCGAAGATAAGCCTTCTACTTCGCATTGATTTGAAGCTAAATCATGTGATTCGCATGGATTTGAAGGTAACTCTTTTGTTTCGCATGCAGTTGAAGCTAAATCATGTGTATTACAAGTATCTGAAGCTATATCATTTGTTTTGCATGGATTTGAAGCTAACTAGTTTGTTTCGCCTGCATTTGAAGCCATATCACCTATACTCGCAAGTATTTGAAGCTAAACCATTCGTTTCGCATGGATTTGAAGCTAACTCGTTTGTTTCGCATGCAGTTGAAGCTAAATCATGTATATCACAAGTATTGGATGCCAAACCATTTGATTCGCATGAATTTGAAGCTAAATCATGTGTTTTGCTTGGATTTGCTACTAAGCCTTCTACTTCGCATTGATTAGAATCTAAATCTTGTGTTTCGTATGGATTTGAAGCTAACTCGGTTGTTTCACCTGCATTCGAAGTTATATCACGTATAATCGCAAGTATTTGAAGCTCAGTCATGCGTTTCGAATGGATTTGAAGCTTAGACTTCTACTTCGCAATGATTTGAAGCTAAATCATTCGTTTCGCATAAATTTGAAACTAAGGCTACTACTTCGCATTGATTTGAAGCTAAATCATGTGTTTCGCTTGGATTTGAAGCTAACTCGTTTGTTTCGCATGCAGTTGAAGCTAAATCATGTATATCACAAGTATTTGAAGCTAAACCTTTCGTTTCGCATGGATTTCAATCTAAGCCTCCTACTACGCATGAATTTGAATCTAAATCATGTGTTTCGCTTGCATTTGAAGCTAATTCGTTTGTTTCGCATGCAGTTGAAGCTAAATTATGTATAAACAAGTATTTGAAGCTATACCATTTGCATCGCAAGGATTTGAAGCTAAACCATGTGATTCGCAAGAATTTGAAGCTAAATCATATGTTTCGCTTGGATTTGAAGGTAGCACGTTTGTTTCACATGCAGTTGAAGCTCAATCATGTATATCACAAGTATTTGAAACTGAACGATTTGTTTTGCATGTATATTAAAGTAAACCATGTGTTTCGCATGAGTATTAAGCTAAACCATGTGTTTGGAATGAATTTGAAGCTAAATCATGTGTTTCGCATGGATTTGAAGCTAACTCGTTTGTTGCCCACGCAGTTGAAGCAAAACCATGTATATCACAAGTATTTGAAGCTAAACCATCTGTTTCGCATGGTTTCGAAGATAAGCCTTCTACTTCGCATTGATTTGAAGCTAAATCATGTGATTCGCATGGATTTGAAGGTAACTCTTTTGTTTCGCATGCAGTTGAAGCTAAATCATGTGTATTACAAGTATCTGAAGCTATATCATTTGTTTTGCATGGATTTGAAGCTAACTAGTTTGTTTCGCCTGCATTTGAAGCCATATCACCTATACTCGCAAGTATTTGAAGCTAAACCATTCGTTTCGCATGGATTTGAAGCTAACTCGTTTGTTTCGCATGCAGTTGAAGCTAAATCATGTATATCACAAGTATTGGATGCCAAACCATTTGATTCGCATGAATTTGAAGCTAAATCATGTGTTTTGCTTGGATTTGCTACTAAGCCTTCTACTTCGCATTGATTAGAATCTAAATCTTGTGTTTCGTATGGATTTGAAGCTAACTCGGTTGTTTCACCTGCATTCGAAGTTATATCACGTATAATCGCAAGTATTTGAAGCTCAGTCATGCGTTTCGAATGGATTTGAAGCTTAGACTTCTACTTCGCAATGATTTGAAGCTAAATCATTCGTTTCGCATAAATTTGAAACTAAGGCTACTACTTCGCATTGATTTGAAGCTAAATCATGTGTTTCGCTTGGATTTGAAGCTAACTCGTTTGTTTCGCATGCAGTTGAAGCTAAATCATGTATATCACAAGTATTTGAGGCTAAACCATTTGCATCTAATGTATTTGAAGCTAATCCTTCTACTTCGCATGGATTTGAATCTAAATCATGTGGTTCACATGGATTTGAAGATAAGCCTTCTACTTCGCATTGATATGAATCTAAATCACGTGTTTCGCATGGATTTGAAGCTAACTCGTTTGTTTCGCCTGCATTTGAAGCCATATCACCTATACTCGCAAGTATTTGAAGCTAACTCGTTAGTTTCGCATGCAGTTGAAGCTAAATCATGTATATCACAAGTATTGGAAGCCAAACCATTTGATTCGCATGAATTTGAAGCTAAATCATGTGTTTCGCTTGGATTTGAAACTAAGCCTTCTACTTCGCATTGATTAGAAGCTAAATCTTGTGTTTCGTGTGGATTTGAAGCTAACTCGGTTGATTCGCCTGCATTCGAAGTTATATCACGTATAATCGCAAGTATTTGAAGCTCAGTCATTCGTTTCACATGGATTTGAAGCTAAGCCTTCTACTTCGCAAATATTTGAAGCTAAATCATATGTTTCGCTTGGATTTGAAACTAACTCGTTTGTTTCTCCTGCAATTGAAGCTAAATCATGTATATCACAAGTTTTTGAAGCTGAACCATCTGTTTCGCATGGTTTCGAAGATAAGCCTTCTACTTCGCATTGATTTGAAGCTAAATCATGTGATTCGCATGGATTTGAAGGTTACTCATTTGTTTCGCATGCAGTTGAAGCTAAATCATGTATATCACAAGTATTTGAAGCTAAACCATCTGTTTCGCATGGTTTCGAAGATAAGCCTTCTACTTCGCATTGATTTGAAGCTAAATCATGTGATTCGCATGGATTTGAAGGTTACTCATTTGTTTCGCATGCAGTTGAAGCTAAATCATGTATATCACAAGTATTTGAAGCTAAACCATCTGTTTCGCATGGTTTCGAAGATAAGTCTTCTACTTCGCATGAATTTGAAGCTAAACCATTTGTTTCGCTTGAATTGGAAGCTGACTCGTTTGTTTCGCATGCAGTTGAAGCTAAATAATGTGTATTACAAGTATTTGAAGCTATATCATTTGTTTTGCATGGATTTGAAGCTAACTCGTTTGTTTCGCCTGCATTTGAAGCCATATCATCTTTACTCGCAACTATTCGTTTCGCTTGGATTTGAAGCTAAGCCTCCTACGTCATATTGATTTGATGCTAAATCATGTATTCGCTTGGATTTGAAGCAAAGCCTTCTACTTCGCATTCATTTGAAGCTAAATCATGTGTTTCGCTTGGATTTGAAACTAAGCCTTCTACTTAGCATTGATTGGAAGCTAAATCTTGTGTTTGGTATGGATTTGAAGCTAACTCGGTTGTTTCGTCTGCATTCGAAGTTATATCACGTATAATCGCAAGTATTTGAAGCTCAGTCATCCGTTTCGCATGGATTTGAAGCTAAATCATATGTTTCGCTTGGATTTGAAGGTAGCACGTTTGTTTCACATGCAGTTGAAGCTCAATCATGTATATCACAAGTATTTGAAGCTGAACGATTTGTTTTGCATGTATATTAAAGTAAACCATGTTTTTCGCATGAGTATTAAGCTAAACCATGTGTTTGGAATGAATTTGAAGCTAAATCATGTGTTTCGCATGGATTTGAAGCTAACTCGTTTGTTGCCCACGCAGTTGAAGCAAAACCATGTATATCACAAGTATTTGAAGCTAAACCATCTGTTTCGCATGGTTTCGAAGATAAGCCTTCTACTTCGCATTGATTTGAAGCTAAATCATGTGATTCGCATGGATTTGAAGGTAACTCTTTTGTTTCGCATGCAGTTGAAGCTAAATCATGTGTATTACAAGTATCTGAAGCTATATCATTTGTTTTGCATGGATTTGAAGCTAACTAGTTTGTTTCGCCTGCATTTGAAGCCATATCACCTATACTCGCAAGTATTTGAAGCTAAACCATTCGTTTCGCATGGATTTGAAGCTAACTCGTTTGTTTCGCATGCAGTTGAAGCTAAATCATGTATATCACAAGTATTGGATGCCAAACCATTTGATTCGCATGAATTTGAAGCTAAATCATGTGTTTTGCTTGGATTTGCTACTAAGCCTTCTACTTCGCATTGATTAGAATCTAAATCTTGTGTTTCGTATGGATTTGAAGCTAACTCGGTTGTTTCACCTGCATTCGAAGTTATATCACGTATAATCGCAAGTATTTGAAGCTCAGTCATGCGTTTCGAATGGATTTGAAGCTTAGACTTCTACTTCGCAATGATTTGAAGCTAAATCATTCGTTTCGCATAAATTTGAAACTAAGGCTACTACTTCGCATTGATTTGAAGCTAAATCATGTGTTTCGCTTGGATTTGAAGCTAACTCGTTTGTTTCGCATGCAGTTGAAGCTAAATCATGTATATCACAAGTATTTGAAGCTAAACCTTTCGTTTCGCATGGATTTCAATCTAAGCCTCCTACTACGCATGAATTTGAATCTAAATCATGTGTTTCGCTTGCATTTGATGCTAATTCGTTTGTTTCGCATGCAGTTGAAGCTAAATTATGTATAAACAAGTATTTGAAGCTATACCATTTGCATCGCAAGGATTTGAAGCTAAACCATGTGATTCGCAAGAATTTGAAGCTAAATCATATGTTTCGCTTGGATTTGAAGGTAGCACGTTTGTTTCACATGCAGTTGAAGCTCAATCATGTATATCACAAGTATTTGAAACTGAACGATTTGTTTTGCATGTATATTAAAGTAAACCATGTGTTTCGCATGAGTATTAAGCTAAACCATGTGTTTGGAATGAATTTGAAGCTAAATCATGTGTTTCGCATGGATTTGAAGCTAACTCGTTTGTTGCCCACGCAGTTGAAGCAAAACCATGTATATCACAAGTATTTGAAGCTAAACCATCTGTTTCGCATGGTTTCGAAGATAAGCCTTCTACTTCGCATTGATTTGAAGCTAAATCATGTGATTCGCATGGATTTGAAGGTAACTCTTTTGTTTCGCATGCAGTTGAAGCTAAATCATGTGTATTACAAGTATCTGAAGCTATATCATTTGTTTTGCATGGATTTGAAGCTAACTAGTTTGTTTCGCCTGCATTTGAAGCCATATCACCTATACTCGCAAGTATTTGAAGCTAAACCATTCGTTTCGCATGGATTTGAAGCTAACTCGTTTGTTTCGCATGCAGTTGAAGCTAAATCATGTATATCACAAGTATTGGATGCCAAACCATTTGATTCGCATGAATTTGAAGCTAAATCATGTGTTTTGCTTGGATTTGCTACTAAGCCTTCTACTTCGCATTGATTAGAATCTAAATCTTGTGTTTCGTATGGATTTGAAGCTAACTCGGTTGTTTCACCTGCATTCGAAGTTATATCACGTATAATCGCAAGTATTTGAAGCTCAGTCATGCGTTTCGAATGGATTTGAAGCTTAGACTTCTACTTCGCAATGATTTGAAGCTAAATCATTCGTTTCGCATAAATTTGAAACTAAGGCTACTACTTCGCATTGATTTGAAGCTAAATCATGTGTTTCGCTTGGATTTGAAGCTAACTCGTTTGTTTCGCATGCAGTTGAAGCTAAATCATGTATATCACAAGTATTTGAGGCTAAACCATTTGCATCTAATGTATTTGAAGCTAATCCTTCTACTTCGCATGGATTTGAATCTAAATCATGTGGTTCACATGGATTTGAAGATAAGCCTTCTACTTCGCATTGATATGAATCTAAATCACGTGTTTCGCATGGATTTGAAGCTAACTCGTTTGTTTCGCCTGCATTTGAAGCCATATCACCTATACTCGCAAGTATTTGAAGCTAACTCGTTAGTTTCGCATGCAGTTGAAGCTAAATCATGTATATCACAAGTATTGGAAGCCAAACCATTTGATTCGCATGAATTTGAAGCTAAATCATGTGTTTCGCTTGGATTTGAAACTAAGCCTTCTACTTCGCATTGATTAGAAGCTAAATCTTGTGTTTCGTGTGGATTTGAAGCTAACTCGGTTGATTCGCCTGCATTCGAAGTTATATCACGTATAATCGCAAGTATTTGAAGCTCAGTCATTCGTTTCACATGGATTTGAAGCTAAGCCTTCTACTTCGCAAATATTTGAAGCTAAATCATATGTTTCGCTTGGATTTGAAACTAACTCGTTTGTTTCTCCTGCAATTGAAGCTAAATCATGTATATCACAAGTTTTTGAAGCTGAACCATCTGTTTCGCATGGTTTCGAAGATAAGCCTTCTACTTCGCATTGATTTGAAGCTAAATCATGTGATTCGCATGGATTTGAAGGTTACTCATTTGTTTCGCATGCAGTTGAAGCTAAATCATGTATATCACAAGTATTTGAAGCTAAACCATCTGTTTCGCATGGTTTCGAAGATAAGCCTTCTACTTCGCATTGATTTGAAGCTAAATCATGTGATTCGCATGGATTTGAAGGTTACTCATTTGTTTCGCATGCAGTTGAAGCTAAATCATGTATATCACAAGTATTTGAAGCTAAACCATCTGTTTCGCATGGTTTCGAAGATAAGTCTTCTACTTCGCATGAATTTGAAGCTAAACCATTTGTTTCGCTTGAATTGGAAGCTGACTCGTTTGTTTCGCATGCAGTTGAAGCTAAATAATGTGTATTACAAGTATTTGAAGCTATATCATTTGTTTTGCATGGATTTGAAGCTAACTCGTTTGTTTCGCCTGCATTTGAAGCCATATCATCTTTACTCGCAACTATTCGTTTCGCTTGGATTTGAAGCTAAGCCTCCTACGTCATATTGATTTGATGCTAAATCATGTATTCGCTTGGATTTGAAGCAAAGCCTTCTACTTCGCATTCATTTGAAGCTAAATCATGTGTTTCGCTTGGATTTGAAACTAAGCCTTCTACTTAGCATTGATTGGAAGCTAAATCTTGTGTTTGGTATGGATTTGAAGCTAACTCGGTTGTTTCGTCTGCATTCGAAGTTATATCACGTATAATCGCAAGTATTTGAAGCTCAGTCATCCGTTTCGCATGGATTTGAAGCTAAATCATATGTTTCGCTTGGATTTGAAGGTAGCACGTTTGTTTCACATGCAGTTGAAGCTCAATCATGTATATCACAAGTATTTGAAGCTGAACGATTTGTTTTGCATGTATATTAAAGTAAACCATGTTTTTCGCATGAGTATTAAGCTAAACCATGTGTTTGGAATGAATTTGAAGCTAAATCATGTGTTTCGCATGGATTTGAAGCTAACTCGTTTGTTGCCCACGCAGTTGAAGCAAAACCATGTATATCACAAGTATTTGAAGCTAAACCATCTGTTTCGCATGGTTTCGAAGATAAGCCTTCTACTTCGCATTGATTTGAAGCTAAATCATGTGATTCGCATGGATTTGAAGGTAACTCTTTTGTTTCGCATGCAGTTGAAGCTAAATCATGTGTATTACAAGTATCTGAAGCTATATCATTTGTTTTGCATGGATTTGAAGCTAACTAGTTTGTTTCGCCTGCATTTGAAGCCATATCACCTATACTCGCAAGTATTTGAAGCTAAACCATTCGTTTCGCATGGATTTGAAGCTAACTCGTTTGTTTCGCATGCAGTTGAAGCTAAATCATGTATATCACAAGTATTGGATGCCAAACCATTTGATTCGCATGAATTTGAAGCTAAATCATGTGTTTTGCTTGGATTTGCTACTAAGCCTTCTACTTCGCATTGATTAGAATCTAAATCTTGTGTTTCGTATGGATTTGAAGCTAACTCGGTTGTTTCACCTGCATTCGAAGTTATATCACGTATAATCGCAAGTATTTGAAGCTCAGTCATGCGTTTCGAATGGATTTGAAGCTTAGACTTCTACTTCGCAATGATTTGAAGCTAAATCATTCGTTTCGCATAAATTTGAAACTAAGGCTACTACTTCGCATTGATTTGAAGCTAAATCATGTGTTTCGCTTGGATTTGAAGCTAACTCGTTTGTTTCGCATGCAGTTGAAGCTAAATCATGTATATCACAAGTATTTGAAGCTAAACCTTTCGTTTCGCATGGATTTCAATCTAAGCCTCCTACTACGCATGAATTTGAATCTAAATCATGTGTTTCGCTTGCATTTGAAGCTAATTCGTTTGTTTCGCATGCAGTTGAAGCTAAATTATGTATAAACAAGTATTTGAAGCTATACCATTTGCATCGCAAGGATTTGAAGCTAAACCATGTGATTCGCAAGAATTTGAAGCTAAATCATGTGTTTCGCTTGGATTTGAAGCTAACTCGTTTGTTTCGCATGCAGTTGAAGCTAAATCATGTATATCACAAGTATTTGAAGCTATACCATTCGTTTCGCATGGATTTGAAGCTAAGCCTCCTACTTCGCATGAATTTGAATCTAAATCGTGTGTATCGCTTTGTTTTGAAGCCTACTGGTTTGTTTCGCCTGCATTTGAAGCTAATTCATGTATATCACAAGTATTTGAAGCTGAACCATTTGTTTTGCATGAATATTAATCTGAAGCATGTGTTTCGAACGTATTGGAAGCTGAATTATGCGTTTCGCTTGCATTTGAAGCTAATTCGTTTCTTTCGCATGCAGTTGAAGATAAATCATGTAAATCACAAGTATTTGAAGCTAAACCATGTGTTTCGCATGGATTTGAAGCTAACTCGTTTTTTTCGCCTGCATTTGAAGATAAATCGTGTATATCACAAGTATTTGAAGCTAAACCATTCGCTTCGCATGGATTTGAAGTAAAGCCTTCAACTTCGCATTGATTTCAAGATAAATCATGTGTATCGCTTGGATTTGAAGCTAACTCGTTTGTTTCAAATGCATTTGAAGCTGAATCACGTATATCACAAGTATTTGAATCTAAACCATCTGTTTCGCATGGATTCGATGATGAGCCATCTATTTCGCATTGATTTGAAGGTAGATCATGTGTTTCGCATGGATTTGAAGCTAACTCGTTTGTTCCGCCTGCATTTGAAGCTATATCACTTATATCGTAAGTATATGAAGCTAAATAATTTGTGTCGCATGGAGATGATGCTAAGCCTTCTTCTTCGCACTGATATGAAGCTAAACCATGTGTTTCGCTTGGATGTGAAGCAAACTCGTTTGATACGAATGCAGTTGAAGATAAATAATGTATACTGCAAGTATTTGAAGCTAAACCATTTGTTTCGCATGGATTTGAAGCTAAACCTTCTACGTCGCATTGATTTGAAGCTAAATCATGTGTTTCGCACGAATTTGAATCTAACTCGTTTGTTTTGCTTGAATTGGAAGCTATATCACTTATATTCGGAAGTATTTTAAGTTCAATCATTCGTTTCGCATGGATTTGAAGCTAAGGCTTCTAGTTCTCATTGATTTGAAGCTAAACCATGAGTTTCGCTTGGATTTGAAGCTCACTCGTTTGTTTCGCATGCAGTTGAAGATAAATAATGTTTACTGCAAGTATTTGAAGCTAAAGCATGTGTTTCGCTTGAATTGGAAGCGGACTCGTTTGTTTCGCATGCAGTTGAAGCTAAATAATGTGTATTACAAGTATTTGAAGCTATATCATTTGTTTTGCATGGATTTGAAGCTAACTCGTTTGTTTCGCCTGCATTTGAAGCCACATCATCTATACTCGCAAGTATTTGAAGCTAAACTATTCGTTTCGCTTGGATTTGAAGCTAAGCCTCCTACTTCATATTGATTTGATGCTAAATCATGTATTCGCTTGGATTTGAAGCAAAGCCTTCTACTTCGCATTGATTTGAAGCTAAATCTTGTGTTTGGTATGGATTTGAAGCTAACTCGGTTGTTTCACCTGCATTCGAAGTTATATCACGTATAATCGCAAGTATTTGAAGCTCAGTCATGCGTTTCGCATGGATTTGAAGCTATGCCTTCCACTGCGCATTAATGTGAAGCTAAATCATGTGTTCCGCGTGGATTTGAAACTAACTCGTTTTATTTCGCCTGCATTTGAAGCTATATCATTTATATTCGCAAGTATTTGTAGCTAAACCATTCGTTTCGCACGGATTAGAAGCTAAGCCTTCTACTTCGCTTTGATTTGAAGCTAGATCATGTGATTCTCTTGGATTTGAAGCTAACTCGTTTGTTTCGCATGCAGTTGAAGCTAAATCATGTATATCACAAGTATTGGATGCCAAACCATTTGATTCGCATGAATTTGAAGCTAAATCATGTGTTTTGCTTGGATTTGCTACTAAGCCTTCTACTTCGCATTGATTAGAATCTAAATCTTGTGTTTCGTATGGATTTGAAGCTAACTCGTTTGTTTCGCCTGCATTTGAAGCCATATCACCTATACTCGCAAGTATTTGAAGCTAACTCGTTTGTTTCGCATGCAGTTGAAGCTAAATCATGTATATCACAAGTATTGGAAGCCAAACCATTTGATTCGCATGAATTTGAAGCTAAATCATGTGTTTCGCTTGGATTTGAAACTAAGCCTTCTACTTCGCATTGATTAGAAGCTAAATCTTGTGTTTCGTGTGGATTTGAAGCTAACTCGGTTGATTCGCCTGCATTCGAAGTTATATCACGTATAATCGCAAGTATTTGAAGCTCAGTCATTCGTTTCGCATGGATTTGAAGCTAAGCCTTCTACTTCGCAAATATTTGAAGCTAAATCATATGTTTCGCTTGGATTTGAAGCTAACTCGTTTGTTTCTCCTGCAATTGAAGCTAAATCATGTATATCACAAGTTTTTGAAGCTAAACCATCTGTTTCGCATGGTTTCGAAGATAAGCCTTCTACTTCGCATTGATTTGAGGCTAAATCATGTGATTCGCATGGATTTGAAGGTTACTCATTTGTTTCGCATGCAGTTGAAGCTAAATCATGTATATCACAATTATTTGAAACTGAACCATTTGTTTCGCATCGATTTGAAGCTAAGCCTTCCACTTCGCATTGATTTGAAGCTAAATCATGTGTTTCGCTTGTATTTGATGCTAACTCGTTTGTTTCGCATGCAGTTGAAGCTAAATCATGTTTACCAGAAATATTTGAATCTAAACCATCTGTTTCGCATGAATATTAAGCTAAACCATGTGTTTCGCATTGATTTGAAGGTAACTCCTTTGTTTCGCATGCAGTTGAAGCTAAATCATGTATATCGCAAGTATTTGAAGCTATATCATTTGTTTCGCATGGATTTGAAGCTAACTCGTTTGTTTCGCCTGCATTTGAAGCCATATCACCTATACTCGCAAGTATTTGAAGCTAACTCGTTTGTTTCGCATGCAGTTGAAGCTAAATCATGTATATCACAAGTATTGGAAGCCAAACCATTTGATTCGCATGAATTTGAAGCTAAATCATGTGTTTCGCTTGGATTTGAAACTAAGCCTTCTACTTCGCATTGATTAGAAGCTAAATCTTGTGTTTCGTGTGGATTTGAAGCTAACTCGGTTGATTCGCCTGCATTCGAAGTTATATCACGTATAATCGCAAGTATTTGAAGCTCAGTCATTCGTTTCGCATGGATTTGAAGCTAAGCCTTCTACTTCGCAAATATTTGAAGCTGAATCATATGTTTCGCTTGGATTTGAAGCTAACTCGTTTGTTTCTCCTGCAATTGAAGCTAAATCATGTATATCACAAGTTTTTGAAGCTAAACCATCTGTTTCGCATGGTTTCGAAGATAAGCCTTCTACTTCGCATTGATTTGAAGCTAAATCTTGTGTTTGGTATGGATTTGAAGCTAACTCGGTTGTTTCACCTGCATTCGAAGTTATATCACGTATAATCGCAAGTATTTGAAGCTCAGTCATGCGTTTCGCATGGATTTGAAGCTATGCCTTCCACTGCGCATTAATGTGAAGCTAAATCATGTGTTCCGCGTGGATTTGAAACTAACTCGTTTTATTTCGCCTGCATTTGAAGCTATATCATTTATATTCGCAAGTATTTGTAGCTAAACCATTCGTTTCGCACGGATTAGAAGCTAAGCCTTCTACTTCGCTTTGATTTGAAGCTAGATCATGTGATTCTCTTGGATTTGAAGCTAACTCGTTTGTTTCGCATGCAGTTGAAGCTAAATCATGTATATCGCAATTATTTGAAACTGAACCATTTGTTTCGCATCGATTTGAAGCTAAGCCTTCCACTTCGCATTGATTTGAAGCTAAATCATGTGTTTCGCTTGTATTTGATGCTAACTCGTTTGTTTCGCATGCAGTTGAAGCTAAATCATGTTTACCAGAAACATTTGAATCTAAACCATCTGTTTCGCATGAATATTAAGCTAAACCATGTGTTTCGCATTGATTTGAAGCTAAATCATGTGATTCGCATTGATTTGAAGGTAACTCCTTTGTTTCGCATGCAGTTGAAGCTAAATCATGTATATCGCAAGTATTTGAAGCTATATCATTTGTTTCGCATGGATTTGAAGCTAACTCGTTTGTTTCGCCTGCATTTGAAGCCATATCACCTATACTCGCAAGTATTTGAAGCTAACTCGTTTGTTTCGCATGCAGTTGAAGCTAAATCATGTATATCACAAGTATTGGAAGCCAAACCATTTGATTCGCATGAATTTGAAGCTAAATCATGTGTTTCGCTTGGATTTGAAACTAAGCCTTCTACTTCGCATTGATTAGAAGCTAAATCTTGTGTTTCGTGTGGATTTGAAGCTAACTCGGTTGATTCGCCTGCATTCGAAGTTATATCACGTATAATCGCAAGTATTTGAAGCTCAGTCATTCGTTTCGCATGGATTTGAAGCTAAGCCTTCTACTTCGCAAATATTTGAAGCTAAATCATATGTTTCGCTTGGATTTGAAGCTAACTCGTTTGTTTCTCCTGCAATTGAAGCTAAATCATGTATATCACAAGTTTTTGAAGCTAAACCATCTGTTTCGCATGGTTTCGAAGATAAGCCTTCTACTTCGCATTGATTTGAAGCTAAATCATGTGATTCGCATGGATTTGAAGGTTACTCATTTGTTTCGCATGCAGTTGAAGCTAAATCATGTATATCACAATTATTTGAAACTGAACCATTTGTTTCGCATCGATTTGAAGCTAAGCCTTCCACTTCGCATTGATTTGAAGTTAAATCATGTGTTTCGCTTGTATTTGATGCTAACTCGTTTGTTTCGCATGCAGTTGAAGCTAAATCATGTTTACCAGAAATATTTGAATCTAAACCATCTGTTTCGCATGAATATTAAGCTAAACCATGTGTTTCGCATTGATTTGAAGCTAAATCATGTGATTCGCATTGATTTGAAGGTAACTCCTTTGTTTCGCATGCAGTTGAAGCTAAATCATGTATATCGCAAGTATTTGAAGCTATATCATTTGTTTCGCATGGATTTGAAGCTAACTCGTTTGTTTCGCCTGCATTTGAAGCCATATCACCTATACTCGCAAGTATTTGAAGCTAACTCGTTTGTTTCGCATGCAGTTGAAGCTAAATCATGTATATCACAAGTATTGGAAGCCAAACCATTTGATTCGCATGAATTTGAAGCTAAATCATGTGTTTCGCTTGGATTTGAAACTAAGCCTTCTACTTCGCATTGATTAGAAGCTAAATCTTGTGTTTCGTGTGGATTTGAAGCTAACTCGGTTGATTCGCCTGCATTCGAAGTTATATCACGTATAATCGCAAGTATTTGAAGCTCAGTCATTCGTTTCGCATGGATTTGAAGCTAAGCCTTCTACTTCGCAAATATTTGAAGCTAAATCATATGTTTCGCTTGGATTTGAAGCTAACTCGTTTGTTTCTCCTGCAATTGAAGCTAAATCATGTATATCACAAGTTTTTGAAGCTAAACCATCTGTTTCGCATGGTTTCGAAGATAAGCCTTCTACTTCGCATTGATTTGAAGCTAAATCATGTGATTCGCATGGATTTGAAGGTTACTCATTTGTTTCGCATGCAGTTGAAGCTAAATCATGTATATCACAATTATTTGAAACTGAACCATTTGTTTCGCATCGATTTGAAGCTAAGCCTTCCACTTCGCATTGATTTGAAGTTAAATCATGTGTTTCGCTTGTATTTGATGCTAACTCGTTTGTTTCGCATGCAGTTGAAGCTAAATCATGTTTACCAGAAATATTTGAATCTAAACCATCTGTTTCGCATGAATATTAAGCTAAACCATGTGTTTCGCATTGATTTGAAGCTAAATCATGTGATTCGCATTGATTTGAAGGTAACTCCTTTGTTTCGCATGCAGTTGAAGCTAAATCATGTATATCGCAAGTATTTGAAGCTATATCATTTGTTTCGCATGGATTTGAAGCTAACTCGTTTGTTTCGCCTGCATTTGAAGCCATATCACCTATACTCGCAAGTATTTGAAGCTAACTCGTTTGTTTCGCATGCAGTTGAAGCTAAATCATGTATATCACAAGTATTGGAAGCCAAACCATTTGATTCGCATGAATTTGAAGCTAAATCATGTGTTTCGCTTGGATTTGAAACTAAGCCTTCTACTTCGCATTGATTAGAAGCTAAATCTTGTGTTTCGTGTGGATTTGAAGCTAACTCGGTTGATTCGCCTGCATTCGAAGTTATATCACGTATAATCGCAAGTATTTGAAGCTCAGTCATTCGTTTCGCATGGATTTGAAGCTAAGCCTTCTACTTCGCAAATATTTGAAGCTAAATCATATGTTTCGCTTGGATTTGAAGCTAACTCGTTTGTTTCTCCTGCAATGAAGCTAAATCATGTATATCACAAGTTTTTGAAGCTAAACCATCTGTTTCGCATGGTTTCGAAGATAAGCCTTCTACTTCGCATTGATTTGAAGCTAAATCATGTGATTCGCACGGATTTGAAGGTTACTCATTTGTTTCGCATGCAGTTGAAGCTAAATCATGTATATCACAAGTATTTGAAGCTAAACCATCTGTTTCGCATGGTTTCGAAGATAAGTCTTCTACTTCGCATGATTTGAAGCTGAACCATGTGTTTCGCTTGAATTGGAAGCTGACTCGTTTGTTTCGCATGCAGTTGAAGCTAAATAATGTGTATTACAAGTATTTGAAGCTACATCATTTGTTTTGCATGGATTTGAAGCTAACTCGTTTGTTTCGCCTGCATTTGAAGCCATATCATCTATACTCGCAAGTATTTGAAGTTAAACTATTCGTTTCGCATGGATTTGAAGCTAAGCCTCCTATTTCATATTGATTTGATGCTAAATCATGTATTCGCTTGGATTTGAAGCAAAGCCTTCTACTTCGCATTGATTTGAAGCTAAATCATGTGTTTCGCTTGGATTTGAAACTAAGCCTTCTACTTAGCATTGATTGGAAGCAAAATCTTGTATTTGGTATGGATTTGAAGCTAACTCGGTTGTTTCGCCTGCATTCGAAGTTATATCACGTATAATCGCATGTATTTGAAGCTCAGTCATCCGTTTCGCATGGATTTGAAGCTAAATCATATGTTTCGCTTGGATTTGAAGGTAGCACGTTTGTTTCACATGCAGTTGAAGCTCAATCATGTATATCACAAGTATTTGAAGCTGAACAATTTGTTTCGCATGTATATTAAAGTAAACCATGTGTTTCGCATGAGTATTAAGCTAAACCATGTGTTTGGAATGAATTTGAAGCTAAATCATGTGTTTCGCATGGATTTGAAGCTAACTCGTTTGTTGCCCACGCAGTTGAAGCTAAACCATGTATATCACAAGTATTTGAAGCTAAACCATCTGTTTCGCATGGTTTCGAAGATAAGCCTTCTACTTCGCATTGATTTGAAGCTAAATCATGTGATTCGCATGGATTTGAAGGTAACTCTTTTCTTTCGCATGCAGTTGAAGCATTGAAGCTAAAATCATGTGTATTACAAGTATCTGAAGCTATATCATTTGTTTTGCATGGATTTGAAGCTAACTAGTTTGTTTCGCCTGCATTTGAAGCCATATCACCTATACTCGCAAGTATTTGAAGCTAAACCATTCGTTTCGCATGGATTTGAAGCTAACTCGTTTGTTTCGCATGCAGTTGAAGCTAAATCATGTATATCACAAATATTGGATGCCAAACCATTTGATTCGCATGAATTTGAAGCTAAATCATGTGTTTCGCTTGGATTTGCTACTAAGCCTTCTACTTCGCATTGATTAGAATCTAAATCTTGTGTTTCGTATGGATTTGAAGCTAACTCGGTTGTTTCACCTGCATTCGAAGTTATATCACGTATAATCGCAAGTATTTGAAGCTCAGTCATGCGTTTCGCATGGATTTGAACCTTAGCCTTCTACTTCGCAATGATTTGAAGCTAAATCATATGTTTCGCTTGGATTTGAAGCTAATTCGTTTGTTTCTCCTGCAACTGGAGCTAAATCATGTATATCTCAAGTATTTGGATCTAAACCATCTGTTTCGCATGGTTTCGAAGATATGCCTTCTACGTCGCATTGATTCGAAGCTAAATCATGTGATTCGCATTGATTTGAATCTGAATCATGTGATTCACTTGGATTTGATGCTAACCATTCTACTTAGCATTGATTTGAAGCTAAATAATGTGTTTCGCTTGGATTTGAAGGTAACACGTTTGTTTGACGTGCAGTTGAAGCTCACTCATGTATATCACAAGTATTTGAAGCTGCACAATTTGTTTCGCATGAATATTAAGTTAAACCATGTGCTTCGCATGAATATGAATCTAATCGATGTGTTTCGCATGAATTTAAAACTAAATCATGTATATCACAAGTATTTGTAACAAAACCATTTGTTTCGCATGGTTTCGAAGATAAGCCTTCTACTTCGCATTGATTTGAAGCTAAGTCATGTGTTTCGCTTGGATTTGGAGCTAACTCGTTTGTTTCGCATGCATTTGAAGCTAAATCATGTATATCACAAGTATTTGAAGCAAACCCATTTGATTTGCATGGATTTGAAACAAAGCCTTCTACTTCGCATTGATTTGAATCTAAATCATGTGTTTCGATTTGGTTTGAAGATAACTCG
This sequence comes from Megalopta genalis, assembly GCF_051020955.1. Lineage (NCBI taxonomy): Eukaryota > Metazoa > Arthropoda > Insecta > Hymenoptera > Halictidae > Megalopta > Megalopta genalis. The sequence continues at coordinate 935,626 of NW_027476131.1, forward strand.
TTTGATTCGCATGCAGTTGAAGCTATATCACTTATATTCGCAAGTATTTGAAGCTAAACTATTTGTTTTGCATGGATTTGAAGCTAAGCCTTCACCTTCGCATTGATTTGAAGCAAAATCATGTGTTTCGCTTTGGTTTGAAGATAACTCGTTTGTTTCGCCTGCATTTGAACCAATATCACTTATATTCGCCAGTATTTGAAGATAAATAATTCGTTTCGCATGGATTTGAAGCTAAGCCTCCTACTTCGTATTGATTTGAAGCTAAATCATGTATTCGCTTGGATTTGAAGCCATTTCGTTTGTTTCGCCTGCAGTTGACGCTAAATCATGTATATCACAATTATTTGAAGCTGAACCATTTGTTTCGCATGGATTTGAAGCTATGCCTTCCACTGCGCATTAATGTGAAGCTAAATCATGTGTTCCGCGTGGATTTGAAACTAACTCGTTTTATTTCGCCTGCATTTGAAGCTTTATCATTTATATTCGCAAGTATTTGTAGCTAAACCATTCGTTTCGCATGGATTAGAAGCTAAGCCTTCTACTTCTCTTTGATTTGAAGCTAGATCATGTGATTCTCTTGGATTTGAAGCTAACTCGTTTGTTTCGCATGCAGTTGAAGCTAAATCATGTATATCACAATTATTTGAAACTGAACCATTTGTTTCGCATCGATTTGAAGCTAAGCCTTCCACTTCGCATTGATTTGAAGCTAAATCATGTGTTTCGCTTGTATTTGATGCTAACTCGTTTGTTTCGCATGCAGTTGAAGCTAAATCATGTTTACCACAAGTATCTGAATCTAAACCATCTGTTTAGCATGAATATATAGCTAAACCATGTGTTTCGCTTGAATTTGAAGCTAAATCACGTGTTTCGCTTGGATTTGAAGCTAACTCGTTTGTTTCGCCTGTAGTTGAATCTGAATCATGTATATCACAAGTATTTGAACCTAAACCATTTGTTCCTCATGTATTTGAAGCTATGCCTTCTACTTCGCATTGATTTGATGCTAAATCATGCGTTTCGCTTGGATTTGATGCTAACTCGTTTGTTTCTCCTGCAGTTGAAGCTAAATCATGTATATCACAAGTATTTGAATCTAAACCGTTCGTTTCGCATGGATTTGAATCTAAGCCTCCTACGTCGCATGAATTTGAATCTAAATCATGTGTATCGCTTGGTTTTGAAGCCTACTGGTTTGTTTCGCCTGCATTTGAAGCTAATTCATGTATATCACAAGTATCTGAAGCTGAACCATTTGTTTTGCATGAATATTAATCTGAACCATGTGTTTCGAACGTATTGGAAGCTGAATTATGCGTTTCGCTTGCATTTGAAGCTAATTCGTTTCTTTCGCATACAGTTGAAGATAAATCATGTAAATCACAAGTATTTGAAGCTAAACCATGTGTTTCGCATGGATTTAGAGCTAACTCGTTTGTTTCGCATGCAGTTGAAGCTAAATCATGTATATCACAAGTATTTGAAGCTAAACCATTCGTTTCGCATGGATTTGAATCTAAGCCTCCTACTTCGCATGAATTTGAATCTAAATCATGTGTTTCGCTTGCATTTGAAGCTAATTCGTTTGTTTCGCATGCAGTTGAAGCTAAATTATGTATAAACAAGTATTTGAAGCTAAACCATTTGCATCGCAAGGATTTGAAGCTAAACCATGTGATTCGCAAGAATTTGAAGCTAACTCGTTTTTTTTCGCCTGCTTTTGAAGATAAGTCGTGTATATCACAAGTATTTGAAGCTAAACCAATCGCTTCGCATGGATTTGAAGCAAAGCCTTCAACTTCGCATTGATTTGAAGATAAATCATGTGTTTCGCTTGGATTTGAAGCTAACACGTTTGTTTCGCATGCAGTTGAAGCTAAAACATGTACATCACAAGTATCTCAATCTAATCCATCTGTTTCGCAAGAATATGAAGCTATGAAGCTAATCCATGTGATTCGCATGAATTTGAAGCTAAACCGTTCGTTTCGCATGGATTTGAATCTAAGCCTCCTACGTCGCATGAATTTGAATCTAAATCATGTGTTTCGCTTGGATTTGAAGCTAACTCGTTTGTTTCGCATGCAGTTGAAGATAAATCATGTACATCACAAGTATCTGAATCTAATCCATCTGTTTCGCAAGAATATGAAGCTATGAAGCTAATCCATGTGATTCGCATGAATTTGAAGCTAAACCGTTCGTTTCACATGGATTTGAATCTAAGCCTCCTACGGCGCATGAATTTGAATCTGAATCATGTGTTTCGCTTGGATTTGAAGCTAACTCGTTTGTTTCGCATGCAGTTAAAGCTAAATCATGTATATCACAAGTATTTGAAGCTAAACCGTTCGTTTCGCATGGTTTTGAATCTAAGCCTCCTACGTCGCATGAATTTGAATCTAAATCATGTGTTTCGCTTGGATTTGGAGCTAACTCGTTTGTTTCGCATGCAGTTGAAGCTAAATCATGTATATCACAAGTATTCGAAGCTAAACCATTTGTATCGCATGGATTTGAAGCTAAGCCTTCTAATGCGCAATGATTCGAAGCTTAATCATGTGTTTTGCTTGGATTTGAAGCTAACTCGATTGTTTCGCATTCCTTCTACTTCGAATTCATTTGAAGTTTGGATTAGAAGCTAACTCGATTGTTTCGCAATGCACTTTATGCTAAATCATGTATAAAACATGTATTTGAAGCTAAACCATTTATTTCGCATATATTTGAAGCTAAGACTTATACTTTGCATGAAATTGAAGCTAAATCATGTGTTTCGCTTGGATTTGAAGCTAACTCGTTAGTTTCGCATGCAGTTGAAGCTATATCGCTTATATTCGCAAGTATTTGAAGCCAAATCATACGTTTCGCATAAATTTGAAACTAAGGCAACTACTTCGCATTGATTTGAAGCTAAATCATGTGTTTCGCTTGGATTTGAAGCTAACTCGTTTGTTTCGCATGCAGTTGAAGCTAAATCACGTATATCACAAGTATTTGAAGCTAAACCATTCGATTCGCATGGATTTGAATCTAAGCCTCCTACTTCGCATGAATTTGAATCTAAATCATGTGTTTCGCTTGCATTTGAAGCTAATTCGTTTGTTTCGCATGCAGTTGGAGCTAAATTATGTATAAACAAGTATTTGAAGCTAAACCATTTGCAACGCAAGGATTTGAAGCTAAACCATGTGATTCGCAAGAATTTGAAGCTAAATCATGTGTTTCGCTTGGATTTGAAGCTAACTCGTTTGTTTCGCATGCAGTTGAAGCTAAATCATGTATATCACAAGTATTTGAAGCTAAACCGTTCGTTTCGCATGGATTTGAATCTAAGCCTCCTACGTCGCATGAATTTGAATCTAAATCATGTGTTTCGCTTGGATTTGAAGCTAACTCGTTTGTTTCGCATGCAGTTGAAGCTAAATCATGTATAACACAAGTATTCGAAGCTAAACCATTTGTATCACATGGATTTGAAGCTAAGCCTTCTAATGCGCAATGATTCGAAGCTAAATCATGCGTTTTGCTTGGATTTGAAACTAACTCGATTGTTTCGCATTCCTTCTACTTCGAATTGATTTGAAGTTTGGATTAGAAGCTAACTCGATTGTTTCGCAATGCACTTTATGCTAAATCATGTATAAAACATGTATTTGAAGCTAAACCATTTGTTTTGCATGTATTTGAAGCTAAGACTTATACTTTGCATGAAATTGAAGCTAAATCATGTGTTTCGCTTGGATTTGAAGCTAACTCGTTAGTTTCGCATGCAGTTGAAGCTATATCGCTTATATTCGCAAGTATTTGAAGCCAAATCATTCGTTTCGCATAAATTTGAAACTAAGGCAACTACTTCGCATTGATTTGAAGCTAAATCATGTGTTTCCCTTGGATTTGAAGCTAACTCGTTTGTTTCGCATGCAGTTGAAGCTAAATCATGTATATCACAAGTATTTGAAGCTAAACCATTCGTTTCGCATGGATTTGAATCTAAGCCTTCTACTTCGCATGAATTTGAATCTAAATCATGTGTTTCGCTTGCATTTGAATCTAATTCGTTTGTATCGCATGCAGTTGAAGCTAAATTATGTATAAACAAGTATTTGAAGCTAAACCATTTGCATCGCAAGGATTTGAAGCTAAACCATGTGATTCGCAAGAATTTGAAGCTAACTCGTTTTTTTTCGCCTGCTTTTGAAGATAAGTCGTGTATATCACAAGTATTTGAAGCTAAACCAATCGCTTCGCATGGATTTGAAGCAAAGCCTTCAACTTCGCATTGATTTGAAGATAAATCATGTGTTTCGCTTGGATTTGAAGCTAACACGTTTGTTTCGCATGCAGTTGAAGCTAAAACATGTACATCACAAGTATCTCAATCTAATCCATCTGTTTCGCAAGAATATGAAGCTATGAAGCTAATCCATGTGATTCGCATGAATTTGAAGCTAAACCGTTCGTTTCGCATGGATTTGAATCTAAGCCTCCTACGTCGCATGAATTTGAATCTAAATCATGTGTTTCGCTTGGATTTGAAGCTAACTCGTTTTTATTCGCCTGCATTTGAAGATAAATCGTGTATATCACAAGTATTTGAAGCTAAACCATTCGCTTCGCATGGATTTGAAGCAAAGCCTTCAACTTCGCATTGATTTGAAGATAAATCATGTGTTTCGCTTGGATTTGAAGCTAACACGTTTGTTTCGAATGCAGTTGAAGCTAAAACATGTACATCACAAGTATCTGAATCTAATCCATCTGTTTCGCAAGAATATGAAGCTATGAAGCTAATCCATGTGATTCGCATGAATTTGAAGCTAAATCATGTGTTTCGCATGGATTTGAAGCTATATCACATATATCGCAATTATCTGAAGATAAATCATTTGTTTCTCATGTATTTAAAGCTAAGCCTTCTACTTCGCATTGATTTGAAGCTAAATCATGTGTTTCGCATGGATTTGAAGTTAACTCGTTTGTTTCTCCTGCATTTGAAGCTATATCACTTATATCGCAAGTATTTGAAGCTAAATCATATGTGTCGCATGGATGTGATGCTACGCCTTCTACTTCGCATTGATTTGAAGCTAAATCATGTGATTCGCATGGATTTGAAGCTAAGCCTTCTACTTCGCATTCATTTGAAACTAAATCAAGTGTTTCGCTTGGATTTGAAGTTAAGGCGTTTGTATCGCATGCAGTTGAAGCTAATTCTTGTTTATCACAAGTATCTGAAACTAAACCATCTGTTTCGCAAGAATATGAAGCTATGAAGCTGAACCATGTGATTCGCATGAATTTGAAGCTAAATCATGTGTTTCGCTTGCATTTGAAGCTAATCCGTTTGTTTCGCATGCAGTTGAAGCTAAATCATGTAAATCACAAGTATTTGAAGCTAAACCATGTGTTTCGCATGGATTTGAAGCTAACTCGTTAGTTTCGCATGCAGTTGAAGCTATATCGCTTATATTCGCAAGTATTTGAAGCCAAATCATTCGTTTCGCATGAATTTGAAACTAAGGCAACTACTTCGCATTGATTTGAAGCTAAATCATGTGTTTCGCTTGGATTTGAAGCTAACTCGTTTGTTTCGCATGCAGTTGAAGCTAAATCATGTATATCACAAGTATTTGAAGCTAAACCATTCGTTTCGCATGGATTTGAATCTAAGCCTCCTACTTCGCATGAATTTGAATCTAAATCATGTGTTTCGCTTGCATTTGAAGCTAATTCGTTTGTTTCGCATGCAGTTGAAGCTAAATTATGTATAAACAAGTATTTGAAGCTAAACCATTTGCATCGCAAGGATTTGAAGCTAAACCATGTGATTCGCAAGAATTTGAAGCTAACTCGTTTTTTTTCGCCTGCTTTTGAAGATAAGTCGTGTATATCACAAGTATTTGAAGCTAAACCAATCGCTTCGCATGGATTTGAAGCAAAGCCTTCAACTTCGCATTGATTTGAAGATAAATCATGTGTTTCGCTTGGATTTGAAGCTAACACGTTTGTTTCGCATGCAGTTGAAGCTAAAACATGTACATCACAAGTATCTCAATCTAATCCATCTGTTTCGCAAGAATATGAAGCTATGAAGCTAATCCATGTGATTCGCATGAATTTGAAGCTAAACCGTTCGTTTCGCATGGATTTGAATCTAAGCCTCCTACGTCGCATGAATTTGAATCTAAATCATGTGTTTCGCTTGGATTTGAAGCTAACTCGTTTTTATTCGCCTGCATTTGAAGATAAATCGTGTATATCACAAGTATTTGAAGCTAAACCATTCGCTTCGCATGGATTTGAAGCAAAGCCTTCAACTTCGCATTGATTTGAAGATAAATCATGTGTTTCGCTTGGATTTGAAGCTAACACGTTTGTTTCGAATGCAGTTGAAGCTAAAACATGTACATCACAAGTATCTGAATCTAATCCATCTGTTTCGCAAGAATATGAAGCTATGAAGCTAATCCATGTGATCCGCATGAATTTGAAGCTAAATCATGTGTTTCGCATGGATTTGAAGCTGTATCACATATATCGCAATTATCTGAAGATAAATCATTTGTTTCTCATGTATTTAAAGCTAAGCCTTCTACTTCGCATTGATTTGAAGCTAAACCATGTGTTTCGCATGGATTTGAAGCTAATTCGTTTGTTTCGCATGCAGTTGAAGCTACATCATGTATATCACATGTATTCGAAGCTAAACCATTTGTATCCCATGGATTTGAAGCTAAGCCTTCTAATGCGCAATGATTCGAAGCTAAATCATGTGTTTCGCTTGGATTTGAAGCTAACTCGATTGTTCCGCATGCAGTTGAAGCTAAATCATGTATATCACAAGTATTTGAAGCTAAACCATTCGTTTCGCATGGATTTGAATCTAAGCCTCCTACTTCGCATGAATTTGAATCTAAATCATGTGTTTCGCTTGCATTTGAAGCTAATTCGTTTGTTTCGCATGCAGTTGAAGCTAAATTATGTATAAACAAGTATTTGAAGCTAAACCATTTGCATCGCAAGGATTTGAAGCTAAACCATGTGATTCGCAAGAATTTGAAGCTAACTCGTTTTTTTTCGCCTGCTTTTGAAGATAAGTCGTGTATATCACAAGTATTTGAAGCTAAACCAATCGCTTCGCATGGATTTGAAGCAAAGCCTTCAACTTCGCATTGATTTGAAGATAAATCATGTGTTTCGCTTGGATTTGAAGCTAACACGTTTGTTTCGCATGCAGTTGAAGCTAAAACATGTACATCACAAGTATCTCAATCTAATCCATCTGTTTCGCAAGAATATGAAGCTATGAAGCTAATCCATGTGATTCGCATGAATTTGAAGCTAAACCGTTCGTTTCGCATGGATTTGAATCTAAGCCTCCTACGTCGCATGAATTTGAATCTAAATCATGTGTTTCGCTTGGATTTGAAGCTAACTCGTTTTTATTCGCCTGCATTTGAAGATAAATCGTGTATATCACAAGTATTTGAAGCTAAACCATTCGCTTCGCATGGATTTGAAGCAAAGCCTTCAACTTCGAAATTGATTTGAAGATAAATCATGTGTTTCGCTTGGATTTGAAGCTAACACGTTTGTTTCGAATGCAGTTGAAGCTAAAACATGTACATCACAAGTATCTGAATCTAATCCATCTGTTTCGCAAGAATATGAAGCTATGAAGCTAATCCATGTGATCCGCATGAATTTGAAGCTAAATCATGTGTTTCGCATGGATTTGAAGCTGTATCACATATATCGCAATTATCTGAAGATAAATCATTTGTTTCTCATGTATTTAAAGCTAAGCCTTCTACTTCGCATTGATTTGAAGCTAAACCATGTGTTTCGCATGGATTTGAAGCTAATTCGTTTGTTTCGCATGCAGTTGAAGCTACATCATGTATATCACATGTATTCGAAGCTAAACCATTTGTATCCCATGGATTTGAAGCTAAGCCTTCTAATGCGCAATGATTTGAAGCTAAATCATGTGTTTCGCTTGGATTTGAAGCTAACTCGATTGTTCCGCATGCAGTTGAAGCTAAATCATGTATATCACAAGTATTTGAAGCTAAACCATTCGTTTCGCATGGATTTGAATCTAAGCCTCCTACTTCGCATGAATTTGAATCTAAATCATGTGTTTCGCTTGCATTTGAAGCTAATTCGTTTGTTTCGCATGCAGTTGAAGCTAAATTATGTATAAACAAGTATTTGAAGCTAAACCATTTGCATAGCAAGGATTTGAAGCTAAACCATGTGATTCGCAAGAATTTGAAGCTAAATCATGTGTTTCGCTTGGATTTGAAGCTAACTCGTTTGTTTCGCATGCAGTTGAAGCTATATCGCTTATATTCGCAAGTATTTGAAACCAAATCATTCGATTCGCATGAATTTGAAACTAGGGCTTCTACTTCGCATTGGTTTCAAGCTAAATCATGTGTTTCGCTTGGATTTGAAGCTAACTCGTTTGTTTCGCATGCAGTTGAAGCTAAATCATGTATATCACAAGTATTTTAATCTAAACCGTTCGTTTCGCATGGATTTGAATCTAAGACTCCTACGTCGCATGAATTTGAATCTAAATCATGTGTTTCGCTTGGATTTGAAGCTATCTCGTTTGTTTCGCATGCAGTTAAAGCTAAATCATGTATATCACAAGTATTTGAAGCTAAACCGTTCGTTTCGCATGGATTTGAATCTAAGCCTCCTACGTCGCATGAATTTGAATCTAAATCATGTGTTTCGCTTGGATTTGAAGCTAACTCGTTTGTTTCGCATGCAGTTGAAGCTAAATCATGTATATCACAAGTATTCGAAGCTAAACCATTTGTATCGCATGGATTTGAAGCTAAGCCTTCTAATGCGCAATGATTCGAAGCTTAATCATGTGTTTTGCTTGGATTTGAAGCTAACTCGATTGTTTCGCAATGCACTTTATGCTAAATCATGTATAAAACATGTATTTGAAGCTAAACCATTTATTTCGCATGTATTTGAAGCTAAGACTTATACTTTGCATGAAACTGAAGCTAAATCATGTGTTTCGCTTGGATTTGAAGCTAACTCGTTAGTTTCGCATGCAGTTGAAGCTATATCGCTTATATTCGCAAGTATTTGAATCCAAATCATTCGTTTCGCATAAATTTGAAACTAAGGCAAGTACTTCGCATTGATTTGAAGCTAAATCATGTGTTTCGCTTGGATTTGAAGCTAACTCGTTTGTTTCGCATGCAGTTGAAGCTAAATCATGTATATCACAAGTATTTGAAGCTGAACCATTCGTTTCGCATGGATTTGAATCTAAGCCTCCTACTTCGCATGAATTTGAATCTAAATCATGTGTTTCGCTTGCATTTGAAGCTAATTCGTTTGTTTCGCATGCAGTTGAAGCTAAATTATGTATAAACAAGTATTTGAAGCTAAACCATTTGCATCGCAAGGATTTGAAGCTAAACCATGTGATTCGCAAGAATTTGAAGCTGAATCATGTGTTTCGCTTGGATTTGAAGCTAACTCGTTTGTTTCGCATGCAGTTGAAGCTAAATCATGTATATCACAAGTATTTGAAGCTAAACCGTTCGTTTCGCATGGATTTGAATCTAAGCCTCCTACGTCGCATGAATTTGAATCTAAATCATGTGTTTCACTTGGATTTGAAGCTAACTCGTTTGTTTCGCATGCAGTTGAAGCTAAATCATGTATATCACAAGTATTTAAAGCTAAACCGTTCGTTTCGCATGGATTTGAATCTAAGCCTCCTACATCGCATGAATTTGAATCTAAATCATGTGTTTCGCTTGGATTTGAAGCTAACTCGTTTGTTTCGCATGCAGTTGAAGCTAAATCATGTATATCACAAGTATTTGAAGCTAAACCGTTCGTTTCGCATGGATTTGAATCTAAGCCTCCTACGTCGCATGAATTTGAATCTAAATCATGTGTTTCGCTTGGATTTGAAGCTAACTCGTTTGATTCGCATGCAGTTGAAGCTAATTCATCTTTATCACAAGTATCTGGATCAAAGCCATCTGTTTCGCAAGAATATGAAGCTAAACCATGTGTTTCGCATGAATTTGAAACTAAATCATGTGTTTCGCATGGGTTTGAAGCTCACTCGTTTGTTTCGCCTGCATTTGAAGCTATATCACTTATATCACAAGTATTTGAAGCTAAACCATTTGTTTCGCTTGGATTTGAAGCAAAGCTTTCTACTTCGAAATTGATTTGAAGCTAAATCATGTGTTACGCTTGGGTGTGAAGCTAACTCGTTTGTTTCGCATGCAGTTGAATCTAAATCATGTATATGACAAGTATTTGAAGCTAAACAATTCGATTCGCATGGATTTGACGCTAAGCCTTCTACTTCGCATGAATTTGAATCTAAACCATGTGTTTCGATTGGATTTGAAGCTAACTCATTTGTTTCTCATGCAGTTGAAGCTAAATCATGTATATCACAAGTATTTGAAGCTAAACCATTTGTTTCGCTTGGATTTGAAGCAAAGCTTTCTACTTCGAAATTTATTTGAAGCTAAATCATGTGTTACGCTTGGGTGTGAAGCTAACTCGTTTGTTTCGCATGCAGTTGAATCTAAATCATGTATATCACAAGTATTTGAAGCTAAACAATTCGATTCGCATGGATTTGACGCTAAGCCTTCTACTTCGCATGAATTTGAATCTAAACCATGTGTTTCGATTGGATTTGAAGCTAACTCATTTGTTTCTCATGCAGTTGAAGGTAAATCATGTATATCACAAGTATTTGAAGCTAAACCATTTGTTTCGCTTGGATTTGAAGCAAAGCTTTCTACTTCGAAATTGATTTGAAGCTAAATCATGTGTTACGCTTGGGTGTGAAGCTAAATCGTATGTTTCGCATGCAGCCGAATGTAAATCATGTATATCACAAGTATTTGAAGCTGAACCATTTGTTTCGCATGAATATTAAGCTAAACCATGTGTTTCGAATGAATTTGAATCTAAATAATGTGTTTCGCATGGATTTGAAGCTAACTCGTTTGATTCGCCTGCATTTGAAGGTACATCATTTATATCGCAAGCATTTGAAGCTAATTCATTTTTGTCGCATGGAATTGAAGCTAAGCTTTCTACTTCGCATTAATTTGATGTTAAATCATGTGTTTCTCTTGGATTTGAAGCTAACTCGTTTGTTTCACATGCAGTTGAATCTAAATCGTGTATATCACAAGTATTTGAAGCTGAACCAATCGATTCGCATGGATTTTGAAGATAAGCCTTCTACTTCGCATTGATTTGATGCTAACTCGATTGTATCGCCAACATTTGAAGCTATATCACTTATATCGCACTTATCTGAAGATCAATCAATTGTATCTCATGTAGTTGAAGCTAAACCTCCTACGTCGCATTGATTTGAAGCTAAATCATGTGTTTCGCATGGATGTGAAGATAACTCGTTTTTTTCGTCTGCATTTGAATCTATTTCATTTATATCGCAAGTATTTGAATCTAAATCATGCGTTTCGCTTGGATTTGAAGCTAAGCCTTCTACTTCGTATTGATTTGTAGCTGAATCATGTCTTTCGCTTGGATTTGAAGCTAACTCGTTTGTTTCGCAAGCTGTTGAAGCTAAATCATGTATATCACAAGTATTTGAATCTAAACGATTTGTTTCGCATGGATTCGAAGTTGAGCTTTCTACTTCGCATTGAGTTGAAGCTAAATCATGTGTTATCATGGATTTGAAGCTAACTCGATTGTTTCGCGTGCATTTGAAGCTATATCACTTATATCCCAATATCTGAAGATAAATCATTTGTTTCTCATGTATTTGTAGCTACGCCTTCTACGTCGCATTGATTTCAAGGTAAATCACGTGTTTCTCATGGATTTGAAGCAAACTCGTTTGATTCGCCTGCATTTGAAGCTATATCACTTATATCCCAATATCTGAAGATAAATCATTTGTTTCTCATGTATTTGTAGCTACGCCTTCTACGTCGCATTGATTTCAAGGTAAATCACGTGTTTCTCATGGATTTGAAGCAAACTCATTTGATTCGCCTGCATTTGAAGCTATATCACTTATATCGCGAGTATCTGTTGCTAAATCATTTGTTTCTCATGTATTTGAAGCAAATACTTCTACTTCGTATTGATGTGAAGCTAAATCATGCGTTTGTAATGGATTTGAATCTTACTCGTTTGCTTCGCCTGCATTTGATGCTATATTACTTATATTCGCAAGTATTTGAAGCTAAATCATTTGTTTCGCACGAATTTGAAGCTAAATCTTCTACATCGCATTAATTTGTGTGTCGTTCCATTTCTTTCAATTGTTTCTTCTCAGCTTTCGCCTGGTTTATCGTTTTAGCCACTGCAGCAGCGCCGCCTGACAATGCCCCCAAAGCTCCTAAAGCAGGAAACAGCAGCGGTAGAATACCACCTCGTTTGGCAATTGGTAGAATTCTTCCAGTATTGTAGCTACTGTAGTTCTTCTTCTTCTTCCCCTTGACCGCTCGTCGACCCTTCTTCCTTATTTGACCCATACCTAATCTTGAGGGAATGTCTTTTACCAGTCTATAGCGGTATACGGAGCTGTTTCTTACCAGTCTGTAGCGGTATACAGAGCTGTTTATACCAGTCTGTAGCAGCATACAGAGCTGTTTCTTACCTGTCTGTAGCGGTATACAGAGCTGTTTCTTACCAGTCTGTAGCGGTATACAGAGCTGTTTATACCAGTCCGTAGCGGTATACAGAGCTGTTTATACCAGTCTGTAGCAGTATACAGAGCTGTTTCTTACCAGTCTGTAGCGGTATACAAAGCTGTTTCTTTCCAATCTGTAGCGGTATATGAAGCTGTTATGTCAAAGGTTTTTTGATTGATAATGAACAAAAAAACTGTACGTGCGTTAGTTACAAGGAGATGTGCTCTATCATTAGAATACGAGAAGACTGATATCTATGATGCTTGAGTTCTCGTATATATACCTTATCGTTCGAAAAGAAAATGTAGCATAACAATAACAGTCGAGAGAGAGAGCATGCGTTTCGTACGACAGTCCTTGAATATCCAGGTTCCGACCTGCCACACGTTCGACGACCATGATGAGATAATTCGGAAGCATGGGTCATTGCTACCGAGTACTATACGATGCGTGATAAGCGACCCGTCAGGATGTGGTAAAACGAACGTCATGATTAGCCTGTTGGAAAGTCCGAATGGACTGCGATTCGCAAATGTGTACGTGTATTCGAAATCGTTACGTCAGCCAAAATATCAATACTTCAACAACTTGTTCTCGCACGTGGGCAAGGACGTAGGTTATTTTGCCTATTCGGACAACGCGGACGTGATTCCCCCGGCGGATGCTCGACCGAATTCGATATTTATCTTCGACGACGTTGCTTGTGACGAACAGGACGTTATGAGAGAATATTTCGCGATGGGCAGACATTCGCACGTCGATTGTTTCTATCTGTCGCAATCGTACGCGAGAATACCCAAACATTTGATTCGCGACAATGCCAATCTATTGATTCTATTCAATGAAGATGCCACGAATCTGCGACACGTTCATCAGGATCATGTGAATACCGATATGTCGTTCGAAAGTTCCAACGCAGTTTGTTCAAGGTGTTGGCGAAACAAGTATGAATTCCTTGTAATCGACAAAGATAGTTCTGAGAACCGAGGAAGTTACAGACGCGGATTTAACGAATTCGTCGTGCTGTGATCCGGCTCATTTGGACGGTAAGAGGTGTCGATGTCACATCGTGCTCCCCACTCGATATGCGTCCGTCAAAGAAAAACCTGCGAGCTGCCATCGTTAAGGAAATAGCTAAGACCAGTGACGTCATACGTAAAAAGAGTTTAGCCTTGAAAGTTGGGAAAATGGATGTACAGTCCAACATTGAGACGAATTTACTTCCGATTGTGGAACCGTTGAAACAGCTGGTTCAAAATACAGCTACGGATGCGAAAGATAATACATCAAGTGCTGATCGACCGTTGGATTTGCAAACACAGCAGCAGCAGCAGCCGCTGTTCTCTGTGAAGAAGAAGAAAGTGGGGTGATAATTTATTAAGAAAAAGAGGAAACACGATGAAGCGACATTAACCCCAAGGATGCATTTGAAAAAGAAGAAGAATAAAGTAAATTCCCCCATCGGTGTCAGCGATGACGTTGACTATGTTGACGTTGACGATGACGACGACGACCACGATGCGGACAGCAATATGGTGCTCGAACCAACACCTTCAATGCATCCGGAGAAGGAGGTAGCTTTCGAATCATCTCCAACGGCTGCAACATCGTTGGAATCATCAATGCGAAATATTTTGAGAAGTCCTGAAAAGCATCGCGACGAATACGAGCATTTGTTCAGTAATCTTAGACCTTTAGCGAGCGAATACTTGAGAAATTTCTTTAGCGGGCCGCCGAAAAGTCAGGACAATGTGTACGGAGTGTATTTTCATAATAACAAACTGATGCTTGGAAACGTTGCGTTCGACGTGGAAAGCAACGATGATATTGTTATTAATAAAATTAGGTACAGGGGAACTCCAGGTCTCTACGAATTGATATTCAAAAGAATACCCAACGAGAACCTGTACACCGAGAACGATAAAGAAATTTATAGAAACATTCTCATCGCCACGCATGCGCACCGACGTGGTAATCAGATAATGGGAAATAAGGGCTACAAGTACAAAACTATTATAGGACCAATGTTCTCAGCGTTACGTGGAAAAGGTATAAATATTCCAACGACGATGATGCGTGTAACCAACAATCCGGTCGATTATGTGCATCGGGATGACCCAAATGAGCTGGTAGAACTTCGCGAAGCTGGATTGATTATAAATTAAATTGTTCGAATATTTATTACGTTAGTGACGAATGAAATGCCTGTTGGTAAATTTATCAAATGGTTCGATAAAACGAGTATCCGTTGGAATTGCTGCGAAACCAATCAAACGTTATTCGTAGACGAAAGTTGGGAGGTCAGATTTAAAAATATTCAGTTCAGACTCGACGACATTTGTCGGCAAATACAACAGATCGGGCAACAGCAAGATCTACTCGAGTTGTTGGTGTTAAAGAAGAAGAAGAAGAAGAAGAAAGGAGAAGAAAACAACTGAACCAACAAACGAAAAAAAATGTCTATTAATAAATTTGGTACGTTGTATAAACATAGTACGCCCGAGTCGAAAATATTGGCAGATATTTCAACTTTTTATTCGATATGTAAAAATTATGTACACGACAATGCCATATGCTCGATCGGCAATTTCTACGACGCGCGAGGCGCTAAGATCGCTCGTGTCGCAAATCCTACGACGAACGATGACGCGGCCACCAAACTGTACGTCGATCGCGTTCCAAAGATAGGCGATGATACTGTAACGTCATCGCTTCACGAGTACATGCAGAATAATGCGATGTGCTTCTCAACGGAATCGTACACGGCTCGAAATAAGAGGATCAAACATTTGGCGCAACCGCTTCGAAACGATGACGTGGCCACTAGATCGTACGTTGACGATGTATCGAAAAGAGGAGACGATGAGCTTCGTAGAAAAATAACAGCTAACGAAAAAGTGACGGAGGGTGTCGAACTGGCCGGTGTAAAATGCAAGTCCGAACTCGTGGGTAAAATAACGGCTAACTAAAAGTTGGCGAAGGATGCCAAACAGACTAGCGAGAAATGCAAGTCCGAACTCATGGGTAAAATAACGGCTAACGAAAAGCTGGCGAAGATGCCAAACAGACTAGCAAGAAATGCAAGTACGAACTCATGGATAAAATAACGGCTAACGAGAAACTAGCGAAAGATATGGAGCAGACTAATGAAAAATGGAGGAATAAAGTGCTGGCTAAAATATATAATTTTCAATACGACAGTGATCAGAAAATTAAATCAATCGATTCAGATAACGATGAAATTAATGTGAAAATTGATAACGTATTTTCGGTATTGGAGCAAAAGGTTGAAGCGTTAAAACAGAATATGAAAGATGAAACGGACAGCTCAATCGGTAACCAACTAAAAATCTTTGAGGAAAGTTTTCGTGGTAAAATGAAGAAATTAGTTGCCGAGGAATGCCTCAAGTTCTATAAATAACATGCTTTTGCGTCGATTGCATCATTTTTGCTGGTGATTGCGGTGGTAAAACATCGATTGTCGAAAGAAATTGGAGCAGCAGCTGCAACGATGCGTAACAGCAGCAGCAGCAGCAAGAAATCATCGTCTCGTGATTCGCTAAAGCAGACTATTCAAGACATCGTCGCGAATATAGACACGAAACATGAACATCACGAGGACAATTCAATCAACATGAAGTATTTCAATAGATTTATGTTCGATCTGATAAATACGATAAGAACATACGTTCTACATGTATCGGACGAGAATGACGAGTTCGATGCATTGGGTCTGCCTATAGACAGTATAAAGTTCCTATTAACACGAAGAAGTATGTCAACAACGTTATCAACGAGAGGGCGGTAATTTTGATCAGTGACAACGAATTTTTCGATGCAAAATCTCGAATTATTCGATATTTGGCAACTCCGGTTTTCGCCAGCGACTCGGCTGTAACACTAACCCTTCGAGCCCCACTCTCAGTCCCTACAAGAGATAAGACGCGGGTATAAGTAGGGAGCTAATTATGCGCGCAGCATTGATTGATTGACATTACAATCGGTAATCCGGAGGTACATATTGTGCGCGGCGGACAAGGTCCCAGACCGGCGTGAATTAATTTGTGGAATATTGTAAAATAAAAGACACGCTGGAAAGCTATAGCTTTCCAGCTCCTTTTTAATAAAAACAAGTGCTTCAAACACTGCGTAACAATTTGGCGATCATGCCAGGATCCGTCTGCTACGATCACAAAACAGACAAAACAGGCAAAAGGACCACTACGCAGCAGAGCAAGGTAAAAAGCCTGGACTCATTATTTAAACGCTATCGCGAACCGCGGAGTTCCATTCTACCTCTCACGAGCTTGAATACCGAAACCAACGTACAATGCTAAAAACACTCGCACTTCGTCGACAACACCAACAAACATACACTTATCACTTTGGATGTTCTTCTTCATCGTCTTCCATACCATATTCTCCGTGGAATATTTTTTTCTCTTTTTTTTGTCATCTTTTAAAGTTTCTTCCTGGATTCTACTTTTTATCAGCCTCTTCTTTGATCTTCAATTGCGCTATTCTTCTAGATTGTCTAACAGGTGTCTCGTTTTGGGTTGCTCCCGACTGTTCTTCGGCGATGTCTGTACCAACCTCGAGACCCAGTACCATTTTTCGTTTCTTTCGCTTTTTCTGAGGTATCGGCGTTAAATTCAAAGAATCGTTGACATTGTTAATTAAAAAACTCTGTTCATTGTACACTTTGCTCATTGTATACAAGGCTCGAGCATTCATATGGCCCATCCTCTCGTACCCATGTTTTAGTCTTTGTACTTGAGAATTAGTCGAAATCGCACTATTGCACTGTTCCGGAGGAATTTTCACTTCAAATAACATCCGAAATAGCTTGCCGTACCGTACACCAATTGAGGAGAGATTTCCATGCTTATCACGAATTTCGCATCTCTTCGCATATGCATGGAATGAGTACTGTTTATCAATTATCGCACCAATTGAAAAAAGATTTCGTTTCAACTCTGGCACATATAAAACATTTTCAACTCTTCATTCTTGATTTCGATTGTTCACATTCTCTAATACTACTACCGTTCCTCTTCCTGCTGCTTCTAACACTTTGTCATCTGCTATTTTCACATAATGATTATTGGTCAACGATACAAGCGAGGTAAACAAGTCTTTGCAACACGACATATGCATATTCGCACCAGAATCCGCGATCCATATGTCTTTATCACTGCTAGTAGTTTGCGAAGAATACGCCGTGACTTCACTGATGTAAGTAGAATATATTAATTTCGACTCTGTTGCGTCTTCAGTTCGCTTCTTTTGTCCTCTCTTCGGGCACTCTCTCATCCAATGACCCTTTTCTTTGCAGCAATTACGTGTTGTTCTTTTCTTGAGGTCTTCTATCCTCATCTTTGCTTCGCTTTTGCTGAATTTACTGTTCCTTTTTGCATCTTTGTCGTCCGAATACTTCTTCAATTCGAGCGCTTGCACTCGAACTACAAGAGATGACCCGTTCTCTCCTTCGGCTTCAGAGAGTCAATTATCCTCGCGGATGAGCCTGGCAAACAGATTTTCTTTCTTTCGCTCCGCTTTTGCAGTACATTCCCATGCCATTCTAAATGCGGAAAACTTAGAAGTTAGGCAACTCAACAGCTTACATTCCACAGCGGCATCGGAGAGTTCTTCTTCTGCATCCGCTAATCTCTTACAGATGCTTTCAAATCGCTCAACTTGAAGAGCGATAGATTCACCATCTATAAATCGGAACGCATAGTATTCTTGCCATGCACTTTGTTTAGTGTCTTCACTTGAGTCACTATACAAATTCTTGAGTTTTGTCCAAATCTGTTTTGGATCAGCGCAGTTAATCAAATTTGGATGTAGTCTCTTATCTACAGATCCAAGGAGAATAACTGCAGCCTGTGCTTGAGATTTTTTCCATCTCTTCCAGTCGTCCACTCCTGTGCGGTTAGGCTCTGCTTCTGTGCCATTCACAAAGCCAGAAAGATCTTTTGCCTCCAACGGGAATGAAATACCGAATTTCCACATCGGGTAGTTCGTTCCGTCCAGCTTGATCAGATCAATTGAATCTTTATTGGCCATGATAAAGATGATGTGTCGCACGTTATTCTTTAAACACACGTCACACCACTATGCACTTGAATGTGTCCGAATAAATACACTAGTGGCGCAATGGAAGCGTGCTGGGGCCCATAACCTGTTGATTATTTATTGAACACACAAGATCTAATCTAGAGGCTTGCTCGTGAGAACTTAGAGACAACGAGTGTACTCTTAGGCTGTTCACCGACGACTAACTAAAAACGCGGAAGACCCGCATACTATGGGTCGAGAAATCTTTATTGGTCATAAATAACTAATCCGTGTAACGGACTTTCGAGTCAACGCACGTTTCGCGCTCACGTGCCCTGCAGATGAGCAGCAAGGGCCGTTTTACCTAAGAAAACGGACAAGGCCGTAAAATTTACAAATTACACATTTTCAACAGCATTGAAAATGCTTTTACATATACAGTAACCCGTATTCCCCATTATCTGGTTACCTCGTTGATGCGCGCGCGTAGCGATGAGAATGTTTCTGTAAATATTCTTATCGGTCTCGGTGTACAGGTTCTCGTCGGGTAGTCGGGTATTCTTTTGAATATCAATTCGTAGAGACCTGGTGTTCCCTTGTACCTAATTTTATTGATAACGATATCGTCGTTGCTTTAAACATCAAACGAGGTGTTTACATGCATCAGTTTGTCATTGTGAAAATACACTCCGTACACGTCGTCCAAATTTTTCGGTGGTCCGCTAAAAAAATCGCTAAAGGTCCAAAATTGTTGAACAAATGTTCGTATTCGGCGCGGTGCGTTTCAGGACTTTTCAAAATGTTTCGCACCGATGATTCCAACGAGGCCGTAGGAGACGATTCGAAAGCTTTCTCCTGTTGCGCCGAAAGTATCGTAGGTATCGGATCGAGCGCCTTATTGCCACCCGCCTCGTTATCGTCACTGTTGCCACCGTCGTTGCCATCGTCGTCGTCGCCGTCGTTATCGTCTTCGTCGTCGTACAACACATAGTCAATGTCATCGTTGGTAGGAACAGAGGAATATATTTTCTTTTTCTTCTTCAAATGCATACGATCGGCGTATTATCGTTCGCTTCCGTAGCTGTATTTTCAATCAGCTGTTTCAACGGCTCCACGAACGAACGCAAATCCGCCTCAATGTTCGACTCCGTATCCATTTTCCAAACCTTCGGGGCTAAACTCTTCTTACGTATGACGTCACTGGTCTTGGCTATTTCTTTTGGCTTAGACCGACACATATCGAGCGGTACGATGCGACTCCGACGACTCTTGCAGTCCAAATGAGCCCCCGATCACAGCACGACGAATTCGTTAAATCCGCACCAGTAACGACCACGATTCGCAGGGCTGTCTTTGTCGATTACGAGGAATCCATACTTGTTTCGCCAACAGCTCCTACAAAGTGTGTTGAACGTTTCGAACGACATATTTGTATTCGCACGATCCTGATGAACGTGTCACAGATTCGTGACAACTTGATTGAATAGAATCACTAGATTCGCATTGTCACGAATCAAATGTTTGGGTATTCTAGCGTACGATTGCGACAGATAGAAACACACGTCGTGCGATTGTCTGCCCATCGCGAAATATTCTCTCATGACATCCTGTTCGTCGCAAACAACGTCGTCAAAGATAAATATTGAATTTGGTCGAGCATCTGCTGGGGGAATCACGTCCGCGTTGTCCGAGTAGGCAAAATAACCTACATCCCCCACGGACGAGAGCGAGTTGCTCAAGTATTGATACTGTTGTCTGTACACCGTTACGGACTGGTAAAAACAGCTCCGTATGCCGTTTACAGACTGGTAAAAACAGCTCCATATACCATTACTGACTGGTAAAAAGAGCTCTGTATACCGTTACAGACGGGTAAAAACAGCTCCATATACCGTTACAGACTCGTAAAAAAAGCTCTGTTTACCGTTGCAGACTGGAAAAAACAGCTCCGTATACCGTTACAGATTGGTAAAAAACAGCTCTGTATACCGATACGGACTGATAAAAACAGCTCTGATGAGGTTAGGTATGGGTCTGAAGAAGAAGGAGGAGGACGAGGACCGACGAGCGGTCAAAGGAAAGAGAAAGAATGGTAGTAGAAACAGTGTCGATAGAATTCTACCGATCGCCAAACGAGGCGGTTTTCTACCGCTGTTGTTACCTGCTTTGGAAGCTTTGGAAGCGTTGACAGGTGGCGCTGCTGGGGTGATCAAAACGATAAACGATGCGAAAGCTGCGAAGAAACAATTGGAAGAAGCGCGACGACACAATTGCGCTATGGAGGGCCGTGGAGTGTATCATACCGTACAAACGTGGAAAAGGAATGAAGAAAAGAAAAAAAGACAAAAGAAAGGAAAAAGATAACTCGGCGACGGACGTTGAATTGAAAATTACCGCATTTTCGCGGAGTTTTCATGCGCGATGAATTCCCGAAACAAGTATGGGTAAACGAACGAGTAATAGTGAATCTGGATAGCGGTCATGGTTCAGGAACGCACTGGGTCCCATATATAAAGCATAGTTCGCAAATCAGTTACTTCGATAGTTTTGGAGATCTTCGACCACCGATCGAATTGATTCGTTATTTCGGACCGAACGCGGCGATCTCGCACAATCACAAGATTTATCAAAGTTACGACGAAAGCGTGTGCGGACAATTGTGTGTGAAATTTCTGCGAGGAACTATGATATAGTTCGTCGCAAGGATGTCATACACGTTCACGTTATCGGGAAGAAGTAGCGTGTTATCGTCCAAGTAATTCCCGCCTATATATTATATTTCCACAATACTGATTACGAACTGGGCCTGCTCGATTTGCAAACTTATTACACGATACCATACATCAGATCAAATATCGAAAACAATAAATCCTATTTCGGTGACGAGGGTGAGGAGATAATCATCCCGGACGGTTCGCACGAACTGGAGGTGATCAACGCTTACTTGAGGCGTGAGATAAGCGCGCGGTATCCTTCTCCAACCAAAGATAACAACGATGTAAAATATCCACTAATCCTACGAGCGAACAACAACACTATGAAAAGCGAAATTAAAAGTGCATATAAGATAGATTTTACGAAACCTGACACCGTGGGTCCTATCCTAGGATTCTCTAGGAAGCGCATTCTATCACTGAACTCGTGGCATGTATCGGACACTTCCGTGAATATCATTAACACATCTAATATTCGAATAGAATGCAACGAAACCACCGGTTCGTACGATAACGGGAAACTGTTTCACATGATACATGAATTCGTGCCCAACGTGTCGCCGGGGTATAAAATATCGGAAACGCCAGCACGAGTCATTTACATTCCAATCGTTACACGATCAATGGATGATTTAACGATTCGCATCGTGGACCAGTCTGGACAATTGATTGATTTTCGAAACGAAGAAATCACGGTACGGATGCACGTTCGTCGAACCGTCTCATAACCTTGACATAACCGTTATGATAGTTCATAATAATAATACGATATCGAATACGTCGAACATAAAAAACGGTGCGCCGTTTCGAAATAACAACAACAACAGTAAGGAGAAGAAGACAAGAAAACTAACCGCGCGAAAAGTGGAATATCTACGATCTTTGGGATTCATCGTTACCAAGTAATCGAACTCGCTTCACCACCATGTCCGACGACATTTTGAACATCTCCGAGGCACCAATCATCGATAATCGAATAACTAAAATCGACCTTCACACCTACAATCCGTGCGTCAGCACAACGTTTGGAAATAGCGATGAGATAAGAATACCCTTTCAACATCAAGACTGGTACACTCTTCCGTGTAAAAGCTTCCTATACGTGCAGGGAAGACTCAGCCTACCAGGAGGATCGACCAACGATATGGTGGCTCTAGACAACAATGCGGTAGCGTTTATGTTCGACGAGATACGTTACGAGTGGAAATCGATCGGTCCAGAAATCCCGATACAACGACGACCTTGAAGAATTACGTCAGTCTGAACATTACGAAGAGCAACGCGCTGTCCAACGCGGGCTGGATGTACAGAAACGACGATCAACGGAGGGAAACTCTCATCGCAACGCTTACAAATTTGCTAAATTTTAACTTTTGCGTGCCTATGGACACATTGCTAGGCTTCTGCGAAGATTACAAACGCGTTGTAATAAATGCTCGGCACGAATTGATTTTGATTCGCGTGCGCAACGAAACCTGTCCTGGATTTGCATAAAATTTAATGCAGAATGCCGCGCTTCGCTTTGGAAGAAATACACAAGTTGTCGATGCTGCGTATTCTTGAGAGCGAAAGATCGTTCAGCATGAGTTTCTGTTCGTGGAAACTGTATGAATATTCGATGCTGCAAACAACCACGAAGCACACGTGGGCGATAAAAACGGCTCCGCAAATGGAAAAACCGCGATACGTGATATTCGCGTTACAAACCGAAAGGAAAAATGATTTAAAGAAAAACGCTACCCAATTCGATTCGTGCTTCTTATCCAATAGTCGACTTTTCTTGAACTCGGAAATGTATCCCTACGACGATTTAAACATCGATTTCGAAAAGGATAAATACGCGTAGCTCTACGACATGTACGCCAAATTTCAAGAGTCCTATTATGGAAACGGCGAGATGTTACTGAATACAATCGACTTTCTAATTTACGGACCGTTTGTCGTCATCGATTGCTCGCGACAAAACGAAGCGCTCAAAAATTCAACCATCGACGTGCGAATCGAATTTGAATGTCAAAAGGATGTCCTGCCTTCGATGGCCGCATACTGCCTGATGATACACGACTGCATCGTCGAGTACAACCCGTTGATATGCTATCACTTTTCCTACTAAATTTCCATAAAAATTCTTTTTTTCTAAGTAAAATTGTTTAAACTGGCGTAACGTAATGTATTTCATTTGTGTATGTTCATAACAGTAATTTACAAATCTGTATAGTATTAGAATCTTGATTATTACCTTAAATAAATCTAAATTACGTTAATTTTAAAGTGTGCTATCTATTCGTCCGGCACTGTAGCCCGTTGAGTTTCTTCTTCTTTGAGCTTCTTCACATGTCGCGAAGTAAAGATATTTTTCTACCAGAAAGTATCAGTGCACATTTCATTTTACATCCACTTCCAATTCATACATTTTTTATGCAAAGCACATTTATTCGTGGCGTCGAATAAAATTTTCATATTTTATCTGTATCTTTATTTGAAGGCTACGAATAGATTTGCGGATGACTTTTGCCAGAATGTAGAAGATTCAATCTTTTACATACTTGAATATACCTTCATAAAGTAGGGATTGAAAACAATTATGACATCGGTTTCAGTTCGTGAAAGAATTATGGAGAACCCAAAAATTCTCATCAAACAGTTTCCATTGTTTAAAACCGATATTATATGGATTCCATGACTGTTAATTTCCAGTTCAGTGTGATAGCCAGATAGGTTAAGTGTGTTAATTACTGTGCCCATTAAAGTGGCGTCCGAAGTTTTCGACAAATTATATGGTTTTCTTTATCTATGGTGCCCTTCGTAAAAAACATTTAAAATATATGTAGATGTCTTTTACATAAATACGAATTTTATTAGAATTAAAATATATAAGGAACACAAAATATTTAACAAAATATAAATAGTAGTTTTCGATCGAGTTACTGTGCCTTGTAAGAATGAAAAGTTAACTACTGAAATATTGAACGTCAAAATAATCTTTATAATATTTATAATATGTGTTTCGTATAAACTTTAATTTCTGTATATATAATTCTCAATAGTATTTGATATGTATTCCTTATCTATTTTGATGTTTTTTATTTTATTTTATTTTTTACCACATTCATGCTTTTATTAGATCTTTCATACTTGCACACTTATGTGTATGTATAGTTGGTATTCGTACATCTACTGTATACATATATACATAAATGTGTAGTAGATACATATATATATACCAATGTCATATTTACGAGACAAGGAATTAATTGTTTAATTAATTTTTTCTCAAGCGTCTATTAATTACAAATTTTTCGTCAATACGAAGCACTTACATTTTCTTTTTCGTTTGATTTATGAGAAGTCATACTGAAAATATAGTTTCTGGATGAATCAAACAGATACGAGTAACTTAATTAAATCGTTACTTATCTCACATTCTTCGCAGGAAGACTATGCTAGAATTTTTAAGTAAGAAGCAAAAACAGTGCGTCGTATAATCGGTATGTCGCGTAGACTAGAGTCAGGTAAGAGGGGCATCGTTCCTGACATCTACTTGTCGGTAAACATGTTACTATGTCGGATAAACAGAGTCCAAATAAACGGAGGTCTACTGTAATAGCAAAATTGTATCAAAGTAATTTAGTTATTGTCTAGTATATTAGTCTTTCTATCATCTAGAAAAAATTCAAATCATTTGATCCAGTTTTAAAGAAGTTGTAGTAGTTTATCTCATCCTCGCATAATTTTAGTGTGTCATCACTGACGCCGTGATATTGCTATGGCCTTGTATTTTATCAATTTTCTCGCTACGCGAATACTAAGGTTCGACGGAGTCTGCGAATACGTGTGTTGCGGCACGCGCCGCGCCTCCTTTGACTCGAATTCCCGGAAGACAACTCATAATACAATGACATAACATTTTTTTAATTTTAACATTTTAATACTTATTTTTTAAATATATTCCTGATACTTATCTGATTAAAATGACACCAAATATGATATAGTTTGGACAAATATTTCTGTTTATAATAAAATCAAAGACGACATAATTTCGATTACATTTATTTATCAAATACTTAACGTGTAATTCATTTTATTTTATTATCGTTGTAGTTATCTAAGTAAAATACATTGTTATTTTTAAAAACAGTACTTGAAAAGCTGCATTGATATCATGCATAATTAGAAGCGTACAAAATTATATTCTACGTTAAATTGTTTTGTTGCATATCGTCCTTGAATTGTCAAGTGTCGTGGCGAAAGGTGATGGTTTTCCTCCATTCTTTAATAACACATAATATAACAGAAAATTAATTTGTAAATAATTCATATTCAAATTGGCTGCGAATTTTTATCATTGTATGATTACGTATGTACTTACTTATCTGATGCTCCCTTGCTGAAGAGATATGATTTTAATGCTTGCACGAGATATTTTATGTAAGATGGTGTAGCTGCTGTTTCAAATGTTAGTCTCTCGATTAGAATACGTAATTTCTGTTCACAATTTCCTTTCCTTCTTCCTCCTGAGAGCCTAATAAAAATTGTGTGACATGTGTTGGGGTGCATCGTTCTCCTGTAATCGTACTTATAATGTCTAGTTAATCATGTTCACGCTTTCTCGTGTCTGATTGAATGGGATGAGCATTTTTATATAAAGATCCTTCCATTCCGAAAAGCGATGAAACGTCTAATAGAGCCTTAGAAATAGTAAGGAATTTAAAATTAGTTAATGACCATGTAGAACGAGGCTTGAAGTTTATCACCGAATGTACTAACTTATTAAAGAAAAATGAATATAATAAACAATTCATTTTACAAGTATTGGAAGATTATCGGTGACGTTATCCAAATGCCAGCAAATCAATCTGATAAAAAGCTGTATATTGACCAGTATATAACATTTTATAAGATATTTCAATTAATTTTATTATAACGTATAATTTTAAATTAAATCTCGATAATATTATATAGATGTAAGATTATATTTTCATAAAAAAATATTTAGTACTGCCTCTAAAACAGTGGAACACATTTATATTAAAATTAACGTAATTAATAGAAATTTCAAATCTTTGATCCCGATGCGACACTGGTTACCGTTATCCAGTCACTTTGAAATTTTGCGCACATTATTTCTTCACCCTCAAAAATCATTTTTTACACATGTAATTAAGGAACACCCTTGCGTTTACTTTTTCTTGTACCTCTGTCCTGTTTGGCGGGGGACATGGTCATCGTCTTACCATATTTTTCTAATACTAATTTTGGGGATTTTACGAGGTCACGCTGACCGTGCGGCCGCTCAGCCCCGTGGCGGTACGCGGTCGGCGTTGTTTTTATCAGCGAAATCCGCCGTGTACGTGAAAGTAGTGAAAGAGCAAAATCATTTCCGGACATGCGAACACTAACCTCTTCCCGTGCCATTTAGCTCGACGAAACTCGAGTAACCAAGCGGCAGCCATCAAAGCGCGCTAAACAGACCAGACCAGACTGATGCTCGAGGACAGTCGCAATACGAGCCGAAATGTAAATACTAGTAGTAGTATTGATGTAAATACTAGAAGTAAACGCTAAGACAAAATGATGTAGTCCGACGACGTGTCGCTCGCCGAGGTATTTCGGACTCCACAGTCCACGTAAACTTGTATAAAATGTGTTGCGCACGGCGCAAAAGAATTGTTAATAATTACGATTGTTGGAGCACGGCTCCGTTCAGCGTAGAAAACTGAAGCACGGCTTAGGATGGGCGCAAGGGCGCAGAATTAAACACGTGACGTTAACGACCGAAATCTTGACAATCCAAATTGTATTGCGTTGCACTGTATTGTATCGAATTGTAACGGTTATCGAAATGTGTGGCAGTATATATAGACACCTGGCCGATGTTCAAGGGGAAGCATCGTCAGGTGTCGATGGCCGGGTCATTGCCTTCTAAGGCAAAAACGCCGCGTATACATACGGCCGAGGCGAGCGTTTGACGGTCGGGCCAACACACGTTGATTGTGTTATTGTCTTGCGGCCTCGCCGTTTATTCGACAAAAAAGGTGCCAAACCAGCGTGGCACACGCGCGGTGCTTAAGAGCGGTAACACGGCGACGAGTTCGCGCCACGTCTGGTTGAGCTCGTCCGGCAGCGGAGCATCCCAATCCGCACCCCCCAACCATAGCTCCTGCAGCAATATTTTTGCTTTGATTACTGCCGGTGCCGCCCAGCCCAGCGGGTCGTACAAGCGCGCGATCACCGATATCACCGCTCTCTTCGTGACCGACGGAGCGGAGTCTGGGACGACGGTGAACCCGAAGGAGTCGGAGTCCGGACTCCAATCCACCCCCAACAAGGGATGGTACTGTTGGGCAGCCCCCGTGAGGTCCACCGCCGCCGACTTCTGGCTATTTGCCAACACCAGAAGGGTGTTGGCTGCCCATTTTCCTAGCTTGAAGCCCCCACGCCCTAGGAGGCGTGTGAGCTCGTCACGGCAGGCTATAGTTTCCTCTACCCCGTCAGCGCCGAAGAGAGCGTCATCAACGTAGAAATTCGAGCGCATTATCGCTCGCGCACGAGGGAAGTGCGCTCCCTCGTCTTCGGCGAGCCGCAGTAGGACGCGCTGAGCTAGGTATGGGGCGCAGGCCGTCCCGTATGTGACGGTGGTGGGCCGGAATTCGCGAGGCTCTTGGTCGGGCCCACACCGCCATAAAATCCGCTGCAGATCCGCGTCCTCCTCGTGCACGCGGATCTGCCGAAACATCTTGTCGATGTCAGCCTTGAGGGAGAATCGCGGGACTTGCCAGCGCAACAGTACCGAGAAGATGTCTCGCTGCAACTTCGGCCCCGTCAGTAAGTAATCGTTGAGGGACAGTCCGCTGGAAGTGGGGCTAGAGGCGTTGAAAACAACGCGGAAGCGCGGTGTTCCGTCCACGTTCCGCTTGACCACTGGGTGGTGCGGAAGGAACACCGCGCCATCCTGCAGTCCCTGAGGGGCCTCCTCCATATGCTCGAGGGCCTCATATTCGGGCAGAGTCTCGGTACGCGGTCTCAGACTGACTGTCGCCCCTTAGTCGCCGCTCGACTCCACGGAGCATGACTATGACACGGCCCTTTGACGAGCCGAGAGCGAGGGGTGGTTCGGTGCGCAGGGGTAACCGAACCACGTATCGTCCGTCCGCCCACCGTGAGACGGTGTTGACGAAATGTTCCTCGCACCTCGATTCGTCAGGGGAGAGAACAGATTTGGGACTCGTCTCCTCGAGCTCTCAGAACAATCGCAATTGCTGCTCCAACTTCTCCTCCGAGCGACAGTGCAGGGACGCCACGGAGGGATCGGGATCGTTCACGGGTGTCGATGCGGCGCCCGAGACGACCCAACTGAATACCTTTTCCAGCGCGATGGGCTAGCCTGTTGTTCCGCGGCGCAGGCCGGGACCGATCACATCACCGTAACGATCGGCCCCGATTAAGAGATCTACTGGGAGATCTAAAGTTGGATCAGGATCCGCTAAAACGAGGTCCTGCAGATGCGGGTAAACGCGAATATCGACGGTCGTCTTGGGCGCGTACCCGGTTAGTCTCCGGAGGACGAACGCGGAAAGCGGCACAGAAGCGTTCCCGCGCCCGGTCAACCGTAAGACCAGGTCGACCCGCGAAGTCGCGCGACCCACCGGCGCGTCCCCCGCACCCGTCACGGTGATAGCCGCGGGCCGCTTAGGAATGCGGAGGGCCTGGAAGAGGGATTCGGAGACGAAAGTCGCCTCCGATCCCTGGTCCAACAAGGCCCTCACCGGTCTTACCCCCCACCCCGTCGCGTGTCTCTACCCATACTAGAGTGGTCGCGAGCAGTACGGCCCTGCTTCCGCTCCAGCGTGCGACGCAGTTGTGGACCGCGCTGTGCCTCCCGCCCGGGTTCTACCGCGGTTGATTCTGGCCCGCCACCAACCCCGGAATCCTGGTAAATCAGGATGTGGTGCGAGCCGTTACAAACGGAACAGCTCGACGCGGAGGGACACGATGTCGCGGGGTGTCCCGAACGGAGGCAGTTGAAGCAGCAACCGCGCGCCCTAACGAAATCCCGGCGGGTGGTTCTCGCCGTACTTTCGGCAACGGCTCGCCGTCGTCGTCGCCATCGCGTGGGAGCGTACCGGTGGTGGAGGTCGGGCCGGCCTACGCTCCGCGGTGGTAGCCGAAGGCTCTGGAGCCATCCTGAGCTCCGCGAAGAACCCGACCCGATGCTCCAGGAACTCGTCGAGTCTGGCGTACGTGGGTGGATCAACGGCAGCGCGGATTTCGTAGATCCACGCCTCTCTCGACTTTGGATCGAGTTTTTCCACCGTTAGGTGGACCAGCAGGTCGTCCCAGTGGTCCACCGGCCGCCCCAAATTTCGCAGCTGGGCCAACGCATCGTTAGTGCGACGACGCAGCAAGGCGAGACCGCTGCCGTCGCGATCGCGGG
Organism: Megalopta genalis; assembly: GCF_051020955.1. Lineage (NCBI taxonomy): Eukaryota > Metazoa > Arthropoda > Insecta > Hymenoptera > Halictidae > Megalopta > Megalopta genalis. The sequence continues at coordinate 965,541 of NW_027476131.1, forward strand.
TGAGCGGCGCAAGGGCCAGGAAGCTCGACAGGAGCGCACTGACGACCAGCCGCTTCCGGTCATACCTCCTCACCAAGGCCGCCCACGCGATGCCAAAGTTCGCCGCTGTCACGGAGTAGTGAGCAATCTCGGACGCTGCTTCTTCCTCTAAAGCACCTTTGAGGTACTGTAGTCGCTGGACGTTGTGAAGGGTCCGGTTCTTTACGACCAGCGACTCAAACTGATCCGAGAAGCTCGGCTACTCCGTGTAGCAGCCGGCGAACCTTGGCAATGGGAGTCGCGGTAGCTGCGGCGCGCTACAGGACTCTGACTCCCTAATCTGGCTCGCGTCAGCCAGCGGAGCAGAACGGAGCAGAACAGAGCAGAGCAGAGCAGAGCAGTTCCCGCAACGTTATAATACTCGTCCAGAATTTTCTCCTGTAAAGAAACAAAGATATCTTCATTTAGATTCGTCCACACCGACATGCATCTTGTGGCACTCGGAAAAAACCCGACGAACATCTCGCTGTTCCTCTCGCAGAACAATATAAATACTAATCAAATAATCTAAATACGCGACGTCGAACAAATATCGGATAAATTGCTTCGCTTTCGTCTTCCGCCGGCCCTCTTTTATCATCCACGTTCTTCCTTTTCCATCGGTAAGATTGATGGGATAACGTTGTTGTTTTCTTAACCCTCTACGCTCGAAGCCGTTTCAACTGTGAACCTAAAATAATTGTTCCGTCTTACAGTGTTCCCATTTTACATGACAGGGTGCAAATCTAGACTTTCTTGATATAAGAATTATTTCGATGATACAAAAATTCTAGCGGTGCCTCGGAGTGCACCACTCGAGGATTAACTCGCAAAGGGTTAATACATACTTCCAATAACAGTTTTATCTCCGAATCTATGTTCCTCTTTGAATGTTGTTTCACTCGTTTACAAAAAGGTTTGTAAAGTTTATACGATTTTTCTCGCCGAGTCTTTGCCCGAACTGCGTCTCGAACGTGCTCGATAATTTTTCGCTCGCGTGCACACGATTCTCATGGTCGATACCAGAAGGGTTGAATTCGCTGGCGCGACGAGCGTTGCCAGTACACTCGCCTGATACTCCGGATTGCGGCCTAACGCATAAATGATCCAGGACACGCTGGTGGCCGTGGTATCGTGACCGGCGAACATGAACGTGTTCACCTCGTTCCGAATGTCCTCGTCGGTGAGTGCGTCGCCGCTCTGCGACAGATCTAACAGCAAGTCCAGCAAAGTCTGATACTTGGTAACCCGTTCGTCCGCGTTTCTCTTCTCCTTCGCTTGCCACTGGCCCTTCCTCCCCACGATGATCTGCGAACAAGATCATTGTACGTGACACACGTAGCCCTCGACGCCATTCACTCTTTACGCACCTCGTTCGGGTTAGACGGTGGGATGAGAATATTTACTTTGTCGACGAAGCCGTGAACGACGCCCCATCTCGTTAATTTGAAGATCGGATCGAAAGACATCCAGACGTTTAGGAATCTTCTTTGGGAGATCGAGGCCAATCTGAGAAGACGACGGAATATTTATGTTGAAGAGTAACTTGCATATTTTTCGACTGAATATATTTTATACAAGTTTTTTAATTAGCTTCTCCTTGGCCAGGCTCGCGCAGAGTTACGATCGAATTGCTCGAGGAATTTTAATGAATAAAGGTTACATCGCAATTCAATCGCGTTGTAATTCTGTCACATCGTGATTCAATTACATTGTAATTCGATCGCATTGCAATTCAATTACATTGTCATTCGATCACGTTGTAATCTGTGATTCGGATCTCTATTCAATTCGCTTCAATTACAATGCAATTCGTAATTGCAATCACAGCACAATTGCAAAATACTGGACAATTAAATTGCATGAATCGCAAATGATGATGCAACCGAATTGAAAATCGCGAATTAAAAAATAATAAATTAATAAGTAAGACTTCGAAAACATTGAGACATTAAAGTCGCGTTCGTTCCAGTATCGAAGAAGTTAATTGCGTTTTGAAAGATGTTCGAATCCTTTTCGCCAGCGGTTGAGAAAAATGTATTAAGAAATAATATACAGTATTAATAATAACAATATTAGGTGAAATTATAATATATTCTTTGGAAGACGAGAAAATTTACTTACGTATCGACAGTCTGTACGTATTCGTTTTTTAAATCCGTTTGCGCGTTGATGTGGCATCTCATGGAGCTATCTGTAAAAATAGTGTATGTGACCGTTAATTGCAATTACGCGATTATATATCTGTTAATAAATATGTAATTTTACATATAGCGCTGTCGCACGTGAACGTACGTAATTTTATATTTCCTATCTTCTCAATCATTTAATCCTTCGCGTTCGACCGGTGACTCGCCACTCAAAATTATATTAATATATTAATTGTTATTATAATAATCATAGTAATTATAATAACAATATTATAATACTATGATCATATTATAATATAATACGTTACAACATAATTTTAACGTTATAATAATCGCAATAATGATATAATAATATCTGAATAACGGTCCGAAAAGATGATTGCACAACGAAATATTTGATTTCGCGCAGAACGACACAATAACAGGGTGACGTAACGGGGGTTAGTTTCTTATTCTGCGAATTGCGCGGCGTTTCGGTTTTGACTTGTTTTAAAGGAGAATAGTAACAGTTGTATTTTTTGTGCCGAATCGCGGTCGTCTGTATACTCTAATAAATCGGGGCGCGGCTGTAATACGTCACGAGGATGTCGAAAACAATACGTCAAAGTCTATGTTAATTACGAGTCGCAATATTCATTTTCATACGCATCTATAAAACGCACTTAAATTATACAAAATGAAAATCCTACAAATCGGAGAAATTATTGAAACATTCATTCTATATTATATTCACAGTTAAAATGTCTTCCGATATGAAACCGGTTGATATATTACATGAAAAACGATTGCACAACGCAATGTTCGACTTCGCGTGGAACGACGCAGCAACAGGGTAGTGGGGATACAACGGGGTCTGTTTTCTCATTCCACGGGTACGCAAGCAAATTGCGCAGTGTTTCTGGTTTCGACCTGTTTCAAGGGAGAATAGTAATAGTTGTATTTTTTGTGCCGACTCGCGGTCGCCTGTATACCCTAATAAATCGGGGCGCGGCTGTAAATACGTCGCGAGGAATTCGAAAACGTAATAGTAATAGTAAACGAGTTAGCTTTAAATCCATGCGATAGAAAGGAGTTAGCTTCAAATCCATGAGAAACACATGATTTAGTTTCAAATCAATGCGAAATAGAAGGCTGATTTTCGAATCCATGCAAAACAAATGGATATTCTTCAAATACTTGTTATATACATGATTTAGCTTCAACTGCATGCGAAACAAACGAGTTAGTTTCAAATCCAAGCGAAACACATGATTTAGCTTCATATCAATGCGAAATAGGAGGCTGATTTTCGAATCCATGCGAAACAAATGGTTTAGCTTCAAATACTTGTGATATACATGATTATGCTTCAACTGCATGCGAAACAAATGAGTAAGCTTCAAATCTATGCGAAACAAACGAGTTAGATTCAAATCCATGCGAAACTCACGATTTAGCTTCAAATCAATGCGAAATAGACGTCTGATTTTCGAATCCATGCGAAACAAATGGTTTAGCTTCAAATAAATTTGATATAGTAGATTTAGCTTCAACAGCATGCGAAACAAACGAGTTAGCTTCTAATCCATGCGAAACTCGTGATTTCGCTTCAAATCAATGCGAAACAGAAGGCTGATTTTCGAATCCATGCGAAACAAATGGTTTAGCTTCAAATACTTGTGATATACTAGACTTAGCTTCAACATCATGCGAAACAAACGAGTTGGCTTTAAATCCATGCGATAGAAACGAGTTAGCTTCAAATCCATGAGAAACACATGATTTAACTTCAAATCAATGCGAAGTAGAAGGCTTAGTTTCAAATCCATGCGAATCAAATGGTTTAGCTTCAAATACTTGTGATATACATGATTTTGATTCAACTGCATGCGAAACAAATGAGTTAGCTTTAAATCCATGCGATAGAAACGAGTTAGCTTCAAATCCATGAGAAACACATGATTTACCTTCAAATCATTGCGAAATAGAAGGCTGATTTTCGAATCCATGCGAAACAAATGGTTTAGCGTCAAATACTTGTGGTATACATGATTTAGCTTCAACTGCATGCGAAACAAATGAGTAAGCTTCAAATCCATGCGAAACAAACGAGTTAGATTCAAATCCATGCGAAACTCACGATTTAGCTTCAAATCAATGCGAAATAGAAGTCTGATTTTCGAATCCATGCGAAACAAATGGTTTAGCTTCAAATACTTGTGATATACTAGATTTAGCTTCAACAGCATGCGAAACAAACGAGTTAGCTTTAAATCCATGCGATAGAAACGTTAGCTTCAAATCCATGAGAAACACATGATTTAGATTCAAATCATTGCGAAATGGAAGGCTGATTTTCGAATCCATGCGAAACAAGTGGTTTAGCATCAAATACTTGTGATATACATGATTATGCTTCAACTGCATGCGAAACAAATGAGTAAGCTTCAAATCTATGCGAAACAAACGAGTTAGATTCAAATCCATGCGAAACTCACGATTTAGCTTCAAATCAATGCGAAATAGAAGTCTGATTTTCGAATCCATGCGAAACAAATGGTTTAGCTTCAAATAAATTTGATATAGTAGATTTAGCTTCAACAGCATGCGAAACAAACGTGTTAGCTATAAATCCATGCGAAACACATTATTTTGCTCCGAATCAATGCGAAGTAGAATGCTTAGATCCAAATCCATGCGAATCAAATGGTTTATCTTCAATTACTTGTGATATACATGATTTTGCTTCAACTGCATGCGAAACAAATTAGTTAGCTTCAAATCCATGCGAAACAAACGAGTTAGCTTCAAATCCATGCGAAACTCATGATTTAGCTTCAAATCAATGCGAAATAGAAGGCTGATTTTCAAATCCATGCGAAACAAGTGGTTTAGCATCGAATACTTGTGATATACATGATTTAGGTTCAACTGCATGCGAAACAAACGAGTTTTCTTCAAATCCAAACGAAACACTTGATTTAGCTTCAAATCAATGCGAAGTAGAAGGCTTAGTTTCAAATCCATGCGAATCAAATGGTTTAGCTTCAAATACTTGTGATATACATGATTTTGATTCAACTGCATGCGAAACAAATGAGTATGCTTTAAATCCATGCGATAGAAACGAGTTAGCTTCAAATCCATGAGGAACACATGATTTACCTTCAAATCATTGCGAAATAGAAGTCTGATTTTCGAATCCATGCGAAACAAATGGTTTAGCGTCAAATACTTGTGATATGCTAGATTTAGCTTCAACAGCATGCGAAACAAACGAGTTAGCTTTAAATCCATGCGATAGAAACGAGTTAGCTTCAAATCCATAAGAAACACATGATTTAGATTCAAATCATTGCGAAATGGAAGGCTGATTTTCGAATCCATGCGAAACAAATGGTTTAGCTTCAAACACTTGTGATATACATGATTTAGCTTCAACTGCATGCGAAACAAACGAGTTAGCTTCAAATCCATGCGAAACTCATGATTTAGCTTCAAATCAATGCGAAATAGGAGGTTGATTTTCGAATCCATGCGAAACAAATGGTTTAGCATCAAATACTTGTGATATACATGATTTAGCTTCAACTGCATGCGAAACAAACGTGTTAGCTATAAATCCATGCGAAACACATGATTTTGCTCCGAATCAATGCGAAGTAGAATGCTTAGATCCAAATCCATGCGAATCAAATGGTTTATCTTCAATTACTTGTGATATACATGATTTTGCTTCAACTGCATGCGAAACAAATTTGTTAGCTTCAAATCCATGCGAAACAAACGAGTTAGCTTCTAATCCATGCGAAACTCGTGATTTCGCTTCAAATCAATGCGAAACAGAAGGCTGATTTTCGAATCCATGCGAAACAAATGGTTTAGCTTCAAATACTTGTGATATACTAGACTTAGCTTCAACATCATGCGAAACAAACGAGTTGGCTTTAAATCCATGCGATAGAAACGAGTTAGCTTCAAATCCATGAGAAACACATGATTTAACTTCAAATCAATGCGAAGTAGAAGGCTTAGTTTCAAATCCATGCGAATCAAATGGTTTAGCTTCAGATACTTGTGATATACATGATTTTGATTCAACTGCATGCGAAACAAATGAGTTAGCTTTAAATCCATGCGATAGAAACGAGTTAGCTTCAAATCCATGAGAAACACATGATTTACCTTCAAATCATTGCGAAATAGAAGGCTGATTTTCGAATCCATGCGAAACAAATGGTTTAGCGTCAAATACTTGTGGTATACATGATTTAGCTTCAACTGCATGCGAAACAAATGAGTAAGCTTCAAATCCATGCGAAACAAACGAGTTAGATTCAAATCCATGCGAAACTCACGATTTAGCTTCAAATCAATGCGAAATAGAAGTCTGATTTTCGAATCCATGCGAAACAAATGGTTTAGCTTCAAATACTTGTGATATACTAGATTTAGCTTCAACAGCATGCGAAACAAACGAGTTAGCTTTAAATCCATGCGATAGAAACGTTAGCTTCAAATCCATGAGAAACACATGATTTAGATTCAAATCATTGCGAAATGGAAGGCTGATTTTCGAATCCATGCGAAACAAGTGGTTTAGCATCAAATACTTGTGATATACATGATTATGCTTCAACTGCATGCGAAACAAATGAGTAAGCTTCAAATCTATGCGAAACAAACGAGTTAGATTCAAATCCATGCGAAACTCACGATTTAGCTTCAAATCAATGCGAAATAGAAGTCTGATTTTCGAATCCATGCGAAACAAATGGTTTAGCTTCAAATAAATTTGATATAGTAGATTTAGCTTCAACAGCATGCGAAACAAACGTGTTAGCTATAAATCCATGCGAAACACATTATTTTGCTCCGAATCAATGCGAAGTAGAATGCTTAGATCCAAATCCATGCGAATCAAATGGTTTATCTTCAATTACTTGTGATATACATGATTTTGCTTCAACTGCATGCGAAACAAATTAGTTAGCTTCAAATCCATGCGAAACAAACGAGTTAGCTTCAAATCCATGCGAAACTCATGATTTAGCTTCAAATCAATGCGAAATAGAAGGCTGATTTTCAAATCCATGCGAAACAAGTGGTTTAGCATCGAATACTTGTGATATACATGATTTAGGTTCAACTGCATGCGAAACAAACGAGTTTTCTTCAAATCCAAACGAAACACTTGATTTAGCTTCAAATCAATGCGAAGTAGAAGGCTTAGTTTCAAATCCATGCGAATCAAATGGTTTAGCTTCAAATACTTGTGATATACATGATTTTGATTCAACTGCATGCGAAACAAATGAGTATGCTTTAAATCCATGCGATAGAAACGAGTTAGCTTCAAATCCATGAGGAACACATGATTTACCTTCAAATCATTGCGAAATAGAAGTCTGATTTTCGAATCCATGCGAAACAAATGGTTTAGCGTCAAATACTTGTGATATGCTAGATTTAGCTTCAACAGCATGCGAAACAAACGAGTTAGCTTTAAATCCATGCGATAGAAACGAGTTAGCTTCAAATCCATGAGAAACACATGATTTAGATTCAAATCATTGCGAAATGGAAGGCTGATTTTCGAATCCATGCGAAACAAATGGTTTAGCTTCAAACACTTGTGATATACATGATCTAGCTTCAACTGCATGCGAAACAAACGAGTTAGCTTCAAATCCATGCGAAACTCATGATTTAGCTTCAAATCAATGCGAAATAGGAGGCTGATTTTCGAATCCATGCGAAACAAATCGTTTAGCTTCAAATACTTGTGATATACATGATTTAGCTTCAACTGCATGCGAAACAAACGAGTTAGCTTCAAATCCATGCGAAACTCATGATTTAGCTTCAAATCAATGCGAAATAGAAGGCTGATTTTCGAACCCATGCGAAACAAATGGTTTAGCTTCAAATATTTGTGATATACATGATTATGCATCAACTGCATACGAAATAAATGAGTAAGCTTCTAATCCATGCGAAACAAACGAGTTAGATTCAAATCCATGCGAAACACTTGATTTAGCTTCAAATCAATGCGAAGTAGAAGACTGATCTTCGACTCCATGCGAAACAAATGGTTTAGCTTCAAATACTTGTGATATACATGATTTAGCTTCAACTGCATGCGAAACAAACGTGTTAGCTATAAATCCATGCGAAACACATGATTTTGCTCCGAATCAATGCGAAGTAGAATGCTTAGTTTCAAATCCATGCGAATCAAATGGTTTAGCTTCAAATACTTGTGATATACATGATTTTGATTCAACTGCATGCGAAACAAATGAGTTAGCTTTAAATCCATGCGATAGAAACGAGTTAGCTTCAAATCTATGAGAAACACATGATTTAGACTCAAATCATTGCGAAATGGAAGGCTGATTTTCGAATCCATGCGAAACAAATGGTTTAGCTTCAAACACTTGTGATATACATGATTTAGCTTCAACTGCATGCGAAACAAACGAGTTAGCTTCAAATCCATGCGAAACTCATGATTTTGCTTCAAATCAATGCGAAATAGAAGGCTGATTTTCGAATCCATGCGAAACAAATCGTTTAGCTTCAAATACTTGTGATATACATGATTATGCTTCAACTGCATGCGAAACAAATGAGTAAGCTTCTAATCCATGCGAAACAAACGAGTTAGCTTCAAATCCAAGCGAAACACTTGATTTAGCTTCAAATCAATGCGAAGTAGAAGGCTTAGTTTCAAATCCATGCGAATCAAATGGTTTAGCTTCAAATACTTGTGATATACATGATTTTGATTCAACTGCATGCGAAACAAATGAGTTAGCTTTAAATCCATGCGATAGAAACGAGTTAGCTTCAAATCCATGAGAAACACATGATTTAGATTCAAATCATTGCGAAATGGAAGGCTGATTTTCGAATCCATGCGAAACAAATGGTTTAGCTTCAAATACTTGTGATATACATGATTATGCATCAACTGCATGCGAAACAAATGAGTAAGCTTCTAATCCATGCGAAACAAACGAGTTAGATTCAAATCCATGTGAAACACTTGATTTAACTTCAAATCAATGCGAAGTAGAAGGCTTAGCATCAAATCCATGCGAATCAAATGGTTTAGCTTCAAATACTTGTGATATACATGATTTTGATTCAACTGCATGCGAAACAAATGAGTTAGCTTTAAATCCATGCGATAGAAACGAGTTAGCTTCAAATCCATGAGAAACACATGATTTAGATTCAAATCATTGCGAAATGGAAGGCTGATTTTCGAATCCATGCGAAACAAATGGTTTAGCTTCAAATACTTGTGATATACATGATTTAGCTTCAACTGCATGAGAAACAAACGAGTTAGCTTCAAATCCATCCGAAACTCATGATTTAGCTTCAAATCAATGCGAAATAGAAGGCTGATTTTCGAATCCATGCGAAACAAATGGTTTAGCTTCAAATACTTGTGATATACATGATTTTGATTCAACTGCATGCGAAACAAACGAGTTAGCTTCAAATCCAAGCGAAACACATGATTTAGCTTCAAATCAATGCGAAGTAGTAGCCTTAGTTTCAAATTTATGCGAAACGAATGATTTGGCTTCAAATACTTGCGAATATAAGCGATATAGCTTCAACTGCATGCGAAACTAACGAGTTAGCTTCAAATCCAAGCGAAACACATGATTTAGCTTCAATTTCATGCAAGGTATAAGTCTTAGCTTCAAATACATGCAAAATAAATGGTTTAGCTTGAAATACATGTTTTATACATGATTTGGCATAAACTGCATTGCGAAACAATCGAGTGAGCTTCTAATTCAAACTTCAAATCAATACGAAGTAGAAGGAATGCGAAACAATCGAGTTAGCTTCAAATCCAAGCAAAACACATGATTTAGCTTCGAATCATTGCGCATTAGAAGGCTTAGCTTCAAATCCATGCGATACAAATGGTTTAGCTTCGAATACATGTGATATACATGATTTAGATTCAACTGCATGCGAAACAAACGAATTAGCTTCAAACCCAAGCGAAACACATGATTTAGATTCAAATTCATGCGACGTAGGAGGCTTAGATTCAAATCCATGCGAAACGAACGGTTTAGCTTCAAATACTTGTGATATACATGATTTAGCTTTAACTGCATGCGAAACAAACGAGTTAGCTTCAAATACTTGTGATATACATGATTTAGCTTCAACTGCATGCGAAACAAACGAGTTAGCTTCAAATCCAAGCGAAACACATGATTTAGCTTCAAATTCTTGCGAATCACATGGTTTAGCTTCAAATCCTTGCGATGCAAATGGTTTAGCTTCAAATACTTGTTTATACATGATTTAGCTTCAACTGCATGCGGAACAAACGAGTTAGCTTCAAATCCAAGCGAAACACATGATTTAGCTTCAAATTCTTGCGAATCACATGGTTTAGCTTCAAATCCTTGCGATGCAAATGGTTTAGCTTCAAATACTCGTTTATACATGATTTAGCTTCAACTGCATGCGGAACAAACGAGTTAGCTTCAAATCCAAGCGAAACACATGATTTAGCTTCAAATCAATGCGAAGTAGTAGCCTTAGTTTCAAATTTATGCGAAACGAATGATTTGGCTTCAAATACTTACGAATATAAGCGATATAGCTTCAACTGCATGCGAAACTAACGAGTTAGTTTCAAATCCAAGCGAAACACATGATTTAGCTTCAATTTCATGCGAAGTAGAAGGCTTAACTTCAAATCCTTGCGAAACGAATGGTATAGCTTCAAATACTTGTGATATACATGATTTAGCTTTAACTGCATGCGAAGCAAACAAGTTAGCTTCAAATCCAAGCGAAACACATGATTTAGATTCAAATTCCTGCGACGTAGGAGGCTTAGATTCAAATCCATGCGAAACAAACGAGTTAGCTTCAAATACTTGTGATATACATGATTTAGCTTCAACTGCATGCGAAATAAACGAGTTAGATTCATATCCAAGCGAAACACATGATTTAGCATGAAATCAATGCGAAGTAGACGCCCTAGTTTCAAATTCATGCGAATCGAATGATTTGGTTTCAAATACTTGCGAATATAAGCGATATAGCTTCAACTGCATGCGAAACAAACGAGTTAGCTTCAAATCCAAGCGAAACACATGATTTACCTTCAAATTCTTGCGAATCACATGGTTTAGCTTCAAATCCTTGCGATGCAAATGGTTTAGCTTCAAATACTTGTTTATACATAATTTAGCTTCAACTGCATGCGAAACAAACGAATTAGCTTCAAATGCAAGCGAAACACATGATTTAGATTCAAATTCATGCGAAGTAGGAAGCTTAGATTCAAGTCCATGCGAAACGAATGGTTTAGCTTCAAATACTTATGATTTACATGATTTAGCTTCAACTGCATGCGAAAAAAACGAATTAGCTTTAAATCAAAGCGAAACACATAATTCAGCTTCAAATACGTTCGAAACACATGGTTTAGCTTAATATTCATGCAAAACAAATGGTTTAGTTTCATAGCTTCACATTCTTGCGAAACAGATGGTTTAGATTCAGATACTTGTGATAAACAAGAATTAGCTTCAACTGCATGCGATACAAACGCCTTAACTTCAAATCCAAGCGAAACACTTGATTTAGTTTCAAATGAATGCGAAGTAGAAGGCTTAGCTTCAAATCCATGCAAATCACATGATTTAGCTTCAAATCAATGCGAAGTAGAAGGCGTAGCATCATATCCATGCGACACATATGATTTAGCTTCAAATTCATGCGAATCACATGGATTAGCTTCATAGCTTCATATTCTTGCGAAACAGATGGATTAGATTCAGATACTTGTGATGTACATGTTTTAGCTTCAACTGCATGCGAAACAACCGTGTTAGCTTCAAATCCAAGCGAAACACATGATTTATCTTCAAATCAATGCGAAGTTGAAGGCTTTGCTTCAAATCCATGCGAAGCGAATGGTTTAGCTTCAAATACTTGTGATATACACGATTTATCTTCAAATGCAGGCGAAAAAAAACGAGTTAGCTTCAAATCCATGCGAAACACATGGTTTAGCTTCAAATACTTGTGATTTACATGATTTATCTTCAACTGCATGCGAAAGAAACGAATTAGCTTCAAATGCAAGCGAAACGCATAATTCAGCTTCAAATACGTTCGAAACACATGGTTCAGATTAATATTCATGCAAAACAAATGGTTCAGCTTCAAATACTTGTGATATACATGAATTAGCTTCAAATGCAGGCGAAACAAACCAGTAGGCTTCAAAACCAAGCGATACACATGATTTAGATTCAAATTCATGCGAAGTAGAAGGCTTAGCTTCAAATCCATGCGAAACGAATGGTATAGCTTCAAATACTTGTGACATACATGATTTAGCTTTAACTGCATGCGAAACAAACAAGTTAGCTTCAAATCCAAGCGAAACACATGATTTAGATTCAAATTCATGCGACGTAGGAGGCTTAGATTCAAATCCATGCGAAACGAACGGTTCAGCTTCCAATACTTGTGATACACATGATTTAGCTTCAACTGCATGCGAAATAAACGAGTTAGATTCATATCCAAGCGAAACACATGATTTAGCTTGAAATCAATGCGAAGTAGAAGCCCTAGTTTCAAATTCATGCGAATCGAATGATTTGGTTTCAAATACTTGCGAATATAAGCGATATAGCTTCAACTGCATGCGAAACAAACGAATTAGCTTCAAATGCAAGCGAAACACATGATTTAGATTCAAATTCATGCGAAGTAGGAGGCTTAGATTCAAGTCCATGCGAAACGAATGGTTTAGCTTCAAATACTTATGATTTACATGATTTAGCTTCAACTGCATGCGAAAAAAAGGAATTAGCTTTAAATCAAAGCGAAACACATAATTCAGCTTCAAATACGTTCGAAACACGTGGTTTAGCTTAATATTCATGCAAAACAAATGGTTTAGTTTCATAGCTTCACATTCTTGCGAAACAGATGGTTTAGATTCAGATACTTGTGATGTACATGTTTTAGCATCAACTGCATGCGAAACAACCGTGTTAGCTTCAAATCCAAGCGAAACACATGATTTATCTTCAAATCAATGCGAAGTTGAAGGCTTTCCTTCAAATCCATGCGAAGCGAATGGTTTAGCTTCAAATACTTGTGATATACACGATTTATCTTCAAATGCAGGCGAAAAAACGAGTTAGCTTCAAATCCATGGAAACACATGGTTTAGCTTCAAATACTTGTGATTTACATGATTTATCTTCAACTGCATGCGAAAGAAACGAATTAGCTTCAAATGCAAGCGAAACGCATAATTCAGCTTCAAATACGTTCGAAACACATGGTTCAGATTAATATTCATACAAAACAAATGGTTCAGCTTCAAATACTTGTGATATACATGAATTAGCTTCAAATGCAGGCGAAACAAACCAGTAGGCTTCAAAACCAAGCGATACACATGATTTAGATTCAAATTCATGCGAAGTAGAAGGCTTAGCTTCAAATCCATGCGAAACGAATAGTATAGCTTCAAATACTTGTGACATACATGATTTAGCTTTAACTGCATGCGAAACAAACAAGTTAGCTTCAAATCCAAGCGAAACACATGATTTAGATTCAAATTCATGCGACGTAGGAGGCTTAGATTCAAATCCATGCGAAACGAACGGTTTAGCTTCAAATACTTGTGATATACATGATTTAGCTTCAACTGCATGCGAAATAAACGAGTTAGCTTCAAATCGAAGCGAAACACATGATTTAGCTTGAAATCAATGCGAAGTAGAAGCCCTAGTTTCAAATTCATGAGAATCGAATGATTTGGTTTCAAATACTTGCGAATATAAGCGATATAGCTTAAACTGCATGCGAAACAAACGATTTAGCTTCAAATCCAAGCGAAACACATGATTTAGCTTCAAATTCTTGCGAATAACATGGTTTAGCTTCAAATCCTTGCGATGCAAATGGTTTAGCTTCAAATACTTGTTTATACATAATTTAGCTTCAACTGCATGCGAAACAAACGAATTAGTTTCAAATGCAAGCGAAACACATGATTTAGATTCAAATTCATGCGAAGTAGGAGGCTTAGATTCAAATCCATGCGAAACGAATGGTTTAGCTTCAAATACTTTGTGATATACATGATTTAGCTTCAACTGCATGCGAAACAAACGAGTTAGCTTCAAATCCATGCGAAACACATGATTTAGCTTGAAATCAATGCGAAGTAGAAGGCTTAGCTTTAAATACATGAGAAACAAATGATTTATCTTCAGATAATTGCGATATATGTGATATAGCTTCAAATCCATGCGAAACACATGATTTAGCTTCAAATTCATGCGAATCACATGGATTAGCTTCATAGCTTCATATTCTTGCGAAACAGATGCATTAGATTCAGATACTTGTGATGTACATGTTTTAGCTTCAACTGCATGCGAAACAACCGTGTTAGCTTCAAATCCAAGCGAAACACATGATTTATCTTCAAATCAATGCGAAACACATGGTTTAGCTTCAAATACTTGTGATTTGCATGATTTATCTTCAACTGCATGCGAAAGAAACGAATTAGCTTCAAATGCAAGCGAAACGCATAATTCTGCTTCAAATACGTTCGAAACACGTGGTTCAGATTAATATTCATGCAAAACAAATGGTTCAGCTTCAAATACTTGTGATATACATGAATTAGCTTCAAATGCAGGCGAAACAAACCAGTAGGCTTCAAAACCAAGCGATACACATGATTTAGATTCAAATTCATACAAAGTAGAAGGCTTAGCTTCAAATCCTTGCGAAACGAATGGTATAGCTTCAAATACTTGTGATATACATGATTTAGCTTTAACTGCATGCGAAACAAACGAGTTAGCTTCAAATCCAAGCGAAACACATGATTTAGATTCAAATCCATGCGACGTATGTGGCTTAGATTCAAATCCATGCGAAACGAACGGTTTAGCTTCAAATACTTGTGATATACATGATTTAGCTTCAACTGCATGCGAAATAAACGAGTTAGATTCATATCCAAGCGAAACACATGATTTAGCTTGAAATCAATGCGAAGTAGAAGCCCTAGTTTCAAAATTCATGCGAATCGAATGATTTGGTTTCAAATACTTGTTTATACATAATTTAGCTTCAACTGCATGCGAAACAAACGAATTAGCTTCAAATGCAAGCGAAACACATGATTTAGATTCAAATTCAGGCGAAGTAGGAGGCTTAGCTTCAAATCCATGCGAAACGAATTATTTATCTTCAAATACTGGCGAATATAAGTGCTATTGGTTCAAATGCAGGCGAAACAAACGAGTTATCTTCAAACCAAAGCGAAACACATGATTTTTCTTCAAATCAATGCGAAGGTGATGGCTTTGCTTCAAATCCATGCGAAGCGAATGGTTTAGCTTCAAATACTTGTGATATACACGATTTATCTTCAAATGCAGGCGAAAAAGAACGAGTTAGCTTCAAATCCATGCGAAACACATGGTTTAGCTTCAAATACTTGTGATTTACATGATTTATCTTCAACTGCATGCGAAAGAAACGAATTAGCTTCAAATGCAAGCGAAACGCATAATTCAGCTTCATATACGTTCGAAACACATGGTTCAGATTAATATTCATGCAAAACAAACGGTTCAGCTTCAAATACTTGTGATATACATGAATTAGCTTCAAATGCAGGCGAAACAAACCAGTAGGCTTCAAAACCAAGCGATACACATGATTTAGATTCAAATTCATGCGAAGTAGGAGGCTTAGCTTCAAATCCATGCGAAACGAATGGTATAGCTTCAAATACTTGTGATATACATGATTTAGCTTTAACTGCATGCGAAACAAACGAGTTAGCTTCAAATCCAAGCGAAACACATGATTTAGATTCAAATTCATGCGACGTAGGAGGCTTAGATTCAAATCCATGCGAAACGAACGGTTTAGCTTCAAATTCATACGAATCACATGGATTAGCTTCATAGCTTCATATTCTTGCGAAACAGATGGATTAGATTCAGATACTTGTGATGTACATGTTTTAGCTTCAACTGCATGCGTAACAAACGTGTTAGCTTCAAATCCAAGCGAAACACATGATTTATCTTGAAATCAATGCGAAGTTGAAGGCTTTGCTTCAAATCCATGCGAAGCGAATGGTTTAGCTTCAAATACTTGTGATATACACGATTTATCTTCAAATGAAGGCGAAAAAAACGAGTTAGCTTCAAATCCATGCGAAACACATGGTTTAGCTTCAAATACTTGTGATTTACATGATTTATCTTCAACTGCATGCGAAAGAAACGAATTAGCTTCAAATGCAAGCGAATCGCATAATTCAGCTTCAAATACGTTCGAAACACATGGTTCAGATTAATATTCATGCAAAACAAATGGTTCAGCTTCAAATACTTGTGATATACATGAATTAGTTTCAAATGAAGGCGAGACAAACCAGTAGGCTTCAAAGCCAAGCGATACACATGATTTAGATTAAAATTCATGCGAAGTAGGAGGCTTAGCTTCAAATCCATGCGAAACGAATGATATAGCTTCAAATACTTGTGATATACATGATTTAGCTTTAACTGCATGCGAAACAAACGAGTTAGCTTCAAATCCAAGCGAAACACATGATTTAGATTCAAATCCATGCGACGTATGTGGCTTAGATTCAAATCCATGCGAAACGAACGGTTTAGCTTCAAATACTTGTGATATACATGATTTAGCTTCAACTGCATGCGAAACAAACGAGTTAGCTTCAAATCCAAGCGAAACACATGATTTAGCTTCAAATCAATACGAAGCTGAAGGCTTAGCTTCAAATCAATGCGAAACAAATGGTTTAGCTTTAAATACTTGTGATATACATGACTTAGTTTGAGCTGTATGCGAAACAAACGAGTTAGCTTCAAATCCAAGAGAAACACAAGATTTAGCTTCAAATCAATGCGAAGTAGAAGGCTTAGCATCAAATCCATGCGATACAAATGATTTGGCTTCATATACTTGCGATATAACTGATATAGATTCAAATGCAGGCGAAACAAGAGAGTTAGCTTCAAATCCAAGCGTAATACATGCTTTAGCTTCAAATCAATGCGAAGTAGAAGGCTTAGCTACAAATCCATGCGAAACAAATGGTTTAACTTCAGATACTTGTGATATACATGATTTATCTTCAAATGCAGGCGAAAAAAACGAGTTAGCTTCAAATCCATGCGAAACACATGGTTTAGCTTCAAATACTTATGATTTACATGATTTAGCTTCAACTGCATGCGAAAAAAACGAATTAGCTTTAAATCAAAGCGAAACACATAAATCAGCTTCAAATACGTTCGAAACACATGGTTTAGCTTAATATTCATGCAAAACAAATGGTTTAGTTTCATAGCTTCACATTCTTGCGAAACAGATGGTTTAGATTCAGATACTTGTGATAAACAAGAATTAGCTTCAACTGCATGCGATACAAACGCCTTAACTTCAAATCCAAGCGAAACACTTGATTTAGTTTCAAATGAATGCGAAGTAGAAGGCTTAGCTTCAAATCCATGCAAATCACATGATTTAGCTTCAAATCAATGCGAAGTAGAAGGCGTAGCATCATATCCATGCGACACATATGATTTAGCTTCAAATTCATGCGAATCACATGGATTAGCTTCATAGCTTCATATTCTTGCGAAACAGATGGATTAGATTCAGATACTTGTGATGTACATGTTTTAGCTTCAACTGCATGCGAAACAACCGTGTTAGCTTCAAATCCAAGCGAAACACATGATTTATCTTCAAATCAATGCGAAGTTGAAGGCTTTGCTTCAAATCCATGCGAAGCGAATGGTTTAGCTTCAAATACTTGTGATATACACGATTTATCTTCAAATGCAGGCGAAAAAAAACGAGTTAGCTTCAAATCCATGCGAAACACATGGTTTAGCTTCAAATACTTGTGATTTACATGATTTATCTTCAACTGCATGCGAAAGAAACGAATTAGCTTCAAATGCAAGCGAAACGCATAATTCAGCTTCAAATACGTTCGAAACACATGGTTCAGATTAATATTCATGCAAAACAAATGGTTCAGCTTCAAATACTTGTGATATACATGAATTAGCTTCAAATGCAGGCGAAACAAACCAGTAGGCTTCAAAACCAAGCGATACACATGATTTAGATTCAAATTCATGCGAAGTAGAAGGCTTAGCTTCAAATCCATGCGAAACGAATGGTATAGCTTCAAATACTTGTGACATACATGATTTAGCTTTAACTGCATGCGAAACAAACAAGTTAGCTTCAAATCCAAGCGAAACACATGATTTAGATTCAAATTCATGCGACGTAGGAGGCTTAGATTCAAATCCATGCGAAACGAACGGTTCAGCTTCCAATACTTGTGATACACATGATTTAGCTTCAACTGCATGCGAAATAAACGAGTTAGATTCATATCCAAGCGAAACACATGATTTAGCTTGAAATCAATGCGAAGTAGAAGCCCTAGTTTCAAATTCATGCGAATCGAATGATTTGGTTTCAAATACTTGCGAATATAAGCGATATAGCTTCAACTGCATGCGAAACAAACGAATTAGCTTCAAATGCAAGCGAAACACATGATTTAGATTCAAATTCATGCGAAGTAGGAGGCTTAGATTCAAGTCCATGCGAAACGAATGGTTTAGCTTCAAATACTTATGATTTACATGATTTAGCTTCAACTGCATGCGAAAAAAAGGAATTAGCTTTAAATCAAAGCGAAACACATAATTCAGCTTCAAATACGTTCGAAACACGTGGTTTAGCTTAATATTCATGCAAAACAAATGGTTTAGTTTCATAGCTTCACATTCTTGCGAAACAGATGGTTTAGATTCAGATACTTGTGATGTACATGTTTTAGCATCAACTGCATGCGAAACAACCGTGTTAGCTTCAAATCCAAGCGAAACACATGATTTATCTTCAAATCAATGCGAAGTTGAAGGCTTTCCTTCAAATCCATGCGAAGCGAATGGTTTAGCTTCAAATACTTGTGATATACACGATTTATCTTCAAATGCAGGCGAAAAAACGAGTTAGCTTCAAATCCATGGAAACACATGGTTTAGCTTCAAATACTTGTGATTTACATGATTTATCTTCAACTGCATGCGAAAGAAACGAATTAGCTTCAAATGCAAGCGAAACGCATAATTCAGCTTCAAATACGTTCGAAACACATGGTTCAGATTAATATTCATACAAAACAAATGGTTCAGCTTCAAATACTTGTGATATACATGAATTAGCTTCAAATGCAGGCGAAACAAACCAGTAGGCTTCAAAACCAAGCGATACACATGATTTAGATTCAAATTCATGCGAAGTAGAAGGCTTAGCTTCAAATCCATGCGAAACGAATAGTATAGCTTCAAATACTTGTGACATACATGATTTAGCTTTAACTGCATGCGAAACAAACAAGTTAGCTTCAAATCCAAGCGAAACACATGATTTAGATTCAAATTCATGCGACGTAGGAGGCTTAGATTCAAATCCATGCGAAACGAACGGTTTAGCTTCAAATACTTGTGATATACATGATTTAGCTTCAACTGCATGCGAAATAAACGAGTTAGCTTCAAATCGAAGCGAAACACATGATTTAGCTTGAAATCAATGCGAAGTAGAAGCCCTAGTTTCAAATTCATGAGAATCGAATGATTTGGTTTCAAATACTTGCGAATATAAGCGATATAGCTTAAACTGCATGCGAAACAAACGATTTAGCTTCAAATCCAAGCGAAACACATGATTTAGCTTCAAATTCTTGCGAATAACATGGTTTAGCTTCAAATCCTTGCGATGCAAATGGTTTAGCTTCAAATACTTGTTTATACATAATTTAGCTTCAACTGCATGCGAAACAAACGAATTAGCTTCAAATGCAAGCGAAACACATGATTTAGATTCAAATTCATGCGAAGTAGGAGGCTTAGATTCAAATCCATGCGAAACGAATGGTTTAGCTTCAAATACTTTGTGATATACATGATTTAGCTTCAACTGCATGCGAAACAAACGAGTTAGCTTCAAATCCATGCGAAACACATGATTTAGCTTGAAATCAATGCGAAGTAGAAGGCTTAGCTTTAAATACATGAGAAACAAATGATTTATCTTCAGATAATTGCGATATATGTGATATAGCTTCAAATCCATGCGAAACACATGATTTAGCTTCAAATTCATGCGAATCACATGGATTAGCTTCATAGCTTCATATTCTTGCGAAACAGATGCATTAGATTCAGATACTTGTGATGTACATGTTTTAGCTTCAACTGCATGCGAAACAACCGTGTTAGCTTCAAATCCAAGCGAAACACATGATTTATCTTCAAATCAATGCGAAACACATGGTTTAGCTTCAAATACTTGTGATTTGCATGATTTATCTTCAACTGCATGCGAAAGAAACGAATTAGCTTCAAATGCAAGCGAAACGCATAATTCTGCTTCAAATACGTTCGAAACACGTGGTTCAGATTAATATTCATGCAAAACAAATGGTTCAGCTTCAAATACTTGTGATATACATGAATTAGCTTCAAATGCAGGCGAAACAAACCAGTAGGCTTCAAAACCAAGCGATACACATGATTTAGATTCAAATTCATACAAAGTAGAAGGCTTAGCTTCAAATCCTTGCGAAACGAATGGTATAGCTTCAAATACTTGTGATATACATGATTTAGCTTTAACTGCATGCGAAACAAACAAGTTAGCTTCAAATCCAAGCGAAACACATGATTTAGATTCAAATTCATGCGACGTAGGAGGCTTAGATTCAAATACATGCGAAACGAACGGTTTAGCTTCAAATACTTGTGATATACATGATTTAGCTTCAACTGCATGCGAAATAAACGAGTTAGATTCATATCCAAGCGAAACACATGATTTAGCTTGAAATCAATGCGAAGTAGAAGCCCTAGTTTCAAAATTCATGCGAATCGAATGATTTGGTTTCAAATACTTGTTTATACATAATTTAGCTTCAACTGCATGCGAAACAAACGAATTAGCTTCAAATGCAAGCGAAACACATGATTTAGATTCAAATTCAGGCGAAGTAGGAGGCTTAGCTTCAAATCCATGCGAAACGAATTATTTATCTTCAAATACTGGCGAATATAAGTGCTATTGGTTCAAATGCAGGCGAAACAAACGAGTTATCTTCAAACCAAAGCGAAACACATGATTTTTCTTCAAATCAATGCGAAGGTGAAGGCTTAGCTTCAAATCCATGCAAAACAAATAGTTTAGCTTCAAATACTTGCGAATATAAGTGATATAGCTTCAACTGCATGCGAATCAAACGAGTTATCTTCAAACCAAATCGAAACACATGATTTAGATTCAAATCAATGCGAAGTAGAAGGCTTTGTTTCAAATCCATGCAAATCAAATGGTTTTGCTTCAAATACTTGTGATATACATGATTTAGCTTCAAATGCATGCGAAACAAACGAGTTAGCTCCAAATCCAAGCGAAACACATGACTTAGCTTCAAATCAATGCGAAGTGGAAGGCTTAGCTTCAAATCCATGAGAAACAAATGGTTTAGCTTCAAATCAATGCGAAGTAGAAGGCTTAGCTTCAAATGCAGGCGAAACAAACGAGTTAGCTTCAAATCCAAGCGAAACATATGATTTAGCTTCAAATCATTGCGAAGTAGAAGGCTAAGCTTCAAATCCATGCGAAACGCATGACTGAGCTTCAAATACTTGCGATTATACGTGATATAACTTCGAATGCAGGCGAAACAACCGAGTTAGCTTCAAATCCATGCGAAACACATGGTTTAGCTTCAAATACTTGTGATTTACATGATTTATCTTCAACTGCATGCGAAAGAAACGAATTAGCTTCAAATGCAAGCGAAACGCATAATTCAGCTTCCAATACGTTCGAAACACATGGTTCAGATTAATATTCATGCAAAACAAATGGTTCAGCTTCAAATACTTGTGATATACATGAATTAGCTTCAATGCAGGCGAAACAAACCAGTAGGCTTCAAAACCAAGCGATACACACAATTTAGATTCAAATTCATGCGAAGTAGGAGGCTTAGCTTCAAATCCATGCGAAACGAAGGGTATAGCTTCAAATACTTGTGATATACATGATTTATCTTCAAATGCAGGCGAAAAAAACGAGTTAGCTTCAAATCCATGCGAAAGACATGGTTTAGCTTCAAATACTTGTGATTTACATGATTTATCTTCAACTGCATGCGAAAGAAACGAATTAGCTTCAAATGCAAGCGAGACACATAATTCAGCTTCAAATACTTTCGAAACACATGGTTCAGATTAATATTCATGCAAAACAAATGGTTCAGCTTCAAATACTTGTGATATACATGAATTAGCTTCAAATGCAGGCGAAACAAACCAGTATTCTTCAAAACCAAGCGATACACATGATTTAGATTCAAATTCATGCGAAGTAGAAGGCTTAGCTTCAAATACAAGCAAAACACATGATTTAGCTTCAAATCAATGCGAACTGGAAGGCATAGCTTCAAATCCATGCGAAACGAATTGTATAGCTTCAAATACTTGTGATATACATGATTTAGCTTCAACTGCATGCGAAACAAACGAGTTAGCTTCAAATACTTGCGAGTATAGGTGATATGGCTTCAAATGCAGGCGAAACAAACGAGTTAGCTTCAAATCCATGCGAAACAAATGATATAGCTTCAAATACTTGCGATATACATGATTTAGCTTCAACTGCATGCGAAACAAAGGAGTTACCTTCAAATCAATGCGAATCACATGATTTAGCTTCAAATCAATGCGGAACACATGGTTTGGCTTAATATTCATGCGAAACAGATGGTTTAGATTCAAATATTTCTGGTAAACATGATTTAGCTTCAACTGCATGCGAAACAAACGAGTTAGCTTCAAATACAAGCAAAACACATGATTTAGCTTCAAATCAATGCGAACTGGAAGGCATAGCTTCAAATACATGAGGAACAAATGGTTTAGGTTCAAATACTTGTGATATACATGATTCAGATTCAACTACAGGCGAAACAAACGAGTTAGCTTCAAATCCAAGCGAAACACGTGATTTAGCTTCAAATTCATGCGAAACACATGGTTTAGCTAAATATTCATGCGAAACAGATGGTTTAGATTCAGATACTTGTGGTAAACATGATTTAGCTTCAACTGCATGCGAAACAAACGAGTTAGCATCAAATACAAGCGAAACACATGATTTAGCTTCAAATTCATGCGAATCAAATGCTTTAGCTTCAAATACTTGTGTTATACATGATTTAGCTTCAACTGCATCGAAACAAACGAGTTAGCTTCAAATCCAAGCGAAACACATGATTTAGCTTCAAGTCAATGCGAAGTGGAAGGCTTAGCTCCAACTCCATGCGAAACGAATGATTTAGCTTCAAATACTTGCGAGCATAAGTAATATAGCTTCAACTGCATGCGAAACAAACGAGTTTTCTTCAAATCCAAACGAAACACTTGATTTAGCTTCAAATTCATGCGAAGTAGAAGGCTTAGCTTCAAATCCATGCGAATCAAATGGTTTCGCTTCAAATACATTTGATATACATGATTTAGCTTCAACTGCATGCGAAACAAACGTGTTAGCATTAAATCCATGCGAAATACATGATTTAGCTCCAAATCAATGCGAAATAGGAGGCTGATTTTCGAATCCATGCGAAACAAATGGTTTAGCTTCAAATACTTGTGATATATATGATTTAGCTTCAACTGCATGCGAAAAAAAACGAGTTAGCTTCAAATCCAAGCAAAACACATGATTTAGATTCAAATCAATGCGAAGTAGAAGACGTAGCTGCAAATACATGAGAAACAAATGATTTATCTTCAGATAACTGCGATATAAGTGATATAGTTTCAATGGCTGGCGATACAATCGAGTTAGATTCAAATCAATGCGAAGTAGAACGCTTATCTTCAAAACCATGCTAAACAAGTGGTTCAGCTTCAAATACTTGTGATATACATGATTTAGTTTCATAAGCAGGCGAAACGAACGAGTTAGCAACAAATCCAAGCGAAACACATGATTCCGCTTCAAATTCATGCGATGTAGAAAGATTAGCTTCAAACCCATGCAAAACAAATGGTTTAGCTTCAAATACTCGTTTTATACATGATTCAGCTTCAACTGCATGCGAAACAAACGAGTTAGCAACAAATCCGTGCATAACACATGATTTAGCTTCAAATCAATACGAAGTAGAAGGCTTAGCTTCAAATCCATGCGAAACAAATGGTTTAGCTTCAAATACTTGTGATATACATGATTTAGCTTCAAATGCAGGCGAAACAAACGAGTTAGGTTCACATCCATGCGATTCACATGATTTATCTTCAAATCCATGCGAAACACATGGTTTAGCTTCAAATACTTGTGATTTACATGATTTATCTTCAACTGCATGCGAAAGAAACGAATTAGCTTCAAATGCAAGCGAAACGCATAATTCAGCTTCCAATACGTTCGAAACACATGGTTCAGATTAATATTCATGCAAAACAAATGGTTCAGCTTCAAATACTTGTGATATACATGAATTAGCTTCAATGCAGGCGAAACAAACCAGTAGGCTTCAAAACCAAGCGATACACACAATTTAGATTCAAATTCATGCGAAGTAGGAGGCTTAGCTTCAAATCCATGCGAAACGAAGGGTATAGCTTCAAATACTTGTGATATACATGATTTATCTTCAAATGCAGGCGAAAAAAACGAGTTAGCTTCAAATCCATGCGAAAGACATGGTTTAGCTTCAAATACTTGTGATTTACATGATTTATATTCAACTGCATGCGAAAGAAACGAATTAGCTTCAAATGCAAGCGAGACACATAATTCAGCTTCAAATACTTTCGAAACACATGGTTCAGATTAATATTCATGCAAAACAAATGGTTCAGCTTCAAATACTTGTGATATACATGAATTAGCTTCAAATGCAGGCGAAACAAACCAGTATTCTTCAAAACCAAGCGATACACATGATTTAGATTCAAATTCATGCGAAGTAGAAGGCTTAGCTTCAAATACAAGCAAAACACATGATTTAGCTTCAAATCAATGCGAACTGGAAGGCATAGCTTCAAATCCATGCGAAACGAATTGTATAGCTTCAAATACTTGTGATATACATGATTTAGCTTCAACTGCATGCGAAACAAACGAGTTAGCTTCAAATACTTGCGAGTATAGGTGATATGGCTTCAAATGCAGGCGAAACAAACGAGTTAGCTTCAAATCCATGCGAAACAAATGATATAGCTTCAAATACTTGCGATATACATGATTTAGCTTCAACTGCATGCGAAACAAAGGAGTTACCTTCAAATCAATGCGAATCACATGATTTAGCTTCAAATCAATGCGGAACACATGGTTTGGCTTAATATTCATGCGAAACAGATGGTTTAGATTCAAATATTTCTGGTAAACATGATTTAGCTTCAACTGCATGCGAAACAAACGAGTTAGCTTCAAATACAAGCAAAACACATGATTTAGCTTCAAATCAATGCGAACTGGAAGGCATAGCTTCAAATACATGAGGAACAAATGGTTTAGGTTCAAATACTTGTGATATACATGATTCAGATTCAACTACAGGCGAAACAAACGAGTTAGCTTCAAATCCAAGCGAAACACGTGATTTAGCTTCAAATTCATGCGAAACACATGGTTTAGCTAAATATTCATGCGAAACAGATGGTTTAGATTCAGATACTTGTGGTAAACATGATTTAGCTTCAACTGCATGCGAAACAAACGAGTTAGCATCAAATACAAGCGAAACACATGATTTAGCTTCAAATTCATGCGAATCAAATGCTTTAGCTTCAAATACTTGTGTTATACATGATTTAGCTTCAACTGCATCGAAACAAACGAGTTAGCTTCAAATCCAAGCGAAACACATGATTTAGCTTCAAGTCAATGCGAAGTGGAAGGCTTAGCTCCAACTCCATGCGAAACGAATGATTTAGCTTCAAATACTTGCGAGCATAAGTAATATAGCTTCAACTGCATGCGAAACAAACGAGTTTTCTTCAAATCCAAACGAAACACTTGATTTATCTTCAAATTCATGCGAAGTAGAAGGCTTAGCTTCAAATCCATGCGAATCAAATGGTTTCGCTTCAAATACATTTGATATACATGATTTAGCTTCAACTGCATGCGAAACAAACGTGTTAGCATTAAATCCATGCGAAATACATGATTTAGCTCCAAATCAATGCGAAATAGGAGGCTGATTTTCGAATCCATGCGAAACAAATGGTTTAGCTTCAAATACTTGTGATATATATGATTTAGCTTCAACTGCATGCGAAAAAAACGAGTTAGCTTCAAATCCAAGCAAAACACATGATTTAGATTCAAATCAATGCGAAGTAGAAGACGTAGCTGCAAATACATGAGAAACAAATGATTTATCTTCAGATAACTGCGATATAAGTGATATAGTTTCAATGGCTGGCGATACAATCGAGTTAGATTCAAATCAATGCGAAGTAGAACGCTTATCTTCAAAACCATGCTAAACAAGTGGTTCAGCTTCAAATACTTGTGATATACATGATTTAGTTTCATAAGCAGGCGAAACGAACGAGTTAGCAACAAATCCAAGCGAAACACATGATTCCGCTTCAAATTCATGCGATGTAGAAAGATTAGCTTCAAACCCATGCAAAACAAATGGTTTAGCTTCAAATACTCGTTTTATACATGATTCAGCTTCAACTGCATGCGAAACAAACGAGTTAGCAACAAATCCGTGCATAACACATGATTTAGCTTCAAATCAATACGAAGTAGAAGGCTTAGCTTCAAATCCATGCGAAACAAATGGTTTAGCTTCAAATACTTGTGATATACATGATTTAGCTTCAAATGCAGGCGAAACAAACGAGTTAGGTTCACATCCATGCGATTCACATGATTTATCTTCAAATTCATGCGAAAGACACGGTTTAGCTTAATATTCATACGAAACAGATGGTTTAGATTCAGATACTTGTGATAAACATGATTTTGCGTCAACTGCATGTGAAGCAAACGAGTTAGCTTCAAATGCATGCGTAACTCATGATTTAGCTTCAAATTAATCCGATGTAGAAGGCTAAGCTTCAAATCCATGCTAAACAAATGGTTTAGTTACAAATACTTGTGATATACATGATTTAGCTTCAACTGCATCGAAACAAACGAGTTAGCTTCAAATCCAAGCGAAACACATGATTTAGCTTCAAATCAATGCGAAGTAAAAGGATTAGCATCAAATCCATGCAACACAGATTATTTAGATTCATATACTTGCGATATAAGTGATATAGCTTCAAATGCAGGCGAAACAAACGAGTGAACTTCAAATCCAAGCGAAACACATGATTCAGGGTCAAACCAATGCGAAGTAGAAGCAATAGCTTCAAATCCATGCGAAACGAATGATTGACCTTCAAATACTTGCGATTATAAGTGATACAGCTTCAAATGCATACGAAACAAACGAGTTTGTTTCAAATCCATGTGAAACAAATCATTTAGCTTCAAATTCATGCGATACACATGGTTTAGCTTAATATTCATGCGAAACACATGGTTTAGATTAATATTCATGAGAATCAAATGGTTCAGCTTCAAATACTTGTGATATGCATGATTTAGCTTTAACTGCATGCGGAACACACAAGTGGTACGACACAAATGTTTTAGCTTCAAATACTTGTGATATACATGATTAAGCATTAACTGCATGCTAAACAAACGAGTTATCTTCAAATCCATGCGAAACACATCATTAAGCTTCAAATCAATGCGAAGTAGAAGGATTAGCATCAAATCCATGCGATCGAAATTATTTAGATTCATATACTTGCGATATAAGTGATATAGCTTCAAATGCAGGCAAACCAACGAGTTAGCTTCTAATCCATGCAAAACATATGATTCAGTTTCAAATCAATGCGAAATAGAAGTATTAGTTTCAAATCCATGCAAAACAGATAGTTTAGCTTCAAATACCTGCGAATATAAGTGATATAGCTTCAAATGCAGGCGAAACAAACCCGTTAACTTCAAATCGATGCGAAACATATGATTTAGCTTCAAATCAATGCGAAGTAGAAGGCTTAGCTTCAAATCCATGCGACAAAAATGAATTAGCTTCAAATACTTGTTATATACATGATTTAGCTTCAACTGCATGCGAAACAAACGAGTTAGCTTCAAATCCAAGCGAAACACATGATTTATCTTCAAATCAATGCGAAGTAGAAGGCTAATCTTCAAATCCATCCAAAACAAATGTTTTAGCTTCAAATACTTGTGATATACATGATTTAGCTTTAAATGCAGCCGAAACGAACGAGTTAGCTTCACATCCATGTCAAACACATGATTTAGCTTCAAATTCATGACAATCACATGGTTTAGCTTCATAGCTTCATATTCTTGCGAAACAGATGGTTTAGATTCAGATACTTGTGATAAACATGAATTAGCTTCAACTGCAAGCGATACAAACGAGTTAGTTTCAAATCCAAGCGAAACACATGATTCAGTTTCAAATCAATGCGAAGTAGAAGGCTTAGCTTCAAAACCATGCGAAACAAATGGCATAGCTTCAAATACTTGTGATATACAAGATATATCTTCAACTGCATGCGTAACAAACGAGTTAGCTACAAATCCAAGCGAAACACATGATTTAGCTTCAAATCAATGAGAAGTGGAAGGCTTAGCTTCAAATCCATGCGAATCAAATGGATTAGCTTCAAATACTTGTGATATACATGATTTAGCTTCAACTGCATGCGAAAAAAGCGAGTTAGCTTCAAATCCAAGCAAAACACATGATTTAGATTCAAATTCATGCGAAGTAGAAGGCTTAGCTTCAAATCCATGCGAATCGAATGGTTTAGCTTCAAATACTTGTGATATACATGATTTAGCTTCAACTGCATGCGAAACAAACGAGTTAGCATCAAATCCATGCGTAACACATGATTTAGCTTCAAATCAATACGAAGTAGAAGGCTTAGGTTCAAATCCATGTTAAACAAATGGTTTAGCTTCAAATACATGTGAGGTACATGATTTAGCTTCAACTGCATGCGAAACAATCGAGTTAGCTTCAAATCCAAGCGGAATACATGATTTAGCTTCAAATTCTTGCGAATCACATGGTTTAGCTTCAAATCCTTGCGCAACAAATGGTTTAGCTTCAAATACTTGTGATATAGATGATTTAGCTTCAACTGCACGCGAAACAAACGAGTTAGCTTCAAATCCAAGAGAAGCACATGATTTAGCTTCAAATCAATGCGAAGTAGAAGGCTTAGCTTTAAATCCATGCGAATCAAATGCTTTAGCTTCAAATACTTGTGTTATACATGATTTAGCTTCAACTGCAGCGAAACAAACGAGTTAGCTTCAAATCCAAGCGAAAGACATGATTTAGCTTCAAGTCAATGCGAAGTGGAAGGCTTAGCTCCAACTCCATGCGAAACGAATGATTTAGCGTCAAATACTTTCGAGCATAAGTAATATAGCTTCAACTGCATGCGAAACAAACGAGTTTTCTTCAAATCCAAACGAAACACTTGATTTAGCTTCAAATCAATGCGAAGTAGAAGGCTTTGCTTCAAATCCATGCGAATCAAATGGTTTCGCTTCAAATACATTTGATATACATGATTTAGCTTCAACTGCATGCGAAACAAACGAGTTAGCTTCAAATACTTGCGAGTATAGGTGATATGGCTTCAAATGCAGGCGAAACAAACGAGTTAGCTTCAAATCCATGCGAAACAAATGATATAGCTTCAAATACTTGCGATATACATGATTTAGCTTCAACTGCATGCGAAACAAAGGAGTTACCTTCAAATCAATGCGAATCACATGATTTAGCTTCAAATCAATGCGAAACACATGGTTTAGCTTAATATTCATGCGAAACAGATGGTTTAGATTCAAATATTTCTGGTAAACATGATTTAGCTTCAACTGCATGCGAAACAAACGGGTTAGCTTCAAATACAAGCAAAACACATGATTTAGCTTCAAATCAATGCGAACTGGAAGGCATAGCTTCAAATACATGAGGAACAAATGGTTTAGGTTCAAATACTTGTGATATACATGATTCAGATTCAACTACAGGCGAAACAAACGAGTTAGCTTCAAATCCAAGCGAAACACGTGATTTAGCTTCAAATTCATGCGAAACACATGGTTTAGATATATTCATGCGAAACAGATGGTTTAGATTCAGATACTTGTGGTAAACATGATTTAGCTTCAACTGCATGCGAAACAAACGAGTTAGCATCAAATACAAGCGAAACACATGATTTAGCTTCAAATCAATGCGAAGTGGAAGGCTTAGCTTCAAATCGATGCGAAACAAATGGTTCAGTTTCAAATAATTGTGATATACATGATTTAGCTTCAACTGCATGCGAAACAAACGAGTTAGCTTCAAATCCAAGAGAATCACATGATCTAGATTCAAATCAATGCGAAGTAGAAGGCTTAGCTTCAAATGCAGGCGAAACAAACGAGTTAGCTTCAAATCCAAGCGAAACACATGATTTTGCTTTAAATCAATCCGAAGTAGAAGGCTTATCTTCAAGTCAATGGGAAATAAATGGTTTAGCTTCAAATACTTGTGATATACATGATTTAGCTTCAAATAAATTCGAAGCAGCAGGCTTAGCTTCAAGTACATGAGAAATGATTAACATTCAGATAATTGCAATATAAGTGATTTAGCTTCAATTGCAGGAAAAACAAACGAGTTAGCTTCAAATCCAAGCGAAACATATGATTTAGCTTCAAATATTTGCGAAGTAGAAGGCTTAGCTTCAAATCCATGCGAAACGAATGACTGAGCTTCAAATACTTGCGATTATACGTGATATAACTTCGAATGCAGGCGAAACAACCGAGTTAGCTTCAAATCCATACGAAACACAAGATTTAGCTTCTAATCAATGCGTAGTAGAAGGCTTAGTTTCAAATCCAAGCGAAACACATGATTTAGCTTCAAATCTATGCGAAGTAGAAGGCTTAGCTTCAAATTCATGCGAAACGAATGATTGACCGTCAAATAATTGCGAATATAAGTGATATAGATACAACTGCATGCGAAACAATCGAGTTATCTTCAAATCCAAGCGAAACACATGATTCGGCTTCAAATGAATGCGAAGAAGAAGGCTTAGCTTCAAATCCGTGCGAACCGAATTATTAAGTTTCAAATACTTGTGATATACATGATTTAGCTTCAAATGCATGCGAAACAAACGAGTTAGCTTCAAATCCAAGCGAAACTCATGATTTATCATCGAATAATGCAGGCGAAACGATCGAGTTAGATTCAATTCCACGCGGAACACATGATTTAGCTTCAAATTCATGCGAAGTAGAAGGCTTATCTTCGAAACCATACGAAACAAATGGTTTACCTTCATATACTTTTGATATAAATGATTTAGTTTTAAATTCATGCGAAACACATAGATTAGATTCATATTCATGCGAAGCACATGGTTTAACTTAATATTCATGCGAAACAAATTGTGCAGCTTCAAATACTTGTGATATACATGAGTGAGCTTCAACTGCACGTCAAACAAACGTGTTACCTTCAAATCCAAGCGAAACACATGATTTAGCTTCAAATCAATGCGAAGTAGAATGGTTAGCATCAAATCCAAGTGAATCACATGATTCAGATTCAAATCAATGCGAATCACATGATTTAGCTTCGAATCAATGCGACGTAGAAGGCATATCTTCGAATCCATGCGAAACAGATGGTTTAGCTCCATATACTTGTGATATACATGATTTAGCTTCAGTTGCAGGAGAAACAAACGAGTTAGCTTCAAATCCAAGCGAAACATATGATTTAGCTTCAAATCATTGCGAAGTAGAAGGCTAAGCTTCAAATCCATGCGAAACGCATGACTGAGCTTCAAATACTTGCGATTATACGTGATATAACTTCGAATGCAGGCGAAACAACCGAGTTAGCTTCAAATCCATGCGAAACACATGGTTTAGCTTCAAATACTTGTGATTTACATGATTTATCTTCAACTGCATGCGAAAGAAACGAATTAGCTTCAAATGCAAGCGAAACGCATAATTCAGCTTCCAATACGTTCGAAACACATGGTTCAGATTAATATTCATGCAAAACAAATGGTTCAGCTTCAAATAATTGTGATATACATGAATTAGCTTCAATGCAGGCGAAACAAACCAGTAGGCTTCAAAACCAAGCGATACACACAATTTAGATTCAAATTCATGCGAAGTAGGAGGCTTAGCTTCAAATCCATGCGAAACGAAGGGTATAGCTTCAAATACTTGTGATATACATGATTTATCTTCAAATGCAGGCGAAAAAAACGAGTTAGCTTCAAATCCATGCGAAACACATGGTTTAGCTTCAAATACTTGTGATTTACATGATTTATCTTCAACTGCATGCGAAAGAAACGAATTAGCTTCAAATGCAAGCGAGACACATAATTCAGCTTCAAATACTTTCGAAACACATGGTTCAGATTAATATTCATGCAAAACAAATGGTTCAGCTTCAAATACTTGTGATATACATGAATTAGCTTCAAATGCAGGCGAAACAAACCAGTATTCTTCAAAACCAAGCGATACACATGATTTAGATTCAAATTCATGCGAAGTAGAAGGCTTAGCTTCAAATACAAGCAAAACACATGATTTAGCTTCAAATCAATGCGAACTGGAAGGCATAGCTTCAAATCCATGCGAAACGAATTGTATAGCTTCAAATACTTGTGATATACATGATTTAGCTTCAACTGCATGCGAAACAAACGAGTTAGCTTCAAATACTTGCGAGTATAGGTGATATGGCTTCAAATGCAGGCGAAACAAACGAGTTAGCTTCAAATCCATGCGAAACAAATGATATAGCTTCAAATACTTGCGATATACATGATTTAGCTTCAACTGCATGCGAAACAAAGGAGTTACCTTCAAATCAATGCGAATCACATGATTTAGCTTCAAATCAATGCGGAACACATGGTTTGGCTTAATATTCATGCGAAACAGATGGTTTAGATTCAAATATTTCTGGTAAACATGATTTAGCTTCAACTGCATGCGAAACAAACGAGTTAGCTTCAAATACAAGCAAAACACATGATTTAGCTTCAAATCAATGCGAACTGGAAGGCATAGCTTCAAATACATGAGGAACAAATGGTTTAGGTTCAAATACTTGTGATATACATGATTCAGATTCAACTACAGGCGAAACAAACGAGTTAGCTTCAAATCCAAGCGAAACACGTGATTTAGCTTCAAATTCATGCGAAACACATGGTTTAGCTAAATATTCATGCGAAACAGATGGTTTAGATTCAGATACTTGTGGTAAACATGATTTAGCTTCAACTGCATGCGAAACAAACGAGTTAGCATCAAATACAAGCGAAACACATGATTTAGCTTCAAATTCATGCGAATCAAATGCTTTAGCTTCAAATACTTGTGTTATACATGATTTAGCTTCAACTGCATCGAAACAAACGAGTTAGCTTCAAATCCAAGCGAAACACATGATTTAGCTTCAAGTCAATGCGAAGTGGAAGGCTTAGCTCCAACTCCATGCGAAACGAATGATTTAGCTTCAAATACTTGCGAGCATAAGTAATATAGCTTCAACTGCATGCGAAACAAACGAGTTTTCTTCAAATCCAAACGAAACACTTGATTTAGCTTCAAATTCATGCGAAGTAGAAGGCTTAGCTTCAAATCCATGCGAATCAAATGGTTTCGCTTCAAATACATTTGATATACATGATTTAGCTTCAACTGCATGCGAAACAAACGTGTTAGCATTAAATCCATGCGAAATACATGATTTAGCTCCAAATCAATGCGAAATAGGAGGCTGATTTTCGAATCCATGCGAAACAAATGGTTTAGCTTCAAATACTTGTGATATATATGATTTAGCTTCAACTGCATGCGAAAAAAACGAGTTAGCTTCAAATCCAAGCAAAACACATGATTTAGATTCAAATCAATGCGAAGTAGAAGACGTAGCTGCAAATACATGAGAAACAAATGATTTATCTTCAGATAACTGCGATATAAGTGATATAGTTTCAATGGCTGGCGATACAATCGAGTTAGATTCAAATCAATGCGAAGTAGAACGCTTATCTTCAAAACCATGCTAAACAAGTGGTTCAGCTTCAAATACTTGTGATATACATGATTTAGTTTCATAAGCAGGCGAAACGAACGAGTTAGCAACAAATCCAAGCGAAACACATGATTCCGCTTCAAATTCATGCGATGTAGAAAGATTAGCTTCAAACCCATGCAAAACAAATGGTTTAGCTTCAAATACTCGTTTTATACATGATTCAGCTTCAACTGCATGCGAAACAAACGAGTTAGCAACAAATCCGTGCATAACACATGATTAGCTTCAAATCATTACGAAGTAGAAGGCTTAGCTTCAAATCCATGCGAAACAAATGGTTTAGCTTCAAATACTTGTGATATACATGATTTAGCTTCAAATGCAGGCGAAACAAACGAGTTAGGTTCACATCCATGCGATTCACATGATTTATCTTCAAATTCATGCGAAAGACACGGTTTAGCTTAATATTCATACGAAACAGATGGTTTAGATTCAGATACTTGTGATAAACATGATTTTGCGTCAACTGCATGTGAAGCAAACGAGTTAGCTTCAAATGCATGCGTAACTCATGATTTAGCTTCAAATTAATCCGATGTAGAAGGCTAAGCTTCAAATCCATGCTAAACAAATGGTTTAGTTACAAATACTTGTGATATACATGATTTAGCTTCAACTGCATCGAAACAAACGAGTTAGCTTCAAATCCAAGCGAAACACATGATTTAGCTTCAAATCAATGCGAAGTAAAAGGATTAGCATCAAATCCATGCAACACAGATTATTTAGATTCATATACTTGCGATATAAGTGATATAGCTTCAAATGCAGGCGAAACAAACGAGTGAACTTCAAATCCAAGCGAAACACATGATTCAGGGTCAAACCAATGCGAAGTAGAAGCAATAGCTTCAAATCCATGCGAAACGAATGATTGACCTTCAAATACTTGCGATTATAAGTGATACAGCTTCAAATGCATACGAAACAAACGAGTTTGTTTCAAATCCATGTGAAACAAATCATTTAGCTTCAAATTCATGCGATACACATGGTTTAGCTTAATATTCATGCGAAACACATGGTTTAGATTAATATTCATGAGAATCAAATGGTTCAGCTTCAAATACTTGTGATATGCATGATTTAGCTTTAACTGCATGCGGAACACACAAGTGGTACGACACAAATGTTTTAGCTTCAAATACTTGTGATATACATGATTAAGCTTTAACTGCATGCTAAACAAACGAGTTATCTTCAAATCCATGCGAAACACATCATTAAGCTTCAAATCAATGCGAAGTAGAAGGATTAGCATCAAATCCATGCGATCGAAATTATTTAGATTCATATACTTGCGATATAAGTGATATAGCTACAACTGCATGCGAAACAAACGAGTTAGCTTCAAATCCAAGCGAAACACATGATTTATCTTCAAATCAATGCGAAGTAGAAGGCTAATCTTCAAATCCATCCAAAACAAATGTTTTAGCTTCAAATACTTGTGATATACATGATTTAGCTTTAAATGCAGCCGAAACGAACGAGTTAGCTTCACATCCATGCCAAACACATGATTTAGCTTCAAATTCATGACAATCACATGGTTTAGCTTCATAGCTTCATATTCTTGCGAAACAGATGGTTTAGATTCAGATACTTGTGATAAACATGAATTAGCTTCAACTGCAAGCGATACAAACGAGTCAGTTTCAAATCCATGCGAAACACATGATTTACCTTCAAATCAATGCGAAGTAGAAGGCTTAGCTTCACATGAATGCGAAACAAATGGTTCAGCTTCAAATACTTGTGATATACATGATTTAGCTTCAACCGCATGCGAAACAAACGTGTTAACTTCAAATCCAAGCGAAACACATGATTTAGCTTCAAATCAATGAGAAGTGGAAGGCTTAGCTTCAAATCCATGCGAATCAAATGGATTAGCTTCAAATACTTGTGATATACATGATTTAGCTTCAACTGCATGCGAAAAAAGCGAGTTAGCTTCAAATCCAAGCAAAACACATGATTTAGATTCAAATTCATGCGAAGTAGAAGGCTTAGCTTCAAATCCATGCGAATCGAATGGTTTAGCTTCAAATACTTGTGATATACATGATTTAGCTTCAACTGCATGCGAAACAAACGAGTTAGCATCAAATCCATGCGTAACACATGATTTAGCTTCAAATCAATACGAAGTAGAAGGCTTAGGTTCAAATCCATGTTAAACAAATGGTTTAGCTTCAAATACATGTGAGGTACATGATTTAGCTTCAACTGCATGCGAAACAATCGAGTTAGCTTCAAATCCAAGCGGAATACATGATTTAGCTTCAAATTCTTGCGAATCACATGGTTTAGCTTCAAATCCTTGCGCAACAAATGGTTTAGCTTCAAATACTTGTGATATAGATGATTTAGCTTCAACTGCACGCGAAACAAACGAGTTAGCTTCAAATCCAAGAGAAGCACATGATTTAGCTTCAAATCAATGCGAAGTAGAAGGCTTAGCTTTAAATCCATGCGAATCAAATGCTTTAGCTTCAAATACTTGTGTTATACATGATTTAGCTTCAACTGCAGCGAAACAAACGAGTTAGCTTCAAATCCAAGCGAAAGACATGATTTAGCTTCAAGTCAATGCGAAGTGGAAGGCTTAGCTCCAACTCCATGCGAAACGAATGATTTAGCGTCAAATACTTTCGAGCATAAGTAATATAGCTTCAACTGCATGCGAAACAAACGAGTTTTCTTCAAATCCAAACGAAACACTTGATTTAGCTTCAAATCAATGCGAAGTAGAAGGCTTTGCTTCAAATCCATGCGAATCAAATGGTTTCGCTTCAAATACATTTGATATACATGATTTAGCTTCAACTGCATGCGAAACAAACGAGTTAGCTTCAAATACTTGCGAGTATAGGTGATATGGCTTCAAATGCAGGCGAAACAAACGAGTTAGCTTCAAATCCATGCGAAACAAATGATATAGCTTCAAATACTTGCGATATACATGATTTAGCTTCAACTGCATGCGAAACAAAGGAGTTACCTTCAAATCAATGCGAATCACATGATTTAGCTTCAAATCAATGCGAAACACATGGTTTAGCTTAATATTCATGCGAAACAGATGGTTTAGATTCAAATATTTCTGGTAAACATGATTTAGCTTCAACTGCATGCGAAACAAACGGGTTAGCTTCAAATACAAGCAAAACACATGATTTAGCTTCAAATCAATGCGAACTGGAAGGCATAGCTTCAAATACATGAGGAACAAATGGTTTAGGTTCAAATACTTGTGATATACATGATTCAGATTCAACTACAGGCGAAACAAACGAGTTAGCTTCAAATCCAAGCGAAACACGTGATTTAGCTTCAAATTCATGCGAAACACATGGTTTAGATATATTCATGCGAAACAGATGGTTTAGATTCAGATACTTGTGGTAAACATGATTTAGCTTCAACTGCATGCGAAACAAACGAGTTAGCATCAAATACAAGCGAAACACATGATTTAGCTTCAAATCAATGCGAAGTGGAAGGCTTAGCTTCAAATCGATGCGAAACAAATGGTTCAGTTTCAAATAATTGTGATATACATGATTTAGCTTCAACTGCATGCGAAACAAACGAGTTAGCTTCAAATCCAAGAGAATCACATGATCTAGATTCAAATCAATGCGAAGTAGAAGGCTTAGCTTCAAATGCAGGCGAAACAAACGAGTTAGCTTCAAATCCAAGCGAAACACATGATTTTGCTTTAAATCAATCCGAAGTAGAAGGCTTATCTTCAAGTCAATGGGAAATAAATGGTTTAGCTTCAAATACTTGTGATATACATGATTTAGCTTCAAATAAATTCGAAGCAGCAGGCTTAGCTTCAAGTACATGAGAAATGATTAACATTCAGATAATTGCAATATAAGTGATTTAGCTTCAATTGCAGGAAAAACAAACGAGTTAGCTTCAAATCCAAGCGAAACATATGATTTAGCTTCAAATATTTGCGAAGTAGAAGGCTTAGCTTCAAATCCATGCGAAACGAATGACTGAGCTTCAAATACTTGCGATTATACGTGATATAACTTCGAATGCAGGCGAAACAACCGAGTTAGCTTCAAATCCATACGAAACACAAGATTTAGCTTCTAATCAATGCGTAGTAGAAGGCTTAGTTTCAAATCCAAGCGAAACACATGATTTAGCTTCAAATCTATGCGAAGTAGAAGGCTTAGCTTCAAATTCATGCGAAACGAATGATTGACCGTCAAATAATTGCGAATATAAGTGATATAGATACAACTGCATGCGAAACAATCGAGTTATCTTCAAATCCAAGCGAAACACATGATTCGGCTTCAAATGAATGCGAAGAAGAAGGCTTAGCTTCAAATCCGTGCGAACCGAATTATTAAGTTTCAAATACTTGTGATATACATGATTTAGCTTCAAATGCATGCGAAACAAACGAGTTAGCTTCAAATCCAAGCGAAACTCATGATTTATCATCGAATAATGCAGGCGAAACGATCGAGTTAGATTCAATTCCACGCGGAACACATGATTTAGCTTCAAATCAATGATCAGTAGAAGTCTTATCTTCGAATTCATGCGAAACAAATGGTTCAGCTTCAAATACTTGTGATATACATGATTTAGCTTCAACTGCAAGCGGAACAAACGAGTTAGCTTCACTTGCATGCGAAACACATGATTTGGCTTCAAATCAATGCGAAGTAGGATGGTTATCTTCGAATCAATGCCAAACAAATGCTTTAGCTTGAAATACTTGTGATATACATGATTTAGATTCAACAGCATGCGAAACAAACGAGTTATCTTCAAATCCATGCGAAACATATGATTTAACTTCAAATCAATGCGAAGTAGAAGACTTAGATTCAAATCAACGCGAAACAAATGATTTAGCTTCAAATAAATGCGAAGTAGAAGGCTTAGCTTCAAATCCATGCGAAACGAATGATTGATCTTCAAATGCTTGCGAATATGAGTGATATTTATTTCAAATGCAGGCGAAACAAACGAGTTAGTCTCAAATCCATGCGAAACACATGATTCAGCTTCAAATCAATGTGCAGTAGAAGGCTTAGCTTCAAATCCATGCGTATCAAATAGTTTAGCTTCAAATACCTACGATATACATGATTTAGCTTCAACTGCATGCGAAACAAACGTGTTAACTTCAAATTCAAGCGAAACACATGATTCAGCTTCAAATCAATGCGAAGTAGAAGGCATAGTTACTAATCCATGCGAATCAAATGTTTTAGCTTGAAATACTTGTGATATACATGATTTAGATTCAACTGCATGCGAAACAAACGAGTTAGCTTCAAATCCATACAAAACACATAATTTAGCTTCAAATCAAGGAGAAGTAGAAGTCTTATCTTTCGAATCCATGCGAAACAAATGGTTTAGCTTCAAATACTTGTGATATACATGATTTAGATTCAACTGCATGCCAAACAAACGAATTAGCTTCAAATTCTAACGAAACACATGACTTAGCTTCAAATCAGAGCGAAGTAGACGGCTTAGCTTCAAATCCATGCGAAAGGTATGGTTTAGCTTCAAATGCTTGTGATATACATGATTTAGCTTCAACTGCATGCGAAACGAACGAGTTAGCTTCAAATCCAAGCGAAACACATGATTCAGTTTCAAATCAATGCGAAGTAGAAGGCATAGTTTCTAAT
This sequence comes from Megalopta genalis, assembly GCF_051020955.1. NCBI lineage: Eukaryota > Metazoa > Arthropoda > Insecta > Hymenoptera > Halictidae > Megalopta > Megalopta genalis. Next base: position 1,005,824 of record NW_027476131.1, read on the forward strand.
CCATGCGAATCAAATGATTTAGCTTCAAATACTTGTGATATACATGACTTAGCTTCAACTCCATGCCAAACAAACGAGTTAATTTCTAATCCATGCGAAAAACATGATTCAGCTTCAAATCAATGTGCAGTAGAAGGCTTAGCTTCAAATCCATGCGAATCTAATGGTTTAGCTTCAAGTACTTGTGATATACATGATTTAGCTACAACTGCATGCCAAACAAACGAGATAGCTTCAAATCCTAGAGAAACACATGATATAGCATCAAATTCAAGCGATACAAATGGTTTAGCTTAATACTCATGCGAAACATATGGTTTAGCTTAATATTCATGCGAATCAAATGGTTGAGCTTCAAATACTTGCAATATACATGATTTAGCTTCAAATGCAGGCGAATCAAACGAGTTAGCTTCAAATCCAAGCGAAACACATGATTTAGCTACATATCAATGCGAACAAGAAGACATAGATTCTAATCCATGCGAATCAAATGATTTATCTTCAAATACTTGTGATATACATGATTTAGCTTCATCTGCATGCAAAACAAACGTGTTAGCTTCAAATCCTAGCGAAACACATGATTTAGCTTCAAATCAGTGCGAAGTAGAAGGCTTAGCTTCAAATCCATGCGAAACGAATGATTGGGCTTCAAATGCTTGCGAATATGAGTGATATAGTTTCAAATGCAGGCGAAACCAACGAGTTAGCTTCAAATCCATGCGAAACACATAATTCAGCTTCAAATCAATGCGAAGTAGAATGCTTAGTTTCAAATCCATGCGAAAGGTATGGTTTAGCTTCAAATGCTTGTGATATACATGATTTATCTTCAACTGCATGCGAACCAAACGAGTTAGCTTCAAATCCAAGCGAAACACATGATTCAGTTTCAAATCAATGCGAAGTAGAAGGCATAGTTTCTAATCCATGCGAATCAAATGATTTAGCTTCAAATACTTGTGATATACATGACTTAGCTTCAACTGCATGCCAAACAAACGAGTCAGTTTCAAATCCATGCGAAAAACATGATTCAGCTTCAAATCAATGTGCAGTAGAAGGCTTAGCTTCAAATCCATGCGAATCTAATGGTTTAGCTTCAAGTACTTGTGATATACATTATTTAGCTACAACTGCATGCCAAACAAACGAGTTAGCTTCAAATCCTAGCGAAACATATGATTTAGCTTCAAATCAGTGCGAAGTAGGAGGGTTAGCTTCAAATCCATGCGAAACGAATGATTGGGCTTCAAATGCTTGGGAATATGAGTGATATAGTTTCAAATGCAGGCGAAACCAACGAGTTAGCTTCAAATCCTAGAGAAACACATGATTTAGCATCAAATTCAAGCGATACAAATCGTTTAGCTTAATACTCATGCGAAACATATGGTTTAGCTTAATATTCATGCGAATCAAATGGTTGAGCTTCAAATACTTGCAATATACATGATTTAGCTTCAAATGCATGCCAAACAAACGAGTTAGCTTCAAATCCTAGAGAAACACATGATTCAGCATCAAATTCAAGCGAAACACATGGTATAGCTTAATATTCATGCGAAACAAATGGTTCAGCTTCAAATACTTGTGATATACAAGATTTAGCTTCAACTGCATGCGAAACGAACGAGCTAGCTTCAAATCCAAGAGAAACACATGATTTAGCTTCAAATCAATGCGAACTAGAAGGCTTAGCTTCAAATCCATGCGAATCAAGTGGTTTAGCTTCAAATACTTGTGATATACTTGAGTTAGCTTCAACTGCATTCGAACCAAACGAGTTTGCTTCAAGTCAATGCGAAACGTATGATTTAGGTACAAATTTAAGCGAAACGCATGGTTTAGTTTAATATTCACGCGAAACACATGGTTTAGCTTAATATTCATGCGAAACAAATGGTTCAGCTTCAAATACTTGTGATATACATGATTTAGCTTCAAATCATGCGAAGTAGAAGGCTTAGCTTCAAATACATGAGAATCAAATGATTTATTATCAGATAATGGCGATATAAGTGATATAGCTTGAAATGCACGCGAAACAATCGAGTTAGATACAAATCCAATTGAAATGCATGATTTAGCATCAAATCAATGCGAAGTAGAAGCCTTAGCTTCAAATCCATGCGAAACAGATGGTTTAGATTCAGATACTTGTGATATACATGATTTGTCGTCAAATGCAGGCGAAACAAACGAGTTAGCTTCAAATCCAAGCAAAACACATGACTTAGCTTCAAATTAATGCGAAGTAGAAGGCTTAGTTTAAAATCCATGCGAATCAAATGGTTTAGCTTCAAATACTTGTGATATACATGATTTAGTTTCAGCTGCAGGCGAAACAAACGAGTTAACTTCAAATCCAAGCGAAACACATGATTTAGTTTCAAATCAATGCGAAGTAGAACGCTTAGCTTCAAATACATGAGAAACAAATGATTTATCTTCAGATAATTGCGATATAAGTGATATAGCTTCAAATGCAGGCGAAACATTCGAGTTAGCTTTAAATCCATGGGAAACATATGATTTAGGTCCATATCAATGCGAACCAGAAGGCTTAGCTTCAAATCGAAGCGAAACAAATGGTTTAACTTCAAATATTTGTAACATACATGATTTAGATTCAAATGCAGGCGAAAAAAACGTGTTAGCTTTAAATCCATGCGAAACATATGGTGTAGATCCATATCAATGCGAAGTAGAAGTCTTAGCTTCAAATCTATGGGAATCAAATGGTTTAGCTTCAAATACTTGCAATATACATGATTTAGCTTCAAATGCATGCCAAACAAACGAGTTAGCTTCAAATCCTAGAGAAACACATGATTCAGCATCAAATTCAAGCGAAACACATGGTTTAGCTTAATATTCATGCGAAACAAATGGTTCAGCTTCAAATACTTGTGATATACAAGATTTAGCTTCAACTGCATGCGAAACGAACGAGCTAGCTTCAAATCCAAGAGAAACACATGATTTAGCTTCAAATCAATGCGAACTAGAAGGCTTAGCTTCAAATCCATGCGAATCAAGTGGTTTAGCTTCAAATACTTGTGATATACTTGAGTTAGCTTCTACTGCATTCGAACCAAACGAGTTTGCTTCAAGTCAATGCGAAACGTATGATTTAGGTACAAATTTAAGCGAAACGCCTGGTTTAGTTTAATATTCACGCGAAACACATGGTTTAGCTTAATATTCATGCGAAACAAATGGTTCAGCTTCAAATACTTGTGATATACATGATTTAGCTTCAAATCATGCGAAGTAGAAGGCTTAGCTTCAAATACATGAGAATCAAATGATTTATTATCAGATAATGGCGATATAAGTGATATAGCTTGAAATGCACGCGAAACAATCGAGTTAGATTCAAATCCAATTGAAATGCATGATTTAGCATCAAATCAATGCGAAGTATAAGCCTTAGCTTCAAATCCATGCGAAACAGATGGTTTAGATTCAGAAACTTGTGATATACATGATTTGTCGTCAAATGCAGGCGAATCAAACGAGTTAGCTTCAAATCCAAGCAAAACACATGACTTAGCTTCAAATTAATGCGAAGTAGAAGGCTTAGTTTAAAATCCATGCGACACAAATGGTTTAGCTTCAAAACCTTGTTATATACATGATTTAGATTCAAGTGCTTACGAAACAAACGAGTTAGCTTCAAACCCATGCGAAACATATGATTTAACTTCAAATCAATGCGATGTAGAAGGCTTAGTTTCAAATCCATGGGAATCAAATGGTTTAGCTTCAAATACTTTTGATATACATGATTTAGCTTCAACTGCATGCGGAACAAACGAGTTAGCATCAAATCCAAGCGAATCACATGATTTAGATTCAAATCAATGCGAAGTTGATGGCTTAGCTTCAAATCCATGCAAAACAAATGGTTTAGCTTCAAATACGTGTGATATACATGATTTAGCTTCAACAGCATGCGAAACAAACGATTTAGCTTCAAATCCAAGCAAAACACATGATTTAGCTTCAAATCAATGCGAAGTAGAATGCTTAGTTTCAAATCCATGCGAAAGGTATGGTTTAGCTTCAAATGCTTGTGATATACATGATTTATCTTCAACTGCATGCGAAACAAACGAGTTAGCTTCAAATCCAAGCGAAACACATGATTCAGTTTCAAATCAATGCGAAGTAGAAGGCACAGTTTCTAATCCATGCGAATCAAATGATTTAGCTTCAAATACTTGTGATATACATGACTTAGCTTCAACTGCATGCCAAAGAAACGAGTTAGTTTCAAATCCATGCGAAAAACATGATTCAGCTTCAAATCAATGTGCAGTAGAAGGCTTAGCTTCAAATCCATGCGAATCCAATGGTTTAGCTTCAAGTACTTGTGATATACATGATTTAGCTACAACTGCATGCCAAACAAACGAGTCAGCTTCAAATCCTCGAGAAACACATGATTCAGCATCAAATTCTAGCGAAACACATGGTTTAGCTTAATATTCATGCGAAACAAATGGTTCAGCTTCAAATACTTGTGATATACAAGATTTAGCTTCAACTGCATGCGAAACGAACGAGCTAGCTTCAAATCCAAGAGAAACACATGATTTAGCTTCAAATCAATGCGAACTAGAAGGCTTAGCTTCAAATCCATGCGAATCAAATGGTTTAGCTTCAAATACTTGTGATATACTTGTGTTAGCTTCAACTGCATTCGAACCAAACGAGTTTGCTTCAAGTCAATGCGAAACGCATGATTTAGGTACAAATTTAAGCGAAACGCATGGTTTAGTTTAATATTCATGCGAAACAAATGGTTCAGCTTGAAATACTTGTGATATACATGATTTAGCTTCAAATCATGCGAAGTAGAAGGCTTAGCTTCAAATACATGAGAATCAAATGATTTATTATCAGATAATGGCGATATAAGTGATGTAGCTTGAAATGCACGCGAAACAATCGAGTTAGATTCAAATCCATTTGAAACGCATGATTTAGCATCAAATCAATGCGAAGTAGAAGCCTTAGCTTCAAATCCATGCGAAACAGATGGTTTAGATTCAGATAATTGCGATATAAGTGATATAGCTTCAAATGCAGGCGAAATATTCGAGTTAGCTTCAAATCCATGGGAATCAAATGGTTTAGCCTCAAATAGTTGTGTCATACATGATTTAGCTACAACTGCATGCGAAACAAACGAGTTAGCTTAAAATCCAAGCGAAACACTTGACATAGCTTCAAATTAATGCGAAGCAGAAGGCTTAGTTGAAAATCCATGCGAATCAAATGGTTTAGCTTCAAATACTTGTGATATACATGATTTAGTTTCAGCTGCAGGCGAAACAAACGAGTTAGCTTGAAATCCAAGCGAAACACATGATTTAGTTTCAAATCAATGCGAAGTAGAACGCTTAGCTTCAAATACATGAGAAACAAATGATTTATCTTCAGATAATTGCGATATAAGTGATATAGCTTCAAATGCACGCGATACAATCGAGTTAGCTTCAAGTCCGTGCGAATCACACGGCTCAGCTTCCTAGCTTCATATTATTGCGACCCAGATGGTTTAGATTAGGATACTTGTGATAAACATGATTTAGCTTCAACTGCATACGAAAGAAACGAGTTAGCTTCAAACCCAAGCGAAACACATGATTTACCTTCAAATCAATGCGAAGTAGAAGGCTGATTTTCGAATCCGTGCAAAACAAATGGATTATCTTCAAATACTTGTGATATACATTATTTAGCTTCAACTGCATGCGAAACAAACGAGTTAGCTTCAAATCCATGCGAAACACATAATTTAGCTTCAAATCAATGATCAGTAGAAGTCATATCTTCGAATCCATGCGAAACAAATGGTTCAGCTTCAAATACTTGTGATATACATGATTTAGCTTCAACTGCATGCGAAACAAACGAGTTAGCTTCAAATCCATACAAAACACATAATTTAGCTTCAAATCAAGGAGAAGTCGAAGTCTTACCTTTCGAATCCATGCGAAACAAATGGTTTAGCTTCAAATACTTGTGATATACATGATTTAGATTCAACTGCATGCCAAACAAACGAGTTAGCTTCAAATTCTAGCAAAACACATGACTTAGCTTCAAATCAGAGCGAAGTAGAAGGCTTAGCTTCAAATCCATGCGAAACGAATGATTGATCTTCAAATGCTTGCGAGTATGAGTGATATTTATTTCAAATGCAGGCGAAACAAACGAGTTAGTTTCAAATCCATGCGAAACACATGATTCAGCTTCAAATCAATGTGCAGTCGAAGGCTTAGCTTCAAATCCATGCGAAACGAATGATTGATCTTCAAATGCTTGCGAATATGAGTGATGTTTATTTAAAATGCAGGCGAAACAAACGAGTTAGTTTCAAATCCATGCGAAACACATGATTCAGCTTCAAATCAATGTGCAGTAGAAGGCTTAGCTTCAAATCCATGCGAATCAAATGGTTTAGCTTCAAATACCTACGATATACACGATTTAGCTTCAACTGCATGCGAAACAAACGTGTTAACTTCAAATTCAAGCGAAACACATGAATCAGCTTCAAATCAATGCGAAACACATGATTTAGCTTCAAATCAATGCGAAGTAGAATGCTTAGTTTCAAATCCATGCGAAACGAATGATTGATCTTCAAATGCTTGCGAATATGAGTGATGTTTATTTCAAATGCAGTCGAAACAAACGAGTTAGTTTCAAATCCATGCGAAACACATGATTCAGCTTCAAATCAATGTGCAGTAGAAGGCTTAGCTTCAAATCCATGCGAATCAAATGGTTTAGCTTCAAATACCTACGATATACCTGATTTAGCTTCAACTGCATGCGAAACAAACGTGTTAACTTCAAATTCAAGCGAAACACATGATTCAGCTTCAAATCAATGCGAAACACATGATTCAGCTTCAAATCAATGCGAAGTAGAATGCTTAGTTTCAAATCCATGCGAAAGGTATGGTTTAGCTTCAAATGCTTGTGATATACATGATTTAGCTTCAACTGCATGCGAAACGAACGAGTTAGCTTCAAATCCAAGCGAAACACATGATTCAGTTTCAAATCAATGCGAAGTAGAAGGCATAGTTTCTAATCCATGCGAATCAATTGATTTAGCTTCAAATACTTGTGATATACATGATTTAGCTTCAACTGCATGTGAAACAATAGATTTATCTTCACAAGGGAAACACATGATTGAACTTCAAATCAATGCGAAGTAGAAGGCTAATCTTCAAATCCATGCAAAACGAATGATTTGGCTTTCAATGCTTGCGAATATAAGAGATATAGCTTCAAATACTTGCGAATATAAGTGATACAGCTTCAACTGCATGCCAAACAAACGAGTTATTTTCAAATCCAAGCGAAACACATTATTCAGCTTCAGATCAATGCGAAGTAGAAGGCTTTGCTTGAAATCCCTGCGAAACGACTAGTTTTGCTTCGAATACTTGTTTTATACATGACTTAGCTTCAACAGCATGCGAAACTAACGAGTTAACTACAAATCCAAGCGAAACACTTGATTTAGCTTCAAAACAATGCGAAGTAGAAGGCTTAGCTTCAAATTCATTCGACACGAATGGTTTAGCTTCAAATACTTGTGATATACATGATTTAGCTACAACTGCATGTGAAACAAACGAGTTATCTTGAAATCCATGCGGAGCACATGATTTAGATACAAATCAATGAGAAGTAGAAGGCTTAGCTTCAAATCCATGAGAAACAAATGGTTTAGCTTCAAATACTTGCGAACATAAGTGATATAGCTTCAAATGCAGGCGAAACAAACGAGTTAGCTTCAAATCCATGCGAATCACATGATGTAGCTTCAAATCAATGCGAAGTAGACGGCTTAGCTTTAAATCCATGCAAAACGAATGATTTGGATTCAAACACTTGCGAACATAAGTGATATAGATTCAAGTGCAGGCGAAACAAACGAGTTAGCTTCAAATCCATGCGAAACACATGTTTTAGCTACAAATTCATTCGAAAAACATGGTTTAGCTTAATATTCATGCGAAACAAATGGTACAGCATCAAATACTTGTGATATACATGATTTAGCTTCAACTGCATGCGATGCAAACGATTTAGCTTCAAATCCAAGCAAAACACATGATTTAGCTTCAAATCAATGCGAAGTAGAATGCTTAGTTTCAAATCCATGCGAAAGGTATGGTTTAGCTTCAAATGCTTGTGATATACATGATTTATCTTCAACTGCATGCGAAACAAACGAGTTAGCTTCAAATCCAAGCGAAACACATGATTCAGTTTCAAATCAATGCGAAGTAGAAGGCACAGTTTCTAATCCATGCGAATCAAATGATTTAGCTTCAAATACTTGTGATATACATGATTTACATTCAACTGCATGCGAAACAAACGAGCTAGCTTCAAACCCAAGCGAAACATATGTTTTAGCGTCAAATCAATGCAAAGTAGAAGGGTGATCTCCGAATCCATGCGAAACAAATGGTTTAACTTCAGATACTTGTTGTATACATGATTTATCTTCAACTGCAGGCGAAAAAAACGAGTTAGCTTCAAATCCATGCGAAACCCATGGTTTAGCTTCAAATACTTGTGATTTACATGATTTAGCTTCAACTGCATGCGAAACAAACGAGTTAGCTTCAAATCCGTGCCAAACACATAATTTAGCATCAAATCAATGCGAAGTAGAAGGCTTATCTTCAAATCCATGCGAAACAAGTGATTTAACTTCAAATACTTGCGATATAAATGATTTAGCTTTAAATCAATGTGAAGTAGAAGGCTTATCTTCGAATCCTTGCAAAACAAATGGTTTAGCTTCAAACACTTGTGATATACATGATTTAGCTTCAACTGCATGCGAAACAAACGAGTTAGCTTCAAATTCATGCGAATCACATGGTTGAGGTTCATAGCTTCATATTCTTGCGAAACAAATGCTTTAACTTCAAATACTTTTGATAAACATGATTTAGCTTCAACTGCATGCGAAACAAACGAGTTATCTTCAAATCCTAGAGAAACACATGATTTAACTTCAAATCAATGCGAAGTAGAAGGCTTAGCTTCAAATCAATGCGAAACAAATGCTTTAGCTTCAAGTACTATTAATGAACATGATTTAGCTTCAACTGCATGCGAAACAAACGAGTTATCTTCAAATCCAAGAGAAACACATGATTTAACTTCAAATCAATGCGAAGTAGAAGGCTTAGCTTCAAATCAATGCGAAACAAATGCTTTAGCTTCAAGTACTATTGATGAACATGATTTAGCTTCAACTGCATGCGAAACAAACGAGTTATCTTCAAATCCAAGAGAAACACATGATTTAACTTCAAATCAATGCGAAGTAGAAGGCTTAGCTTCAAATCAATGCGAAACAAATGCTTTAGCTTCAAGTACTATTGATGAACATGATTTAGCTTCAACTGCATGCGAAACAAACGAGTTTGCTTCAAATCCAAGCGAATCACATGATTTAGCTTCAAATCAATGCGAAGTTGAAGGCTTAGATTCAAATCCATACGAAACGAATAACTTAGTTTCAAATACTTGCGAATAAAAGTGATATAGCTTCAAATGCAGGCGAAACTAACGACTTAGCTTCAAAACCATGTCATGTAGAAGTATTAGATGCAAATACGTGAGAAACAAGTGATTTATCTTCAGATAATTGCGACATAAGTGATATAGCTTCAAATGCAGGCGAAACAATCGAGTTAGCTTCAAATACAAGCGAAACACATGATTTATCTTCAAATCAATGCGAAACACATGATTTAGCTACAAATTCATTCGAAACACATGGTTTAGCTTAATATTCATGCGAAACAAATGGTACAGCTTCAAATACTTGTGATATACATGATTTACTTTCAACTGCATGGGAAACAAACGAGTTAGCTTCAACTCCATTCGAAACACATGATTCAGCATTAAATCAATGCGAAGTGGAAGCATTAGCTTCAAATCCGAGCGAAACACATGATTTAGATTCAAATACTTGCGATATAAATGAAATTGCTTCAAATGCAGACGAAACAAACGAGTTAGCTTCAAATCCCAGCGAAACACATGACTTAGCTTTAAATCATTGCGAAGTAGAAGGCTCATTTTCAAATCCATTCGAAACAAATGGTTTAGCTTCAAATAATAGCGATATAAATGAAACAGCTTCAAATGCAGACGGAACAAACGAATTATCTTTAAATCCATGCGAAACAAACGAGTTAGGTTCAAATCCATGAGAAACACATGATTTAGCATCAAATCATTGCGAAATAGAAGACTGATTTTCGAATCCATGCGAAACAAATGGTTTAGCTTCAAATACTTGTGATAAACCTGATTTTGCTTCAACAGCATGCGAAACAAACGAGTTAGCTTCAAATCCATCCGAAACACATGATTTAGCTTCAAATCAATGCGAAGTAGAAGGCTTAGCTCCAAATCCATGCGAATCAAATTGTTTAGATTCAAATACTTGTGATATACATGAATTAGCTTCAACTGCATGTGAAACAAGCGAGTTAGCTTCAAATCCAAGCGATACACATGATTTAGATTCAAATCAATATGAAGTAGAAGACTTAGCTTCAAGTCCATGCGAAACGAACGATTTTGCTTCAATTACTTGCGAACATATGTGATATAGCTTCAAATACATGCGAAACACATGATTTAGCTTCAAATTCATTCGAAACACATGGTATAGCTTAATATTCATGCGAAACAAATGGTACAGCTTCAAATACTTGTGATATATATGATTTACTTTCAACTGCATGGGAAACAAACGAGTTAGCTTCAACTCCATTCGAAACACATGATTCAGCATTAAATCAATGCGAAGTGGAAGCATTAGCTTCAAATCCGAGCGAAACACATGATTTAGATTCAAATACTTGCGATATAAATGAAATTGCTTCAAATGCAGACGAAACAAACGAGTTAGCTTCAAATCCCAGCGAAACACATGATTTAGCTTCAAAACAATGCGATGTAGAAAGCTTAGCTTCATATCCATGCGAAACGAATGGTTTAGCTTCAAATACTTGTGATATACATGATTCTTCGACATGGTTCAAATCCATGAGAAACACATGATTTAACATCAAATCAATGCGAAGTAGAAAACGTAGCTTCAAATCAAAGCGAAACAAATGGTTTAGCATCAAATACTTGTGATATACATGATATAGCTTCATCTGCATCCGAAACCAACGAGCTAGATTCAAATCCATGCGATTCACATGGTTTAGCTTCGAATCAGTGCGCAGTAGAAGGCTTGGCTTCAAATACATGAGAAACAGATGATTTATCTTCAGATAATTGCGATATAAGTGATATAGCTTCAAATGCAGGCGAAACTAACGACTTAGCTTCAAAACCATGTCATGTAGAAGTATTAGATGCAAATACGTGAGAAACAAGTGATTTATCTTCAGATAATTGCGACATAAGTTATATAGCTTCAAATGCCGGTGAAACAATCGAGTTAGCTTCAAATGAATGCGAAGTAGAAGGTTTATCTTCAAATCCATGCGAAACAACTGGTTTATCTTCAACTACTTGTGATATACATGATTTAGCTTCAAATGTAGGCGAATCAAACTACTTAGCTTCAAATCCATGCGAATCACATGATTCAGCTTCAATTAATGAGACGTAGAAGGCCTGACTTCAAATACTTGAGTAACAAATGATTTGTCTTAAGATAATTGCGATATAAGTGATATAGCTTGAAACGCAGGCGAAACAAACGAGTTAGCTTCAAATCCATGCGAAACACATGATTTAGCATCAAATCAATGCGAAGTAGAAGGCTTAGCATCAAATCCATGCGACAAAAATGAATTAGATTCAAATGCTTGCGATATCAATGATGTACCTTCAAATGCAGGCGAAACAAACGAGTTAGCTTCAAATCCATGCGATTCACATGACTTAGCTTTAAATCATTGCGAAGTAGAACGCTCATCTTCAAATCCATTCGAAACTAATGGTTTAGCTTCAAATACTTGCGATATAAATGAAATAGCTTCAAATGCAGATGAAACAAACGAGTTATCTTCAAATCCATACGAAACACATGATTTAGCATCAAATCAATGCGAAGTAGAAAGCTTAGCTTCAAATCCATGCGACAAAAATGAATTAGATTCAAATGCTTGCGATATAAATGATGTACCTTCAAATGCAGGCGAAACAAACGAGTTAGCTTCAAATCCATGCGACACACATGACTTAGCTTTAAATCATTGCGAAGTAGAAGGCTCATTTTCAAATCCATTCGAAACAAATGGTTTAGCTTCAAATAATAGCGATATAAATGAAACAGCTTCAAATGCAGACGGAACAAACGAATTATCTTTAAATCCATGCGAAACAAACGAGTTAGGTTCAAATCCATGAGAAACACATGATTTAGCATCAAATCATTGCGAAATAGAAGACTGATTTTCGAATCCATGCGAAACAAATGGTTTAGCTTCAAATACTTGTGATAAACCTGATTTTGCTTCAACAGCATGCGAAACAAACGAGTTAGCTTCAAATCCATCCGAAACACATGATTTAGCTTCAAATCAATGCGAAGTAGAAGGCTTAGCTCCAAATCCATGCGAATCAAATTGTTTAGATTCAAATACTTGTGATATACATGAATTAGCTTCAACTGCATGTGAAACAAGCGAGTTAGCTTCAAATCCAAGCGATACACATGATTTAGATTCAAATCAATATGAAGTAGAAGACTTAGCTTCAAGTCCATGCGAAACGGACGATTTTGCTTCAATTACTTGCGAACATATGTGATATAGCTTCAAATACATGCGAAACACATGATTTAGCTTCAAATTCATTCGAAACACATGGTATAGCTTAATATTCATGCGAAACAAATGGTACAGCTTCAAATACTTGTGATATATATGATTTAGCTCCAAAGGCAGGCGATACAAACGAGTTAGCTTCAAATGCATGCGTAACACACGATTTAGCTTCAAATTCATGCGAAACACATGGTTTAGCTTCAAATACTTGTGATTTACATGATTTAGCTTCAACTGCATGCGAAACAAACGAATTAGCTTCAAATGCAAGCGAAAAACATAATTCAGCATCAAATACGTCCGAAACACATGGTTTTGCTTAATATTCGTGCAAAACAAATGGTTCAGCTTCAAATACTTGTGATATATATGAATTAGCTTCAAATGCTGGCGAACCAGCGAGTAGGCTTCAAAACCAAGCGAAACACATGACTTAGCTTCAATTCAATGCGAAGTAGAAGGCTTGTCTTCGAATCCATGCGAAACGAATGATTGAGATTCAAATACTTGCGAATATAAGTGATATAGCTTCAAATGCAGGCGAAACAATCGAGTTAGCTTCAAATACAAGCGAAACACATGATTTATCTTCAAATCAATGCGAAACACATGATTTAGCTACAAATTCATTCGAAACACATGGTTTAGCTTAATATTCATGCGAAACAAATGGTACAGCTTCAAATACTTGTGATATACATGATTTACTTTCAACTGCATGGGAAACAAACGAGTTAGCTTCAACTCCATTCGAAACACATGATTCAGCATTAAATCAATGCGAAGTGGAAGCATTAGCTTCAAATCCGAGCGAAACACATGATTTAGATTCAAATACTTGCGATATAAATGAAATTGCTTCAAATGCAGACGAAACAAACGAGTTAGCTTCAAATCCCAGCGAAACACATGACTTAGCTTTAAATCATTGCGAAGTAGAAGGCTCATTTTCAAATCCATTCGAAACAAATGGTTTAGCTTCAAATAATAGCGATATAAATGAAACAGCTTCAAATGCAGACGGAACAAACGAATTATCTTTAAATCCATGCGAAACAAACGAGTTAGGTTCAAATCCATGAGAAACACATGATTTAGCATCAAATCATTGCGAAATAGAAGACTGATTTTCGAATCCATGCGAAACAAATGGTTTAGCTTCAAATACTTGTGATAAACCTGATTTTGCTTCAACAGCATGCGAAACAAACGAGTTAGCTTCAAATCCATCCGAAACACATGATTTAGCTTCAAATCAATGCGAAGTAGAAGGCTTAGCTCCAAATCCATGCGAATCAAATTGTTTAGATTCAAATACTTGTGATATACATGAATTAGCTTCAACTGCATGTGAAACAAGCGAGTTAGCTTCAAATCCAAGCGATACACATGATTTAGATTCAAATCAATATGAAGTAGAAGACTTAGCTTCAAGTCCATGCGAAACGAACGATTTTGCTTCAATTACTTGCGAACATATGTGATATAGCTTCAAATACATGCGAAACACATGATTTAGCTTCAAATTCATTCGAAACACATGGTATAGCTTAATATTCATGCGAAACAAATGGTACAGCTTCAAATACTTGTGATATATATGATTTACTTTCAACTGCATGGGAAACAAACGAGTTAGCTTCAACTCCATTCGAAACACATGATTCAGCATTAAATCAATGCGAAGTGGAAGCATTAGCTTCAAATCCGAGCGAAACACATGATTTAGATTCAAATACTTGCGATATAAATGAAATTGCTTCAAATGCAGACGAAACAAACGAGTTAGCTTCAAATCCCAGCGAAACACATGATTTAGCTTCAAAACAATGCGATGTAGAAAGCTTAGCTTCATATCCATGCGAAACGAATGGTTTAGCTTCAAATACTTGTGATATACATGATTCTTCGACATGGTTCAAATCCATGAGAAACACATGATTTAACATCAAATCAATGCGAAGTAGAAAACGTAGCTTCAAATCAAAGCGAAACAAATGGTTTAGCATCAAATACTTGTGATATACATGATATAGCTTCATCTGCATCCGAAACCAACGAGCTAGATTCAAATCCATGCGATTCACATGGTTTAGCTTCGAATCAGTGCGCAGTAGAAGGCTTGGCTTCAAATACATGAGAAACAGATGATTTATCTTCAGATAATTGCGATATAAGTGATATAGCTTCAAATGCAGGCGAAACTAACGACTTAGCTTCAAAACCATGTCATGTAGAAGTATTAGATGCAAATACGTGAGAAACAAGTGATTTATCTTCAGATAATTGCGACATAAGTTATATAGCTTCAAATGCCGGTGAAACAATCGAGTTAGCTTCAAATGAATGCGAAGTAGAAGGTTTATCTTCAAATCCATGCGAAACAACTGGTTTATCTTCAACTACTTGTGATATACATGATTTAGCTTCAAATGTAGGCGAATCAAACTACTTAGCTTCAAATCCATGCGAATCACATGATTCAGCTTCAATTAATGAGACGTAGAAGGCCTGACTTCAAATACTTGAGTAACAAATGATTTGTCTTAAGATAATTGCGATATAAGTGATATAGCTTGAAACGCAGGCGAAACAAACGAGTTAGCTTCAAATCCATGCGAAACACATGATTTAGCATCAAATCAATGCGAAGTAGAAGGCTTAGCATCAAATCCATGCGACAAAAATGAATTAGATTCAAATGCTTGCGATATCAATGATGTACCTTCAAATGCAGGCGAAACAAACGAGTTAGCTTCAAATCCATGCGATTCACATGACTTAGCTTTAAATCATTGCGAAGTAGAACGCTCATCTTCAAATCCATTCGAAACTAATGGTTTAGCTTCAAATACTTGCGATATAAATGAAATAGCTTCAAATGCAGATGAAACAAACGAGTTATCTTCAAATCCATACGAAACACATGATTTAGCATCAAATCAATGCGAAGTAGAAAGCTTAGCTTCAAATCCATGCGACAAAAATGAATTAGATTCAAATGCTTGCGATATAAATGATGTACCTTCAAATGCAGGCGAAACAAACGAGTTAGCTTCAAATCCATGCGACACACATGACTTAGCTTTAAATCATTGCGAAGTAGAAGGCTCATTTTCAAATCCATTCGAAACAAATGGTTTAGCTTCAAATAATAGCGATATAAATGAAACAGCTTCAAATGCAGACGGAACAAACGAATTATCTTTAAATCCATGCGAAACAAACGAGTTAGGTTCAAATCCATGAGAAACACATGATTTAGCATCAAATCATTGCGAAATAGAAGACTGATTTTCGAATCCATGCGAAACAAATGGTTTAGCTTCAAATACTTGTGATAAACCTGATTTTGCTTCAACAGCATGCGAAACAAACGAGTTAGCTTCAAATCCATCCGAAACACATGATTTAGCTTCAAATCAATGCGAAGTAGAAGGCTTAGCTCCAAATCCATGCGAATCAAATTGTTTAGATTCAAATACTTGTGATATACATGAATTAGCTTCAACTGCATGTGAAACAAGCGAGTTAGCTTCAAATCCAAGCGATACACATGATTTAGATTCAAATCAATATGAAGTAGAAGACTTAGCTTCAAGTCCATGCGAAACGGACGATTTTGCTTCAATTACTTGCGAACATATGTGATATAGCTTCAAATACATGCGAAACACATGATTTAGCTTCAAATTCATTCGAAACACATGGTATAGCTTAATATTCATGCGAAACAAATGGTACAGCTTCAAATACTTGTGATATATATGATTTAGCTCCAAAGGCAGGCGATACAAACGAGTTAGCTTCAAATGCATGCGTAACACACGATTTAGCTTCAAATTCATGCGAAACACATGGTTTAGCTTCAAATACTTGTGATTTACATGATTTAGCTTCAACTGCATGCGAAACAAACGAATTAGCTTCAAATGCAAGCGAAAAACATAATTCAGCATCAAATACGTCCGAAACACATGGTTTTGCTTAATATTCGTGCAAAACAAATGGTTCAGCTTCAAATACTTGTGATATATATGAATTAGCTTCAAATGCTGGCGAACCAGCGAGTAGGCTTCAAAACCAAGCGAAACACATGACTTAGCTTCAATTCAATGCGAAGTAGAAGGCTTGTCTTCGAATCCATGCGAAACGAATGATTGAGATTCAAATACTTGCGAATATAAGTGATATAGCTTCAAATGCAGGCGAAACAATCGAGTTAGCTTCAAATACAAGCGAAACACATGATTTATCTTCAAATCAATGCGAAACACATGATTTAGCTACAAATTCATTCGAAACACATGGTTTAGCTTAATATTCATGCGAAACAAATGGTACAGCTTCAAATACTTGTGATATACATGATTTACTTTCAACTGCATGGGAAACAAACGAGTTAGCTTCAACTCCATTCGAAACACATGATTCAGCATTAAATCAATGCGAAGTGGAAGCATTAGCTTCAAATCCGAGCGAAACACATGATTTAGATTCAAATACTTGCGATATAAATGAAATTGCTTCAAATGCAGACGAAACAAACGAGTTAGCTTCAAATCCCAGCGAAACACATGACTTAGCTTTAAATCATTGCGAAGTAGAAGGCTCATTTTCAAATCCATTCGAAACAAATGGTTTAGCTTCAAATAATAGCGATATAAATGAAACAGCTTCAAATGCAGACGGAACAAACGAATTATCTTTAAATCCATGCGAAACAAACGAGTTAGGTTCAAATCCATGAGAAACACATGATTTAGCATCAAATCATTGCGAAATAGAAGACTGATTTTCGAATCCATGCGAAACAAATGGTTTAGCTTCAAATACTTGTGATAAACCTGATTTTGCTTCAACAGCATGCGAAACAAACGAGTTAGCTTCAAATCCATCCGAAACACATGATTTAGCTTCAAATCAATGCGAAGTAGAAGGCTTAGCTCCAAATCCATGCGAATCAAATTGTTTAGATTCAAATACTTGTGATATACATGAATTAGCTTCAACTGCATGTGAAACAAGCGAGTTAGCTTCAAATCCAAGCGATACACATGATTTAGATTCAAATCAATATGAAGTAGAAGACTTAGCTTCAAGTCCATGCGAAACGAACGATTTTGCTTCAATTACTTGCGAACATATGTGATATAGCTTCAAATACATGCGAAACACATGATTTAGCTTCAAATTCATTCGAAACACATGGTATAGCTTAATATTCATGCGAAACAAATGGTACAGCTTCAAATACTTGTGATATATATGATTTACTTTCAACTGCATGGGAAACAAACGAGTTAGCTTCAACTCCATTCGAAACACATGATTCAGCATTAAATCAATGCGAAGTGGAAGCATTAGCTTCAAATCCGAGCGAAACACATGATTTAGATTCAAATACTTGCGATATAAATGAAATTGCTTCAAATGCAGACGAAACAAACGAGTTAGCTTCAAATCCCAGCGAAACACATGATTTAGCTTCAAAACAATGCGATGTAGAAAGCTTAGCTTCATATCCATGCGAAACGAATGGTTTAGCTTCAAATACTTGTGATATACATGATTCTTCGACATGGTTCAAATCCATGAGAAACACATGATTTAACATCAAATCAATGCGAAGTAGAAAACGTAGCTTCAAATCAAAGCGAAACAAATGGTTTAGCATCAAATACTTGTGATATACATGATATAGCTTCATCTGCATCCGAAACCAACGAGCTAGATTCAAATCCATGCGATTCACATGGTTTAGCTTCGAATCAGTGCGCAGTAGAAGGCTTGGCTTCAAATACATGAGAAACAGATGATTTATCTTCAGATAATTGCGATATAAGTGATATAGCTTCAAATGCAGGCGAAACAAACGAGTTGCCCTCAAATCCATGCGAAACACATGATTTAGCTTCAAATTCGTGCGAAACACATGGTTTAGCTTCAATTACTTGTGATATACATGATTTAGCTTCAACTGCATGAAAAACGAACGAGTTAACATCAAATCCAAGCGAAACACATGATTTAGTTTCAAATCAATGCGAAGTGGAATGCTTAGCTCCAAATCCATGTGAATCAAATGGTTTCGCTTCAAATACTTGTGATATACATGATTTAGCTTCAACTGCATGCGAAACAAACGAGTTAGCTTCAAATCCAAGCGAAACACATTATTTAGCTTCAAATTAATGCGAAGTAGAAGGCTTGGTTTCAAATCCATTCGAATCAAATGGTATAGCTTCAAATACTTGTGATATACATGATTTAGCTTCAGCTGCATGCGAAACAAACGAGTTAGCTTCAAATCCAAGCGAAACACATTATTTAGCTTCAAATTAATGCGAAGTAGAAGGCTTGGTTTCAAATCCATTCGAATCAAATGGTATAGCTTCAAATACTTGTGATATACATGATTTAGCTTCAGCTGCATGCGAAACAAACGAGTTATCTTCAAATCCAAGAGAAACACATGATTTAACTTCAAATCAATGCGAAGTAGAAGGCTTAGCTTCAAATCAATGCGAAACAAATGCTTTAGCTTCAAGTACTATTGATGAACATGATTTAGCTTCAACTGCATGCGAAACAAACGAGTTTGCATCAAATCCAAGCGAATCACATGATTTAGCTTCAAATCAATGCGAAGTTGAAGGCTTAGATTCAAATCCATACGAAACGAATAACTTAGTTTCAAATACTTGCGAATAAAAGTGATATAGCTTCAAATGCAGGCGAAACTAACGACTTAGCTTCAAATCCATGTCATGTAGAAGTATTAGATGCAAATACGTGAGAAACAAGTGATTTATCTTCAGATAATTGCGACATAAGTTATATAGCTTGAAACGCAGGCGAAACAAACGAGTTAGCTTCAAATCCATGCGAAACACATGATTTAGCATCAAATCAATGCGAAGTAGAAGGCTTAGCATCAAATCCATGCGACAAAAATGAATTAGATTCAAATGCTTGCGATATCAATGATGTACCTTCAAATGCAGGCGAAACAAACGAGTTAGCTTCAAATCCATGCGATTCACATGACTTAGCTTTAAATCATTGCGAAGTAGAACGCTCATCTTCAAATCCATTCGAAACTAATGGTTTAGCTTCAAATACTTGCGATATAAATGAAATAGCTTCAAATGCAGATGAAACAAACGAGTTATCTTCAAATCCATGCGAAACACATGATTTAGCATCAAATCAATGCGAAGTAGAAGGCTTAGCATCAAATCCATGCGACAAAAATGAATTAGATTCAAATGCTTGCGATATCAATGATGTACCTTCAAATGCAGGCGAAACAAACGAGTTAGCTTCAAATCCATGCGATTCACATGACTTAGCTTTAAATCATTGCGAAGTAGAACGCTCATCTTCAAATCCATTCGAAACTAATGGTTTAGCTTCAAATACTTGCGATATAAATGAAATAGCTTCAAATGCAGATGAAACAAACGAGTTATCTTCAAATCCATGCGAAACACATGATTTAGCATCAAATCAATGCGAAGTAGAAAGCTTAGCTTCAAATCCATGCGACAAAAATGAATTAGATTCAAATGCTTGCGATATAAATGATGTACCTTCAAATGCAGGCGAAACAAACGAGTTAGCTTCAAATCCATGCGACACACATGACTTAGCTTTAAATCATTGCGAAGTAGAAGGCTCATTTTCAAATCCATTCGAAACAAATGGTTTAGCTTCAAATAATTGCGATATAAATGAAACAGCTTCAAATGCAGACGGAACAAACGAGTTATCTTTAAATCCATGCGAAACAAACGAGTTAGGTTCAAATCCATGAGAAACACATGATTTAGCATCAAATCATTGCGAAATAGAAGACTGATTTTCGAATCCATGCGAAACAAATGGTTTAGCTTCAAATACTTGTGATAAACCTGATTTTGCTTCAACAGCATGCGAAACAAATGAGTTAGCTTCAAATCCATCCGAAACACACGATTTAGCTTCAAATCAATGCGAAGTAGAAGGCTTAGCTCCAAATCCATGCGAATCAAATTGTTTAGATTCAAATACTTGTGATATACATGAATTAGCTTCAACTGCATGTGAAACAAGCGAGTTAGCTTCAAATCCAAGCGATACACATGATTTAGATTCAAATCAATATGAAGTAGAAGACTTAGCTTCAAGTCCATGCGAAACGAACGATTTTGCTTCAATTACTTGCGAACATATGTGATATAGCTTCAAATACATGCGAAACACATGATTTAGCTTCAAATTCATTCGAAACACATGGTATAGCTTAATATTCATGCGAAACAAATGGTACAGCTTCAAATACTTGTGATATATATGATTTAGCTCCAAAGGCAGGCGATACAAACGAGTTAGCTTCAAATGCATGCGTAACACACGATTTAGCTTCAAATTCATGCGAAACACATGGTTTAGCTTCAAATACTTGTGATTTACATGATTTAGCTTCAACTGCATGCGAAACAAACGAATTAGCTTCAAATGCAAGCGAAAAACATAATTCAGCATCAAATACGTCCGAAACACATGGTTTTGCTTAATATTCGTGCAAAACAAATGGTTCAGCTTCAAATACTTGTGATATACATGATTTATCTTCAACAGCATGCGAAACAAACGAGGAAGCTTCAAATTCAAGCGAAACACATGATTTAACATCAAATCAATGCGAAGTAGAAAACGTAGCTTCAAATCAAAGCGAAACAAATGGTTTAGCATCAAATACTTGTGATATACATGATATAGCTTCATCTGCATCCGAAACCAACGAGCTAGATTCAAATCCATGCGATTCACATGGTTTAGCTTCGAATCAATGCGCAGTAGAAGGCTTGGCTTCAAATACATGAGAAACAGATGATTTATCTTCAGATAATTGCGATATAAGTGATATAGTTTCAAATGCAGGCGAAACAAACGAGTTGCCCTCAAATCCATGCGAAACACATGATTTAGCTTCAAATTCGTGCGAAACACATGGTTTAGCTTCAATTACTTGTGATATACATGATTTAGCTTCAACTGCATGAAAAACGAACGAGTTAACATCAAATCCAAGCGAAACACATGATTTAGTTTCAAATCAATGCGAAGTGGAATGCTTAGCTCCAAATCCATGTGAATCAAATGGTTTCGATTCAAATACTTGTGATATACATGATTTAGCTTCAACTGCATGCGAAACAAACGAGTTAGCTTCAAATCCAAGCGAAACACATGGTTGAGGTTCATAGCTTCATATTCTTGCGAAACAAATGCTTTAACTTCAAATACTTTTGATAAACATGATTTAGCTTCAACTGCATGCGAAACAAACGAGTTATCTTCAAATCCTAGAGAAACACATGATTTAACTTCAAATCAATGCGAAGTAGAAGGCTTAGCTTCAAATCAATGCGAAACAAATGCTTTAGCTTCAAGTACTATTAATGAACATGATTTAGCTTCAACTGCATGCGAAACAAACGAGTTATCTTCAAATCCAAGAGAAACACATGATTTAACTTCAAATCAATGCGAAGTAGAAGGCTTAGCTTCAAATCAATGCGAAACAAATGCTTTAGCTTCAAGTACTATTGATGAACATGATTTAGCTTCAACTGCATGCGAAACAAACGAGTTTGCTTCAAATCCAAGCGAATCACATGATTTAGCTTCAAATCAATGCGAAGTTGAAGGCTTAGATTCAAATCCATACGAAACGAATAACTTAGTTTCAAATACTTGCGAATAAAAGTGATATAGCTTCAAATGCAGGCGAAACTAACGACTTAGCTTCAAAACCATGTCATGTAGAAGTATTAGATGCAAATACGTGAGAAACAAGTGATTTATCTTCAGATAATTGCGACATAAGTTATATAGATTCAAATGCCGGTGAAACAATCGAGTTAGCTTCAAATGAATGCGAAGTAGAAGGTTTATCTTCAAATCCATGCGAAACAACTGGTTTATCTTCAACTACTTGTGATATACATGATTTAGCTTCAAATGTAGGCGAATCAAACTACTTAGCTTCAAATCCATGCGAATCACATGATTCAGCTTCAATTAATGAGACGTAGAAGGCCTGACTTCAAATACTTGAGTAACAAATGATTTGTCTTAAGATAATTGCGATATAAGTGATATAGCTTGAAACGCAGGCGAAACAAACGAGTTAGCTTCAAATCCATGCGAAACACATGATTTAGCATCAAATCAATGCGAAGTAGAAGGCTTAGCATCAAATCCATGCGACAAAAATGAATTAGATTCAAATGCTTGCGATATCAATGATGTACCTTCAAATGCAGGCGAAACAAACGAGTTAGCTTCAAATCCATGCGATTCACATGACTTAGCTTTAAATCATTGCGAAGTAGAACGCTCATCTTCAAATCCATTCGAAACTAATGGTTTAGCTTCAAATACTTGCGATATAAATGAAATAGCTTCAAATGCAGATGAAACAAACGAGTTATCTTCAAATCCATACGAAACACATGATTTAGCATCAAATCAATGCGAAGTAGAAAGCTTAGCTTCAAATCCATGCGACAAAAATGAATTAGATTCAAATGCTTGCGATATAAATGATGTACCTTCAAATGCAGGCGAAACAAACGAGTTAGCTTCAAATCCATGCGACACACATGACTTAGCTTTAAATCATTGCGAAGTAGAAGGCTCATTTTCAAATCCATTCGAAACAAATGGTTTAGCTTCAAATAATAGCGATATAAATGAAACAGCTTCAAATGCAGACGGAACAAACGAATTATCTTTAAATCCATGCGAAACAAACGAGTTAGGTTCAAATCCATGAGAAACACATGATTTAGCATCAAATCATTGCGAAATAGAAGACTGATTTTCGAATCCATGCGAAACAAATGGTTTAGCTTCAAATACTTGTGATAAACCTGATTTTGCTTCAACAGCATGCGAAACAAACGAGTTAGCTTCAAATCCATCCGAAACACATGATTTAGCTTCAAATCAATGCGAAGTAGAAGGCTTAGCTCCAAATCCATGCGAATCAAATTGTTTAGATTCAAATACTTGTGATATACATGAATTAGCTTCAACTGCATGTGAAACAAGCGAGTTAGCTTCAAATCCAAGCGATACACATGATTTAGATTCAAATCAATATGAAGTAGAAGACTTAGCTTCAAGTCCATGCGAAACGGACGATTTTGCTTCAATTACTTGCGAACATATGTGATATAGCTTCAAATACATGCGAAACACATGATTTAGCTTCAAATTCATTCGAAACACATGGTATAGCTTAATATTCATGCGAAACAAATGGTACAGCTTCAAATACTTGTGATATATATGATTTAGCTCCAAAGGCAGGCGATACAAACGAGTTAGCTTCAAATGCATGCGTAACACACGATTTAGCTTCAAATTCATGCGAAACACATGGTTTAGCTTCAAATACTTGTGATTTACATGATTTAGCTTCAACTGCATGCGAAACAAACGAATTAGCTTCAAATGCAAGCGAAAAACATAATTCAGCATCAAATACGTCCGAAACACATGGTTTTGCTTAATATTCGTGCAAAACAAATGGTTCAGCTTCAAATACTTGTGATATATATGAATTAGCTTCAAATGCTGGCGAACCAGCGAGTAGGCTTCAAAACCAAGCGAAACACATGACTTAGCTTCAATTCAATGCGAAGTAGAAGGCTTGTCTTCGAATCCATGCGAAACGAATGATTGAGATTCAAATACTTGCGAATATAAGTGATATAGCTTCAAATGCAGGCGAAACAATCGAGTTAGCTTCAAATACAAGCGAAACACATGATTTATCTTCAAATCAATGCGAAACACATGATTTAGCTACAAATTCATTCGAAACACATGGTTTAGCTTAATATTCATGCGAAACAAATGGTACAGCTTCAAATACTTGTGATATACATGATTTACTTTCAACTGCATGGGAAACAAACGAGTTAGCTTCAACTCCATTCGAAACACATGATTCAGCATTAAATCAATGCGAAGTGGAAGCATTAGCTTCAAATCCGAGCGAAACACATGATTTAGATTCAAATACTTGCGATATAAATGAAATTGCTTCAAATGCAGACGAAACAAACGAGTTAGCTTCAAATCCCAGCGAAACACATGACTTAGCTTTAAATCATTGCGAAGTAGAAGGCTCATTTTCAAATCCATTCGAAACAAATGGTTTAGCTTCAAATAATAGCGATATAAATGAAACAGCTTCAAATGCAGACGGAACAAACGAATTATCTTTAAATCCATGCGAAACAAACGAGTTAGGTTCAAATCCATGAGAAACACATGATTTAGCATCAAATCATTGCGAAATAGAAGACTGATTTTCGAATCCATGCGAAACAAATGGTTTAGCTTCAAATACTTGTGATAAACCTGATTTTGCTTCAACAGCATGCGAAACAAACGAGTTAGCTTCAAATCCATCCGAAACACATGATTTAGCTTCAAATCAATGCGAAGTAGAAGGCTTAGCTCCAAATCCATGCGAATCAAATTGTTTAGATTCAAATACTTGTGATATACATGAATTAGCTTCAACTGCATGT